>NC_133544.1:59651250-59995000 GCF_048773025.1 Camelus bactrianus | reverse complement strand
TGAAATTGAGAAACATAGAACATCTTACTTTAATGAGAAAAATAAATGAGATAGGTAGGGATACATGAAGAGGCTACATATGAAATTTAATTTTATCATAAATACAAATTATATAAATTAACTAATAGAATAGTGTAAGCAATATATGTTTATATCTATATCTGTACTCCTCTATCTCTCACATCTTGGAACAGTTCTTGGAAATCTTAGAGAAATCATGGAGAATGGGAATTGAACCAAAAAATGGAGATGGGCTAAGATTGCAGTTTTCAAAAAAAAAATGGATTATGAGAATTATAAACTAAGTATAATGAGCATCTCTAGGGAAAAAAAGAAAATAGACTATTAAACACAAAGTACTAGAGTAATCATAAGGGAATTTTAGGGGTAATAGCAACTAGCATCCATTCAATAACAGTCAGCCTTGCTAAACTCATTCTACTTAAACTTATTGGGATTATATTTCTGAGTTTTAGAAAGATTTAATATACTCTCAAATAATATATAGTGGCACAACTTTAAAAAATTGGTAAGTAGATAGGGCCACGAGCATTCTGACTTCTTTGTCAAATACTAGTGAGAGTAAGGGATAGATGTCTATTGTCTCATTCTATGGTTGGCTTCCTCAAAAATTTTATCATGATTTTGATGAGTCATAAAAAGCATGCTTATTGAATTTGATAATGACACAGCTCAGAAATCATGTTAATACTCTAAAATATTGACTCCTCTGTTCAAATAAATTTGGAATGACTGGAGTAAAGTTGAGTAAGGGGAAATCCAGGCTTTTTCAGATGACTCCAACTCAGACTTAAAAAATAGAAACATAGTGAACATAGGAAGGGAATTTTATTTCCACTCTGCATGATTTGAAGAAGCTGTCATTCATCCAACAAATATTTATTGCTGCCTACTATGTGCCAGGAACTTTGTACATTGAAGATCTGTCAAATAATAAAGGAGATCTTAATCCTGGAGAAGGAAGAAACCTATAAGAATTTAAAATATTTCTGGATCTGTAGTTCAGAGAATGATCATACTGTTCTGTTCAGTTTGAAGAGATAAGAGCCAGTGGCCAAAGGCATGAGAAGTATTCAGTTTAAGCAAACACTTTCTGTTCGTTGAAAGTGCTCTCAACAGAATAGAATGCTTGGTAAGGTTTGGGTGCCTCCTCTTTCTGATGAAACCAGCGGATTCTTATCTGTTGTGGATGTTGATCTGGTGTGGAAAATGCTGCTTGAATTTCTCAAAAGTTGATCTCTATTATCCCTCCCAAGACTTCATGGTTACATTATTCTTAGCAGCCATGTATTGAAGTATATAGCATGGATGCTTGCTTGCTTGCTTGCTTGCTTGTTTGCTTGCTTGCTTGCTTGCTTGCTTGCTTGCTTGCTTGCTTGCTTTCCTTTCTTTCTTTCTTTCTTTTTGTGACATATAGTTGATTTACAATGTTGTGTTTCTGGTGTACAGCAAAGCGATTCAGTTTTTCATTATAGGCGATTATAAGCTATTGAATATAGTTCTCTGTGTGCTTTTATTTCTTTAAAAATATTGGTTCATGTCTAGCAGAAAATTGGGGAAACAGGGTAAAAGTGGATATAGTAAATTTAAGTAACCTGGGTTTCAATTACAAAAAAAAAAAGCCAGAAGAGGAGTTGTGAGAAATAATGTAAGCACCACATTAGAGTATTAAAATTAACATACAATTATACAACACTGAGGTGTTACTGTCATTTTTGTTTTACTGCAAGGTGTGCATTTAAAAAAGACATATAAAAATTAGACTCAGCTTAAGGTGCAGACTTTTCAGTTCTCATATTTTCTCACAAAAAATACTGTGTCTCTAAATGGGAGTCTGTTGGGATGTGAATAAGTTGCTGGTATTAGTTAGGGAGAAATCTGCCATGGGAAGGGAGTTAGATGTATGATTTTGATTCCCTGCAGGATAGAAAAGATGGTGTCATTAGTATTAAAAACCCATCAACACCCAGCATGTTATTGAGGCTGTGGTTGGAAATGCTAAGTGATACTGACACACAAATATTTTCAGGGTCATTTGCAGAAAGAGCATAGAGTCAGAGCTAGACACTTTTAGACTTACTGAACAGAAAAGGAATTTGAAAAACAAAACAGTTGAGTTTACAGAGGTATATTCTATTTCAAGGTTACTGTTAGTTGAAGAGTTGACACTAACACTACACCTTTCCCCACAAGCAGCACAGGAGAGACATGAAATATCTGTTAGCTGTTTACTCTGCTAAAAGTTTAGCTAGTTGATTCCACAGAGATTCTGGCTTAAAAGGTTAGAAAAACCTTACTACTCTAATTCCTATTTCCCAGAGTGACCACTATAAGATTAAGGTGAAAAAGAGCAACAATGAAAAAGAGAGCACAGAAAATCTAAGCAATAATTCTGCTTTAATTAGACAAATTTACATTTGAAGTAGAAAAATCCAAAGGGAGAATGCAATTCACTCTACAACAGTTTATATTATTTTTAAGTTCATACATTTTAATTGTAACTCCTTTACAAAACATGCCAATAATGATTTAATTAATTTAATCCTAGATCTTTTGAAAGGAAGAATCCTAGATCAATATTTTGGATGGCTTGATTTAATACGCCAATATCCTGTCTTTATACTTCCCTTTGCAGTTTTCCAGCCCCTAAAACTGTGAAGAGGAACAGAATTTGCCATCCCAAAATATGTCTCTGTCATAAGGATATTTTGAGCTGGTTATTTTTTAAAAACAGCAGACAGGAGAGAAGCTCTGAAAGCCAAATAGAAGTTGCCCTTTTGTAAGAGACGTTTGCATTAATGAGGGAAACTTGCATTTGTCAGGGAGTCTTCCTCTCTGTAGAGGAAGAGAGTGGTCAAATCTCCAGAAACTCTTATCAGTGAAGAAGGCTTGGACTTAAATCTGCTTAACAACCGTCACCTGGTTTACCCGATAACCTCCAGTAATTGGCTCCTCCACTCCCAACATGTTTTCTCTTTAGCTGGAGATGATATTTAAGGTGGTTACTTGGGCTGTTTTGGAGAGTTACTCAGTTTTCCTGGGTCTCTCCCATGTATACAGGACGTATACATGTTATTAAACTTCTGTTAGTTTTCCTTCTGTTCATCTGTCTTTTAGCATAGGGTAGTCTCAGTAAGAACCCAGAAAGGTAGAAGGAAAATTATTTTTCCTCCCCTACAACTATCTTTAGTTTTTCTTGTTATTCCTCATTCATGAAAAGAATAGAGAACCTAAATGGAGCACATTTTTGAAATTTCTAACTGCCAGTGCCATTCAAAGGCATATATTACCCAAAAGAGCAGAATAACTTAACTTCCTTTTGTTCATTTCTTTGGAGATAAGAATAGCAAGTATTTGCCAAGTAATTTAATAAGCCTTTTAAGTTTGAAATTGAGGATTTGTAACTGTACTTAAGTTTGAGGCATAAATAATATTTATTGTGACAATCACAAACTTCACAAATGGTAAGAAAAAAGAAAAACTGTAAATAACTCAGCAGTAAGTTCATCAGCTTAGCTTCCCAATCTTTTCTTTCAAAGCTAAGCCAGTAGAACCAGTTGCCAAACTCAAGCAGAAGAGAATGAAGAAAGCTGGAGAAGCTGAAATAAATACACATATTCATATATGTATATATATTCATTTCTGTCTTCTGCAGCCGAATCAAGTTGTTGGTTTTTTTCCCCTCAATCATTGATATGCATAGGAATCACCTAGAGTTTCTGTTACAATGCAGATTCTGATTCAATAAATCTGGGCTGGGGGCCTGAGATTTTCATTTCTAATTAACTCCTAGGTTATGGTGACATTGCTGGGTCTAGATCACACTTTTAATAACAAGAGCCTTCAATCTTAATTTCTTTATTCTTCTCTTAATGTTGCCAGCATAAAGAAAAATGCACAGCTTAAGAGTTGTGGATTTAAGTTTTATTCAGGGACCTTACTGAGCACGATACCCTGAGACACAGCCTCTCGGCAGCTCTAAGGAAACTGCTCGGAAAGGGTAGAGGGAGAAGCCTGGTTTATATATGGCTTTTGGCCAGGGAATACGTGCACTCAAGCATTCATCTTGTTAAGAGATTACTGCTATTCACACAGAACAGATAACTCAAGTTAATGATTTCAGTGCTTTTTACGTATGAGAATATGTAAGAATCTGGGTTCATTAAAATTCTTCCTGTGGTACATATCTAAGGGGCCTGTTTTCCCAAAGCACAGAGTTTTTCATCCCCAGTTCCTCTCAGAGTACACTGCAGGTCGGCGGCTACAGTGGCTGGCGACGACTTAGAGCTCAGTGCTAAGCAATACTCTTTTGTTTTTTGTGTACAGTGTCTTCCTAACGTTATAGCTGGTGTTATTCTCATTTGAGTCTTAGAGTTGGCTAATTTATCTTGGTGTTTCTACATTAGATGGATTTATATGTCATTTTGCATAAAATGTTCTACTCTTTAATATTTTTGAAGCCCTAATTGTGATATTAATGAGGAGTGTATGATGCAATATGATGGTTAATTATAGGGTTTCAGAACAGGTCTCCCCAAAATGTGCCATTTTGACATATGGATTATTTTGAGCTAAAGGCAGTAACGATCTTGTGGCTCAAGAGAAACTACTCCCCCTCCAAGAGTTTAACTTGGGGATTTTCCAAAAAAAAATGTTATTCCTAGAGATGAATTTATTCTAAGTGTCCCCATCTATATGTGAGAGGGCAAACATACAATTTCCAAACAACCGCTTTTCTTATTATCATCCTGTGAAGGATGCTCCTGTCCTTGGAAGCTGAGTCCCCTGTCCCATTCCTTAGCTCAGAGTGACATATAGACCTCATTTTGCTTTTCTGTCTCTGAACCTCTCATGTATGTGGGGCTCCTGTATGTATGAAATTAAATTTGATTTTCTCCTGTTAATCCATCTAATGTCAATTTAATTCTTAGACCAGCCAGAGGAACCTAGAGGGACAGAGGAAAGTTTTCGTTCTCCCAATATTATCGTGGGTAAAGCCTATAAGTGAATGTAGCATGCTGATTGGAGGAAGCTCCTAAGCAGGATATAGAAGGGAGGGACAGTGCTGAGTTCCAGCCTGCCCACTGTATTTTGGGTACCAGATCAATAGAAATGGTTTCCAAGCATTGAGCATCTTCCCTATTCCAGATTCTAGTTTAACACTTCTAAGAATATGTGTTCTTAAATATTTTCATTAACTTAAAAGTTTATTTTCCTTGTTTTTCAGATAAGGAAAGATCTGTACAAAATTAAGTCTGTACAAAGTTAAATAAACATTTCTCAATTCAATTTTTGAGGCCAGCATTACCCTAATTCCAAAACCAAGTAAGAAGAGTACAAAAAAAAAGAAAAAAGAAATAAAATTACAGACAAAAATCTTTCATAAACCTACATGTAAAAATCACCAACAAAATATTAGCAAATTGAATCCAGCAATATAGAGAAAAAATTATATATAACAACCAATTGAAATTTATTCTAGGTATATAAGGCTGGTTCAACATACGAAACTCTGTCAGTGTAATCTACCATATCAGTGAGATAAGGAAGAAAATCATATGATCATATCAATTGATGCAGGAAAAGTATTTGACAAAATCAATACCATTAGTGATAAAAACGATCAGCAAACTAGAAAGAGGGAAACTTCCTCAACTTGATAAATGCATCTACAAATAAAATCTACAGCTGACATCATATGTAATGGTGAAAGACTGATTGCTTTCACTGTAAGATTGTGAAGATTGCAAGGATGTCCACTCTGAGTTCTCATATTCAACATAGGACTGAGAGTTCTAGCGTATGCAATAAGGTGAAAAGGCAGGGGGTGTGGAGAAAATAACGTCACACAAGTTTGGAAAGGAAGAAATACAACTATCCCTATTTGCAGATGACATGATTGTCTAGATAGACAATCTAAACAGTTTAAAAAAAAAAACACTAGAATAAGTGGGTTCAACAATATTGCTGAATACAAGATCAACACACACACAAAATGAATTGCATTTCTGTATACTAATAAGGAACATGTTAAACTGACATAAAAAATGTAGTACTATTTACAAATCTTCCAAAGACTAAGACATCCTTAGGTATAAATCTAACAAAATATATACAAGAGCTGTATGCTGCAACTTACAAAATGTTGATGAAAGAAATAGAAGAAAACCTGAGTAAATGGAAAGATATATTATGCTTATGGATTGGAGGATTCAACCTAGGAAATATAAATTTAATGTAATTCCTATCAAATTCCCAGCAAGGTTTCTGTACACATAGATAAACTTATTCTAAAATATGTATATAAAAGGAAAGGCCCTAGAGTACACAGTTCTGGAAAAGAAAATTAGGAAAAATCACTCTTTCTAGTGTTAAGACTTGTTATATAGTTATAATAGTTATGGTATAGTAGAGTGAAACAGACGTTGTAATGTTACAGAGAAAGTTACATAGATCAATGGAAAGGAATAGAGTAACCAGAAATAGATTCACACAAATATACTCAATTGACTTTTGACAAAGTTACACAAGCAATTCAATTAAGGAAGAAACAGTTTTGGCACAATTTTATATACAAAGGCATTAAAAAAATGCCCTCTACCTAAGTCTCACACCTTAATAAACCATTAACAGGAAGTAGATAACAAATTTGAATATAAAAGTATAAGATTTTAGAAAAAAAAAGGAGAAAATCTTTATAACCTAGAAATAAGTGAAGAGTTGTCAAACTTGACACCAAAAAAAGTTAATAAAGACAAGTTAATAAATTGGGCTTCATCAAATATAGAAATATTTACTCTGCTAATGATCCTGTTAAGAGGATGAAAAGAAAAATTACAGACTAGGAGAAAATATTTGCAAATTACATATCCAGCAGAGGACTTTTATCTAGACTACATGAAGAACTCTCAAGTCAACATTTAAAAAAACAAATAATCCAGTTAGGAAATAGGCAAAAGAGATAAACATTTCACTGAATACAGACACCCAATAAACACAGACAATGTGGTTCAACATCATTAGCCACTCTAATGCAGTTAAAACCACAGTGAGATAACACTGCATGCTTATCCAAAGACTAAAATTTTAAAAAGCATTACTAATAACATCAAATACAGGTGGGGATGTGGAGAAACTGGATCATTCATGCATTGCTGGTGGGAATGTAAAATTGCACAGCTATTCTGGAAAACAGTTGGGCAGTTTCTTTTAAAATTGAAAATGGACACTACATAGGACCAAGCAGTTGTACTCTTGGGCATTTATTCCAGAGAAATGAAATGTATAGGTGCACAGAAACTTGTACATAAATGTTCGCAGCAGCATCATTTATAATAGACCCTAACTGGCAGTTATCTAAATGCCCTTCAGTGGGTTTAACAATCAGTGACATACCCATACCATGGAATACTACTCAGCAGTTAAACGGAACAAGCTATTGATACATGCAACAACTTGGATAAACCTCAAAGAAATTATCCTGAGTGAAAAAAATCCGACCTAATGTCCAACTTTTGTATATAGTGTATATATAAAATACATGTGTACATACTACATATAGGTTTATATGAAATCTAACCTGTATATGATTCCATTTATAAAGTATTCTTGAAATAATGAACGATAAAGAAAAGATTAGTTGTAGGGAGGGTTTATGGATGAAGTGAAAGAGGGTGGATGTGGCTGTAAAGATTGACACAAGAGAGCCCTCTGTGATTGTACAGTTCTGCATTTTGATTGTGGTGGTGGTTACATGAAAATATATGTCATAGAATTGCATAGCAATTCACTCACACATCCCCCCAAATGAGTGCATGTGTAGCTGGTGAAATATGAGTTAACTCTGAATTGTATCAGTGATAATTGCCTCCTTTTGACTTTGCATTGTTATTATACAAGACATCAACACTGGGGAAAGCTGGATACGTGGTAAACTGGACCTCCCTTTATATCCCTCTGCAATTTTCTTTGCACCTGTCATTTTTTTTCAAAATAAAGGTTTTAAAAATATGTCAGTAGTTCATTTAAGAGCCTACACAACTTGAAGAACATGCTGCTGGCTTTCTAGCCTCTCCAGAGCTGAAGCTCTTACCTGCTGCTCCATACTGCACTATCCTAACTTCTAGCATGAGGGCAATACCAGATTGTCAAAATTAATATAAGGGGTATAATCATTCTGTAACTAAAGATATATCCTGATCTACTGTTTGGGAAATGCTATCTTATGTGAAAAATTGGATTTATAACCTCAGTAAAACACCAGTTCCTCTTTTTTTTTTTTTCCTGACTCACATTTTCTGTGCTAAGTACAAATTGTGTTGAGATGGGATTCTAGGGGAAAAACCTCTAATGTCCCTGTTTGCATATTTTCCTAAGGGTTACACTTGTCGACTGAAATAAATGCGCAGCCTATAAGTTGAGAGTTATGTTTTATTTGGCAGGAGGACTCAGCCAGGATGACAGTCTCTCAGATCTCTCTGAGGGACTGCTCCGAAGAGGTGGAGGAGGAGCCAGGATACACAGGAGCTTTACAACAAAGACCAGGTAGTTGGAACAATACGAGATTACTTGTTGTGTAAAGAAGACCAGGCATCTCAAGTTAAAGAATTTAGTGCTTTTCTATGTATGGAAGGAAGCAAACATTTGGTCTCATTGAATTCATTCCTTTGACAAGCACCTAGCTATCTAGGGCCAGTATCCTGTCCTTTCTTATTCTGAGTCCCCTCAGGGTGCACCATTGTGAGTGGCTGCAGAGGCTGGGCTGCAGGCTGGACTGCAGGCTTGTCTTCACTGGGGGGAGGCAGCAGCCGCAGATGGCTTGATGGTTTCAGCATTCTTTGTTTACTGATATGGTTTGCAGTATTTTTCATTCACACACACTACTGTCCTGGAGGTTTTTAAAGGATAGAAATGTTTTCCTGATTTTAATTACAATCTTAAGCAATCACTATTGTAAAGACCTTTCTCTGGTTTAGTTTCAATTATTTTCCATTCTAAAATGTTTAAAGTTGGTTCTTCCTCCCTAAGGGAATTCTTTCCAAAATGCTAATTCTGTCCCTCTCTCTCTTTTTCCCCCTTCTCTCTGTTTTAAGCTTGTAGAATCACATCTGCTTAACTCAGGGATTGTTGAGATTTCATGGGGATTTAGGGAGTAGGAGGCATCTTGGCTTGGAGATCATTATTACTTTTTGATCCGCCTCCAGTAAGCATTCTAAAAATTCCTCCCACACCTTCCACTGAAAGTTTTCTCCTCAGGCTAATTGACTGTTAATGGAAGATAAGTAAGGCATTTAAACATCCGCATCTTCTCAGTATGCACGATTTATATCACCCTGTTGAAAAACAGGATTTAGGTAGCAGTCATCCTGGTTTTTTTCGCTGTCACATCAGAAATTGGGTTTGTGGGGTGGATTGGGAGACATTTTATTTTCCAGTTGAGTTCCTCCAGGGCCACTAGTGAACTGCTGAAACAGAAGTTGTAGGGGTATAAGGAGGACTAGTTTTGTACATAACTAATGTGTATTTTAATTTTATTTGAAAAAAAACTACATTTTCATTTGAAGATAGAGTGCTAGCAACATAAATATCATTTCTTTTCTGTAAAAATTTACTTGTGGATTAAGATTTTGGTAGATCATTCGTCTCTGAGCATAGAATCTAATCTCTGAATCAGCTTTTGGCCTCTTTAACAACAGCTTTAAAATTACCTTTAGTTTTCCTGGCTAAATAAACGAATAAAGATAGGTCATTTAATTAGACTTCTTTCAGGCTTGCTGTGGAAATAGCTAGTCATTATTGAAAAATGAAGTAGATTCTCTGGAGTAGAATGCGCTCTGTCTGTGTATTGTCTTACACAGTTGATTCCCTGATGGTGGTTGTTACAAGACGGACCACGAAATGAATGAGTGGCTCCCCAAGAGAAATACATTCTATGCACATAGTTATCTGAGCCAGTTGTTTGAAAACAAACATTTTAGGAAATATAAATAATTCAGTGAATTCCAGGAAGCAATCCCTTATCCTGTAACTCTCTCGAAGCTGTTGCTTCTCTCAAGTCACACTTATTGTTCAAGTATCATCTGTCTCTTAACAATAACCTTCAACTTGCCCTTCCTAATTTCCCAAGTGCAGGTTATAGTCATCATTATTATCCACAGAGTTAACTTCCTCAAATACAGATCTTACTCTGATATCCTCTTTTAAAATATCTAATTATGTTTCAGCCTTGCTGTCTGTGCCATGGGCAGCATCTTTACTTGGCTTGCTCGAAGATTACCTTGTAACATGTGAACTGTATGTGAAACCAGATCATAAACAGTTGCATCTATTCCAAGAATGGAAGTTTTACTTAAAAGCTAGGTAAACTCTTTAAGTAAAAAAAAAAAAAAAAAAAAAAAAAAAAAACCAAAACTGATTTGTTACAGAATAGCATGAAATGCCATATGAATTTTATAATAAAATAAGAAACCTCAGATGTGATGCTTGTAAAATCCATCTTCTTTGGATTTTGTGTTCAAACTTCTTATCATAGTATATAATTCTTTTAACAACTGGACACCAGCTAACACTATATCCTGTGACTCCTTACTACTTACATTCTTATGAGACATCTCTGGTGGACTACTAGTTCCATTCCTCATACTTCCCAGTCTCTCCATGTATCTCTGAATTCTTGCCTCTCTACTCTCTGCTTAAAGTACCATTTCGCAGTTTCTCTGAATTGTGAATTTATTTTCATCGTTAAAGTTTACAACTCATCCAAACTACATAAACACTACAAACTACATAAATTCCTTCCTCTGTATCTAAAAAAAATTTCCTATAAATCTATTCAAGTGTATTGTATGCTGTATCATACTTGTTTTATGCATTTGTTACTTTTACTAGTTAAGAAAGCCCTGAAGTAAAAGGATATGTCTTACTCATTTTTTCTTCCTGCAGTGTTTTATAATATGGCCACAAATCAAATACTTTAACACTCCTTCCAAAGAATGCGTTTAGATCCCCTTTCCTCAAGTGTGGGCTGTACTTTATGACTCCCTTCTATGTAGCAGAAATCACGGAGTATAACTTCCAAGACTAGGTCATAATCAATGCAAAATTTAGTATTTGGAAGTGGTTCATCATGCTGCCATGACAGAGATATGAAATCTCTTTGGAACTGGACAGTGTAGAAAACTGGTAGGATTTTGAAAAGAAAAGTAGTAAAAGATTTAAAAGTCTTGAAAAACAACCTCTATGTAGAAGAATGATGACAACTTAGAATGTTACGCATAAAGGCTAAAAATAAAGTTATCAATATCTTACTGGAACCTGGAGGAAAGGGAGTCTGTAATGTAGTGATAAAAAGTTAAATCAACAATGATTCTGGCAAAAACAAAGAAAGTAGAAAGTGTACCTAATGAACTGGGAAGTCTAGCTGTGGGACTTTCCAGACCAGGTGTTGAAGATACCATCTGATTTCTTTTTGATACTTACGGTAAAATGTGAGGAGAGAGATGAACTGAAGTAAATATTGTTAAACACAAAGAGGCAAGATTTGATTGCTTTGAAAATTCTCAACCACTCCAGATAGCAAACCACTGTCAGGAAAACATGCTGTACAGATAAAATTGAGGTTGGGGTTGTAAAATCTTTGTTAAGATCTCATAAAACTCTAAGGTGAAACCCCAGAATACCATTCAATCAGAAAAAAAAAAAGAAGAAAAAAGGTCCTCTAAAGATTTTAAGGGTATGCCTCACAGATTGTATAAATCAAATAGTAAAGGCATTAAGAAGCTTAAGGAAAGTGCCCATCAGCAAAAGTCTAAAGTAAAAAAGGGGCATATATCAAAGAGATTTGTCAGTGTGACTTTTGGCACATTAAGATTAACAGGAGATCCAAACAGTTGGTTTTGGGGGGTTTTTAAAAATACATTATTTATTTCTTTATGGCTTTTGTTTTTGCTTTGGAGGGAGGTAATTAAATTTATTCACTTATTTATTTTAATGAAGGTACTGGGGATGGAACCCAGGACCTTGTGCATGCTAGGCATGCACTATACCACTGAGCTATATCCTCTCACTCCAAACAGTTTTAAAAGAATTATTTTAGTGGAAACAATGTCACTTGGACTAAAAGGGACAGCCTTATATAGACAGTAATTTTGCCAATATAATTTTGATCCTCAGAGTTCTTGCATGCATTGAATAAACTACTTAGCATGTTGTAAAGACATTCCAGCAACTGTATAAAGTCCACATTTTGAGGAACTGAGTTCTTCTACCAGTAATCAGTGAGAAACTGAAGTCTTTAATCAAGGGCTATGTAACTGACTGACTTGATTGTGTATCACCTCTTCTGGGTAAATCTTAAAGTGATTGAAGCTTTTGCTAATATCTTAACTCTAAAATCATGAGAGATCCCAAAGCAGAACCACTCAGTAAGTTGCTCTTATATTTCTGATGCTCAGAAACACTGCTGTAATGTTTGTTGTTGTATGCCGTTAAGTTTGGGTTAATTTTTTACACAGCAAAATATAACTAAAACAATTCCTTTCATCATCTGCTATGTTGTTTGGCATGTAGCTGTCAGTTATCAAATATTTGCTGGAAAAGGAGAGAAAAGATGTAGACAGAGTAGGTGGAATATAGGATAGAAAAAATACGGAAAATCATTGTGATATTTAAACTAATTAAAAAGTTTCTCAATGAAAATTTTGATCATAATATATGTTAAAAGTTATTTGGCTTTAAAAATAAAAATGTCTGAATTTACATCAACAAACTAAGACAAAGGTGGCGGGCACTGATATTTATTGATCTTTTCTGCACATCAGATAGATATTCTTTTGATCTTTGTTAAAATTTGTCATTTAATCTTAGCAAAAATTCTGAGAGTTAGATACAATTTCTAATTTATATATGATAAAGCAGCCTTAAAAATATGAAATAAATCTAGTAAGTAGAAGAGCAGAATCTGATCTTACATCCTTCTGATTCCAAATTTCCTAATGTTTTTGATATACTAGGAAACATGTATTATTAAAGATACCTAGTGGATCTAGCATAGCAAGGAACTTTTTTTAATGTATGTATTATTAATTCAGGTTATTTACAAAGAGGTTAAAATTATTTATTAGCAAAATATTTGGGGATATTATGAAATAAACTGTATTTGTATATCAGCTTTGCCTGAGGATACTGTTTTAAAAATATAAATGTTGGGGTGCAACGTAAACTCAGAAATCTGTCTTTTTATAATCTTCATAGAAAACAGAGTAGGGAAAAATTGTCTTAGACATTAAACCTAGACAATTCTAACTTACCTTCTCTTCCAACTAGTGTTAGTGTTTCAACTTTGCCCTCTCCTTCCTTCTTTCTTTCTTACACAAACATTTATGGACTGTCTCTTGGATGTTTAACTTTAAGTTCTGCATATAAATAAGAAGTAGAAGAATTAGATCATATATTGAGTAGAATTTTGGGATCCTTTATTGCAAGTAATACTGATGGTCCTTTATGATGATGATACTGAAAGGGAGCAGGACCTCTTGGGCCCCCCAGCCCCCACCCCTGACTCTTGTTTATAGAAAAGCTGAAGTCTCTCAAGCCTCTGTGAGTCATAGAATCTCTAAACAAATAACTGAATTTATCTGTAACATTTAGAACTTTATGATTTAAGTGTCAGCCATAGAAATATTGTACACATTTGTTCATTCACGTAAAAACAGTCATTTTATTTTCTAGACCTTTATCAGGTCTGGGTTTTTGTTTTTGTGTATGCCTGTGAACTTTACAAATTTATTTCATAAGTTCAAAAAGTTCTTTTAGGTCACCCAAGTAATTACTGATTATGTGATTCTGGCCAGTGGGATTGTGAAAGCATATCGATGATACTAAAACAAGAAAATAATCACTTCTGTTCGTGGAGCCCCGAAAATGTTCCTTTGTCCTTCTCCTGACATTCTCCACGACTGTTCTGACTCCGAGGTTTGCACTTGAGCTGTTCTTACTGTGGAGAGAGCCCTGGATTCCCTTAAATCTAATAAAGTCCAATTAAGGACTGCTAGTCCCTGAGCTGCATCCCCTAAGGACACATGTTAATGATGAGTTTAAAATGGTGTCCTATTACAGGCTTATAGCGTGCCAGCCACCTTAGCACTTCATTTTTAAAATGAGTGATAATTGGTAAGACTTTAGCATTCCTATTTAAGAGATAAGGAAGTACAGATTCAGAGAACTTCAGAACTTCATCAAGGTTACCCAGATGAGCCGTACTTAGAACTGCTTAGATTATGAATAGTTTAAATAATTGAATAACAGAGCTAAGATCCATTTCAGCATGACCTGCAGTTTTAGTATTTTGATATACATATTTATATTTTGGAAAGAGGATGTATCCACTTTTGCCTTCATTTTAAAAAATCTGTTCAGATTTTTATCAAATGGAATTCACTGAAATACTGACAGAAATTCTGTTTTGTGCTGTGGAAGAGTGCAGCACAACTTGGGGCCTAATACTGTGATTTGAAGCTATGAGAAGATTATTGTTCATGAATCTTTTGCATTGTAAATTATACAGGAGAAAGTGAAACTGTGTGGTCACCATCACCACACTCCTGGCAATGAAATTTGCAGCTTATGCATTTGACACCTCACGCCCTTCTTCCACACCCTGCCTCTGTGGGGCCTTTTCCATGTGTGTAATAATACATGAGTAGGCCCCAAATTAGAACAGTTAATCTCTTCTATGTCCCAGGTTACTAAATCCTCTGTTAGCACAATTCTTGTTTAAGCATAGAATAAAAATACCCTTGAAAATGTCCTGGTGATTATATTTTTCCTTATTCAGTCTGAACCTAGTTACCATTTATATAGGCACCATAAGCTCATGTACAAAAACACTTAAATACCATAGGCAGAATTTCATAGATTCAAAGCATTAAGGGGTAGAAGGGGATCTTAAAATGTATCTGACAAAGTCAATTTTATGTGTATAGTTTTTATTTAACATGTGGAAAGTCAGCTAGACTCCTATTTTTTGAACAAGAGAACAACCTAAATAACATAATATAATTAAATGAAAATATCATAAATAATATTAATTTTGTCTGAATAAATTTAGGAGTATGTCTAATGATAATACAGTAATTGGAAGGGGAACTCTTCAAAGAAATGAACTATGGGATAGAGCAAAAACATTATCATAATGAGAAATGAAACAGCACACCAGAGATTAGAAGCAGACATTAACTTTTACACACACACACACACACACACACACACACACACACACAAATAACAACTTCAAAATAAAATCGTATAACAGCATATGTGCTTAAGTGTATAAAAAGTTCTCTAACTCATATCTATGGTCAGATTAGTCTTGATGGTGGAGAAGGGTCAGATGAGGATAGTTCTACTGGCATTAGCTCCCAAGAATATGTGAGGATTTTCACTTTGGGGCCATGGTAGTAGGTCACATGCTTCCCAGAAATACATCTTAGCAATTTGTCTGAAGAAGAGATAGGTTGGCAGGTTTCCACTTTGGGGCATAAAATATTTAGAACATTTCTAGGATTTCTGTAAATTTTTGAATTTCCTTCCATTTTCATATATATTTATGACCATTGTGTTCTTGATCATAAAAGTACCCCAAAGATGGAACCAGAAGGAAATTACATTGCAATTCAAGTCATATGGTAAGTAGTAGAGTTTAGTCAAGAAGCATCAACACAAAGGTACTCACTGGTAGTCTCTTAAGTATATTATTCTTTCATGGAATTTTCACTTTTTCCCCAAGAGTAGTGATCATCTATTATCTGCATCTTGTAAACCCCACAGCGCCAAATCCCAAACTGTCAGTTGCTTGTTCAATAAGTAGCACCCATGGTGAGGTTTATCACAGGAGTAGTACCCTGGTATATGAAACTTCACCATCTGTTTTGAAGTTTCAGAGCATAATGGTAGAATCTCAGAATCATACCTCTGCCTGACTTTCACACAGGGATGAACAATAGATGATGCAAATATTTAAAAATTTTAATAAGTTAGTTCTACTGTATAATTGTTTGGACACCTGAATGTGATCTGAAACTTAATGTCTGTGATAATAACTTAACTCTTCCATTTTGTAGTTTCTAGGTACAAGTGGAGTACACTTATAAAAGAAAGTTAGAAATGTAAAAAATTTAAGAAAAAATATGTGCGATATTTTTATCCACATCAAATTTCAGTTATTCTTGGAATAAATACACAATTTGTTCAGGCTTTTCCTTATTACTTAGCTCTTTTTAGGGAATATTTCCTAAAGCTGTGGTATTTTTAGAGATATTTCTGTTACTATCTGTATGTTACTTTATAAGGAGTAGACATTTGATGAAAATGGGAAATCTGAACTCATCATTGTAGAGTTTCATTTTGGAAAGTATTTTGTGTGATAATAATACTGTAAATTATGTTGTTCTATTTTTATATCAGTTAGTATTCTCACATATTTATGGTTTATCTATCTGATACTAAAGGGAAAATATCCTCTGTTCAACAAATTATATATGACTATTCCACTTTAGAAGTTTTAGGAGCTTCCACAATTTATTGAATAAGATGTTTTCATAATGGATCAGTTTCCGGAAGACATCAACTACAGTCCAGCTCCTCACATGAAAATTTAGAAAAAAAAATTACATTTAGAAAGATGGCACTTTAAACCTGTGACTAATACAGCAGCAGTGGTGCCTGATCTTTGAAAAGCAAGCAATACTGAGAAAGTGGACATGGTTGAGAGGTTAAATTAAATATTTAAAAATAAGGATAAAGTGGGGAGGGTCTTCTCTTGACTCTTGCTTCTTGGACTTTGGTTTCTGTTTTATGCCATGCACTGTTTACCACCACAGTCAGTGAACAGGACTCATGTATTTAATTGTTTCTACTGTTATCCAACAAAACTGAAGTGCTTTCAGGAGGTAGATGAGTATGATTTCATCTTGGTAAGTACAGTTGCACTAATAAGAAGTCCAGTTAGGGCAAAGGATGTTTATCAAGACCTACCGCAAGTCAGTGATTAAATTCATGCCACTGGGAATCAGATGTGTTTATTCTAAAATTTATTTGCTCATGAGAAATCGCTCTACATCTTTTCCAGTTTGGTTCTAGATGGCTACTTTAGTCTTTTTTTTTTTTTTTTTCTGTTACAATGAGGTCAGTTTCAATAGTTGCCATGAGATAAAGGAGTATGAAGATTTAGTAATTATGAGAACTCCCACAAGATCGTTCACCACCTGCTCCACCTCTTTGTCTTGGGTTTTGTTTGCTACTCTGTGCATGGTGTCTTTTCCAACAGGCAATGTCAGAACAGGATTTTTCCTCACTCTCTCTTATCCTCTTGAGTGTGAGTCACAGTATAACAGAACTCGTAATCCATTACCTTCTTCGAACAATTAGAAACATAACTCTGGTAAGCCTCTGTCTGTCTGTGTTCCCTCTACCTCCTTCCTCACCAAAAATATATTACTGCAATTGGAAAGAACAGTTTGTCTCTTTGAAAGCAGAGGACAAACAAGGATACCAGCTCCTATATTCCTATCTTTTAGCTTGCCACAGGAGAGGTATGAAGAAATAAAGATGATAAAAAGTAGTAAATGTGTATGTACAGCCTAATATGAAATAATATTTTACCAAATGATAAAGTGGCTTTTTCTTTAAAAGGTCAGTTTGTTTCCATACCTGTTATTTATTGTTGCAGCATCCTTTAGAGAAAGCAAAAGACATGATACTGTTTGCACCCCACTGCCCATATGAGGAAACAGAGTCACAGACTGATAAGGAAGTCACTTGAGAGGATGCATCTGACAGTGACAAAAGAGGGATTCAGACCTTTGGAATCTCAGCTTGCTTGTCTTGACACTACACCATTTTTCTCCCAATATATATATATTTTTCACAACCCAGGAAAACAAGCAGTGTCTTCAGTGAGCTAGTAACAGAAAAAGTTAATAAAGGTCTGAAGAAGCTAAACTGCAGTAGTGGCACAGAATAGAATATCTGACTTAACCTTTTCTCGGCATATTTCCAAAGGCAGAGACACACTTTATAAACTAGAGCAACTGCGCATACAAAGGAATGACTTTAATTCATTTCACTGCAGATGAAAATATAATCTGCTAGTATTTCCATCTTTGTATTTTCTCTCTACTTATAAACTCAGCTTTAGAATCTTATTATAGTGAAATATTAAATATACTGAGAATACATGAGATGTATATATTTGACTGTCAAATCTATGCACATAAAAATGACCATAATCTGAGTGATGAAATTAGTGTAAATGATTTCTTCTGAGTAAAACATGAGGATATATTTAGAACCATTTAAGTTTAAATTTTATGTATGAAAGCAAACTTAGAGATCTAGTATAAACATTTCATTTTACAGAAGAGAAAAATAAGGTCTAGAAAAGTGAACTGAGTTACCAAAGATTATGTTGCATCTATATACCTACCATAGATGGAAGTTGTAATAGAAATTAGTTAACTATTGCTTTGTATTTTAAATGTGAGAAGTCATGAGCTTCTGAGAAGACCTGATAAACAGTGGTATGGAAATCTCCCATTCAGTACTATTTTTGATGGGTATTTCTTCCAGGAAATATTTTTCTTTGTAAGTAGCAGTAAAAACAAGGCTTTAATCTCTCCCTTTAAGCAAGAATAAGCAGGAGTGCATATATGTGCTTGTATGGACTGATAGATGAATAGATGGGTGGATAAATAGATAGAGTACATTAAAGTTTTAGAGGTCATAGACACATAGTTTTGGAGGAAAAAACATTTTAATTAAGTATTGAGGACTAAATAGATGATTCCAGGTGGAATAATAAGGAGAAGAAATGTGAACATGAGGCAGTAATATGTGCAAAGACACAACATATAAAAACACTAATTTATTCAAAATATTCAAAACAAAAGGTTATTGTTTGAAATGTCAGGTATACGTAAGAGACAATGAGATTGAAGAAGTAGTTGAAAGGCAGCTAATGAAGGGTCTTTGATAAGAAGTAATGGATATGCAGTTTATAGGTCGCAATGTAGTAGAGTTAGGTTAGGTTTTTAAGAAAGATTGTTCTAGCAGCAGGTAGCGGAAAGACTGGAAAGGGGAAATAGTGACAACAGGAAGTTCAAAAAGAAATTTGCTCTAATGATTCAGACAAGAAATGATAAGAATCTGAACAAAGGCAGTAACAGCAGTGGGGCCAGAGGGAAGTAAACAGAAAAAAAGATGTTTTAATGGTCGAATGTGTAACATTTATTTGCTGATGTTATATCATCTGTGAAGTGCCTAGAGCCATCAAAGATGACACCATCATGTCTAGTTGGACATCTGAACACCAGTAACTGAGATAACAAATACAGGAGAAACAGATTGGAGTGAGAATGAAGATACTGAGTACTATATTTGATATCTTAAGTTTTAGTTGCCAGTGGTTTATTAAATTGGAGATGCCCCAATCCAATGAGTGGATTGGGAACTCAAGAGAGAACAAAAGCTCTGAGCGTCCTTAGTTGTACAGATTTTGGTAGAAACGATCTTATGAAATTATTACAGGGAGTGTATATAGAGAAATATAAAAAAGGCCAAGAACAAAAATCTCATAGAATGCTAAGATGTAGTAATGCTGAAAGTGGAACCAATAAATTAAAAAGAAATAGTATTTTCATATAGATAGCAAGTAAGCTAGGCAAACATGATGTCCAAGATTCATAGGAGGAGAGAATTTCAAAAGTTGGAATGGTGAACAAGGACAGTTGTATTAATAAGAATCAAATAGATTAATGATTGAATATAGAGTATTAGATTTGACAGTTGGGGGGTCATCATAAATTTAGTAAAAGCATTCCCAGATTGGAGGGAAGGAAAAAAATTGTAATAGATTAAAAGATAGTAACATGTAAAGTATATAAACTAAAGATAGACTTTCAGTAATTTTAGTTGAAATATAAAAATGAGTATTAATTAAATTTTCTTTTTATTTACCATAGAGATCATTGTATGAATGAGGCAACAAATCAAGAAAAAAATTAGTGATTAATAGAGATAATCTTACAAGTTATATTTATATGCAAAGCTGTATGTTATAAACTAGAAAGAATTAACTGGCAACATTGTTGGTGAGTTGAAAAGCTGAATACTATATCAAAAATAGATGATAACATGACAAGTATGTGAAAAAAGCAAAAAGTTCTCCTTGGGGGGAAGGTGATAATTGTTTCTAATGGTTTGTAAATGAAGTGACACCTCTAGAGAAAGTGCCTAAAAGCAGTTTTCTCAATGCACTCGGTTATTTTTGCCTTATTGCTGTATCTTTGAGGTCTTCATGTTTCTTGTGCATAGTAAGAAAAGTAAGAATCTGGGTTTATGAGAATGAGACAGACTGACTTGGATGCCGTCTTTCTGGACCAGCTTTGTTACAGGAGGGTAGGTTAGAGAATGGGCCACATCAGGAGCTAATGGTGCACACTGCAGGTGGAGTTCATCTTCTTTGCCAATTTAGGAACCTACTTAGCTTTCACAAAATTGAAACTTTCTAAAAATAAGATTAAAAAATATATAGCTTATGCTTTCTTAAACTAAGGAGATAGACTAAACCACACTGAGCCGTCTCCTTTTTAGTGCATTAATACTTGTCATAGTAAAGCATTGATAATAAAGCATTCCATATCCATAACAGTGCCAATTTGTTGGAGGTCCGCATTGTGTCATTGAGATGACACTAGACAATGATTAAGGAATCTGGACTTTCAGCCCCAACTCTGATAAATTCTGAAGAAAGAGGAGATTTTAATATTTTAAGGATTAGTTATCCTTCTTTGTATATCAAAAACTTAGAATGCAATCATATGCAAGAATCCCTCTAACTTTGATTTTTTGCAAGTTACAAAAGCTAGGCCAGACATCTTTTTTTTTTTTTCTAGAGGCAGTAGTTTTAGACTAGGTGTTTTGTTTTTTTTTTTATTTTACCTGAATATAACATACATAAAATGCACAAATTACAAATACACAGTTTGATAAATTTTGGCAAATGTATACACTCATGTAGTCAGCACCCAATCAAGACATGAAGCATCTCCATCACTTCAGAAGCTTCGTCTTTACGGTTAATGTTCTATCTCTCATCCTACCTCAGGCAGTCACTTGTCTGCTGTATCACTATTGACTAATTTTAGCTATTCCAGAACTTCATATAAACAGAAAGATATCATTTATACTCCTCTTTCTCTGGATTCTTTCACCGAGTATACTATTTTTGAGTCATTCATCTTTGCTACTGTATTTATTTGTAGTTCATCCCTTATTGCTAAACAACACACCATTGTAAGAATATACTACTATTTGTTTTTCATTCTGATATTTTCATCCTCCTGTTGAAGGAAATCAGGATTGTTTCTAGTTTAAGGTTTTCCTTTTTTGAACTTATATTTCATTACTCTTATATAAAATACCTAGGATTAAAACTACTAAAATACTTTCTGGCATTGATGGACTTTCCAGTTGCACCACATGCTTGCCAGTATTTAATTTTAAATTCCCATTAAATTTTCAAATAGTTGCCATTATTTTATAATTTGACCATTTTAGTGAGTGTGAAAATATATTCTCAGTATGAATTTAATTTACGTTTCTCTGATGACTGAGGGTAAGCATATTTGCATGTGCTTAATGCTGTTGATGAAGTGTGTGTTAAAACATTTTGCCCATTGTTTTCATTTGGTTATTTGTCTTCATATTATTGAGTTTTTGAATGTTCCTTGTGAATTCTGGGCGCAGTCCTGTGTGTGTGTGTGTGTGCCCGTGTGTGCCTCTATACATATATTACATATACATGTTTATTTTTTCTTCCAATCTTTGGTTTGCATTTATAATTTCATAATTTTATCTTTGAAAGAGCAATAGATTTTAGTTTGAATAAAATACACTTAACTGTCTAATGTTGATTACTGTTGGTGATATTTGTCTCCTGCCTGTGTTATGCAAAGCTTGCCTACTTCAAATTTATGAAGATTTTCTCATTTCTTATTAATCCATTTCAAATTAATTTTGACAATGGTCAAGTTAGAAATTTAGGTTCATTTTTTTTCAGTGTAGATGTTCAGATGCTCTAGAGCCACTTTCTGAAAAGACTGTTCTCCCCCACTTAAATTACCTATTCTGTAAATGTGATTACACATTCTCAAAACTCTTGTGGCCTTATATCATTAATTGATAATATTTCCATACTGTTTAATTGACCTATACTTCTGATGGAACACAAAATCTAGACTCTTATTTTTTGTAATTTTAAAATAAGTGAAAATCAGGTCGTATAAGTTCTTTAATTTTGTCCTTTTTCAAAATGCTTGCTAATCTATGTCTTTTTCATTTCCATATGTTTTAGAATCAGTTTGTCAATTTCTATATCTGCTGATATTTTCATTGCTATTTTGTTGAATCCATAGAAAAATTGGGGCATATTGAATATCATAAAAATAATACAGCTTCAATAGATGAATATGGTATATAATTCCATTTATTTAGATCTTTTAAAATTTTCCTCAGCATACTTATTTTTAGTATAAAGGTCTTCTATATATTTAGTTAAATTTTCCTGTAACAGTTTATATATTTCATGCTATTGACTTAAATTTTTTATTTTCCAATTTCTTTTTGCTAGTATTTTGAAATTGATTATTGTATTTGATCTTGAATCATGTGCTCTTGCTAAATTCAAGCAGTATTAAGATATCCTAGTTAGACAAATAGGCTATCTACATAAATAGAGACAATTTTCATTCTTTCTACTTTTTAAAAATGTCAGCTTTTCTTGCATCTATCACTAGCTAATACTCCAGTTAAATATGGAGTAGAAGTGATGAGAATTAACATTCTTGTACGATCACAAGATTTTTCTCTTTTATTCTGTTAATATGGTTAATCTCAATGATTGACTTTCATATATTAAATTCATTTTATAATCCAGGGAACATGATTACTTGTTCATGGTAGATTATCTTTTTTATCTATTTCGATATTTGATTTGTTACTATTTTGTTGAATATTTGTGTATCTATTCTAAAGAGAGTTATTGATCAATCATTGTTTCCTTTTAACCTCTTTGTCCGGTGTTGGTACAGGATTATGTTGGTCTCATAAAATAGAATCAGTTTTCTTGTGTTTTCTGATAAAGTTTGTGAAAGCCTGGAATTTAATCATTTAAGAATTCAACAGTAAAATTATCTGACCTGAGAGTTTTATTTATAGGATGAGTTTTGTTATGAATTCAATTTATATAATAGTTCTTTAAAGTTGATTTTCAAAAGTCATGTTTTTTCTATCCTATTTATTGGCATAAAATTATCATTAATATTCTCATTCTATTCTTTTAACATACATGGGCTCTTTTGTGATATCTCCTCTTGCATTCCTAATATAGATAATTATGTTTACTCTTTTTCTCTTGATTATCATTCCTAGATGCTTATAAACTTTATTAATATTATCAGTGATTGGCTTTTTTATATGATGATTTTTCTCCTTTTCTCTTGTCTGATTTCTATTTTGTTGGTTTTTATTTATAGAAACATCATCTATCTTAGCTAATATAGGCATTAAAAGCTCTAAATTTCCCTCCACATACCACTAAAGCTGCATTCCAAATACTTCGATCTATTTTGTTTACATTGTCATTCATTTCTAAATATTTTCTAATTTACCTTAGAATTTCTTCTTTGATCTGTAGGTTATTTGGAAGTGTTTAATTTCCAAACATCTTTCTTATTCTTTGCTAATATAATTTACTGTAGTGAGAAAGAATACTTTAAAGGATTTAACCTTTGAAGTATATTTAGACTAGTTTATTGGCCTAGCATATGTCAGTGACTGTTCCAAGTGTACTTGAGATTATGTGTGTGTGTGTTCTCTCAAAGTGTACTGTTCTGTAAAAGTCAGTTAATTCTAGTTGTTAATATTGTTCAGACTTTCTATACACACAATGAAATTTGGCTAGAGTAGGGTGAGTATTGCCAAAAAGATTTTTGTTGTTAGACTACCCTTTTCCCTGTCCTTTGGCTAGAGGGAAGCAGCTTTCCTTGGAGTGTTTTGTTTGCCCCTATCGGTAGGTCCAGGTTAGAGGCTTCTCCTTTCTCCTGGCCAGGATGTATGGGAGGAAACCCAAAGAAAGCTTCACCATGTTGTTCCTAAAATCCCAAGGCTCTGGGAAGCCTATCTACTTCAAAGTTTTCCTATGCTTATTTGCTGTATGCTAGGGATTTTTAGTTACCAGAAGGAGACCTTGGGAAAAATGGGATCTAACTTGGTCAATCAGAAATCAAATAATTCTTTCTAATTCTAATCCTCCAGATGCAATACCTAAAAAGCCAGAACTTCCCCTCCACACCCCACCCAGTTTTGGTGGACAAGCAGAGAGCTTATTTTCCCTCTCCTGCCCAAAACAGGCAGTGCCCCTATTTCTCTTTCAGTGTAGTGTTTGCAGGGCTGAGCAGGGAGGTAATCTTCCATACTCCACTTGGAGTAAACAGATTGTGTCCCAGTTAACCCAATTTACTGTCAGTGGAGTCCAACAGTGTTCTGAACTCCCACCCTCATCTGGTGGCAATATGACTGAGCAGGGCTGGTTGGCACCTCTACCCCTGGTGTCTGCATGCCCAGTAGGAGCTGATCGTTGTCAGTAGGTGAATGGGTTAAGCTAATTGGCACATGTTAAAAAATTGCATAGAATTAAAACACACGCACAAATACCCACACACAAATGCATGCAAACTAGTGAAATTTGAGTAAGTTATGTGGACTTTATCCACATCAGTCACTTAGTTGAAATATTGTACAATAGTTATAACCAATAAGGAAACTGGTAGAGTTTCTAGAATCTCTTTGTATTATCTTTTTATAACTGCAAATGAATATATAATTATGTAAAATGAAAAGTTAAAAAATAAATAAGTCTATGGACATGTCCAACAACAACAACAACAGTATCACTAAAATCTCTATTCTGTCTGGGTCAGAATTCCAGCATCTACCTGCAGTGCTTGATCTCTAATATTGCTGTTCTGTTCTCAACTCTGTAGTACCTGCTTTCTGGTAAATTTCTTATAGTCTCACCCTGTGTGTTCATAGCCCAGCCCACAACCCAGGATTCTCAGGAGACCTCCTCACATGGATTTCTGTGGCTCCAATGCTGTACCTCCCTCCTCTTCCAAAGACAAAGCCTGTGCCTTTGCGGAGTTCACATCTGAGCGCCATTCTCTTAGGGACCACAGTGTTCTACTACCTGCAGTCCAATGCCTAAAAACAACTGGCTCATATTTTCTTTCCACTTTTATAATTTTTTTAAGAAGGCTAATTCAGTAGTAGTTAGCAATTCTAGATGGCAGCAGAAAATTTCAGGTTAGTTCTTAAACACTTTTCTAGCACCAGTCAATGTTATTAATTTAGGCACATCACCCAAGTCTCAGTTTACTCATAGATAAAATAATCCAAAAATCCCTTTAAAATCAATTTCTACTATCGTCTAAGTGAATTACCATTCCTACTAAATACTACCCTTATAGTTGTGATAATAGCATTTTATAGAAGATGAATAAACTGTTTTTGGAATTTAATTGTGCCACTCTAAACTGGAGGTTAAGCTAGAGTACACATGAATCATAGCATCTATATTTTCAAAATGTGTCATGAACTTCCATAATGCATGGATTTATTCTCTTAATAGCAATGATATTTCACAAAGTTATACTGTCATTAAGAAAACTTAAAATATTGCCACAGATTATAATGTTGTAATTTAACAAAAAGGACTATGAAGTCCTCCATTATAATGACACATTTGAAAGAAACTGCATTTTGATGTGAATCACCCCACCAACACAAAAGAAGTTCTGTAAACAAAGATTACTTCTCTTGTTCTTCTGTGAGAAATTAATACAAATTCAAAGGAAAATTATTAGTTTGCTCTGACAGTCTAAATATATATTTCTCCAGGAAAAAAAATAAGGCTTAACCAATGCTTTTCTCAAATCAAATTTATTTCATATACAGTTATTCAGCTAGAGTTATTTGGGATCATTAAATTCCTGCTTCAGAGTTACAAGATCAAAAGGGAAAAAAAATCTCAGATACAAACAAATCCTAAATTATAGATTATCAGATTGAGAAACTGAATATATATTGAATCTCACTGGTCTGAAAATGCTTCCTTCTTTAGTTGACTGATGTATAGTTCACCTTTATTTTCCCAGGATCCAGTGGGTATACCATAGAGGTTTAGAAATTAATACCAATCCTTAGGTAGTTATAGTTTCATTAATGACAACAACAAAAAAAGATGTGCTTACGTTTAAAAATTACATATTAGACAGCAGATGCCTTAGGGGAATAGCATGGTTAATGTCAAGTATGTTGAACAGGCAACAAGTGCTATGTCTTCAACATTTATATATCAACAGCTATTACCTTGACCTTAACTTTTCTCAAACTATTTAACCCTATGATCTTCATTCCTCTTCAATTTAGTCACTTAGCAGCAGATTCAAACTGGCAGCATATCAACATGTGGAACTGTTCAACCCCCAGGACTCGAATTTGCAAGGTCTTTATTCTGGTTTTGTTCTGATCATAACTTCACTCTTCCCTGGCTGCATGCATTTCTTTATTGTACCTGGATCTTACGGTCAGTAAGAAAGACTACTCAAAAGCAAGTTTTCTAGTTACTGCTGGGGTGGCAGGAAACAGTTTATTTTAAACTCTATATTACTTGGCTATTACACCAAAAAAAAAAAAAAAAAAGGATTCACAAACTATGGCTAAGCTACTAGGCCCTCAGAGTCTGGGCTGACCAGAGAGGAGTCACTCAACACATTAAGCATCACGTTTAAAGCACTGAGGCCTAAATACAAATGGCTTTATCATAATTGTGTAATAGCATGTTTAATGTCTAAGACCTAGGCTTCAACTACTTTAGAGGACAGCCTTCATACAGAGGGAAAAAATCCCACTTTCAAGTGGCATTCGCTGGGGAGTCTTAGACTACAAAAAGGAGATTGATTGTTTGCATGATCTCCTCACCCTTTCAAGCAGCTGTGTCATTCATTCAGTTATTCAGCAAAACTCCTTTACCCTCTTTTGGGCATCAGTCACTAGATGAATCACACCAGTTACAAAAAACTACAAAACTATTGTGAAGCCTTAAAATAAATTGATCCTGTTTGTTGAATTGTTGAACAATGACCTACAGATTTGAAAGAGACTATATGCTCAGAATAGCTGCATTCAACCCCCAACCCTACCTTGGTCAAATTAATATATCTGTCTCTATCTCTACTTCTTCAACTCAACATACTGATAATAATCTTATCTACCTCTCAGCATTTCACAGATAAAATGTTAACATGTATGTTGAGTTATTAGAATAGTTCCTGTTCTAAACAAAGCACTGAATGTATTTTGGCTGTAATTATCATCATTATCATTATTTTTCTAATACAATACTACATAAATAACAATTTACTAGATACAGGGAGAAATAGATGCATTTCCTCTGAAGTCAGATAAGCATCTCAGAGAAACGGCCCTAGAGCTGAGACTTGAGAAAGATGTAAAGGAGGTTTTCAGATGAAAGAACAGAGAGAAGACAAGAACAAGCCAGAAGAGCAGTTAGGAGCCCATCACATTTTCAGGGGGAAGGTGACGTGTGCCTAAAAAAAAGAGAGGAGGAGACAAGCCAGAGGGATATTTATGATGTATGTTTATATGGTGTAGGGTTGATAAGATGGTGGAGGAAGTAAATGGGAGCAAAATGCAAGTCCGCTGTTTTCTGGCTTAAGTAACAAGGAGAATATTTTTCTTCACTGAAATTTAGTACACAGGTAAGGAGGACATTGATGAGAAAATTAGGAGAGAAATAACGAATATAGCCTGTATCGTATTGGATGTGTGTGTCAGCAGTCTGTTTTGTTAGAGGTGTTTAATGGGTGCCTACTGGCTCCAGGCAGGCAACAAAAATGAGGGAGATGGGCTTTGTCTGACTGTGCCAAATTCAACCACACATGCTCCTCTAAAGGGCAGAGATATGACTCAGCTCCAGCTGATCACTGCCATGCTGGAATGTGGGATCAGTGTTGCTAGATTTTCCCACTATTTTTTAAGAGAATTTGTAATTTGGGTTTTAAAAATTCTAAATATTGGTGTGTGGTATATTTTTAATTTTGTGATCCCCAGAGTGCCCATGGTTCACATTCATTCTAAAGATTACTAGATTGTGATAGATTCATCCATCTGCCCATCTGTTTATTCAAAACATATTAATTAAATACAAATACTTCCTTAGGACCAGGAACTCTGGTAAGTGCTAAATATATATGAATGAATTACACCTCAATTTCAGAATCTGTATGTGGTGACAGAGCCAGGAAAATATCACTTGTGAGGTGTTGAGCAGCCAGCTGGACTTTCTCAGCGTGTCATCCATCCATCCATCCATCTGTCCAAAAAACATTTTTTGAGGACTTTGTCTGACTGTGAGCTGGGAGGTGATTGAATACAGACCTGACTAGGATCCACATGTAACGAGCTGCTTTGACAGCAAATCCCAAAACCTCATTTCCACAGGATTGGGAGATCCCTTAGGGCAAGAATCATGTCTGATTTGTATTTCTGTGTGCAGTCCCTGGCATAAAGTAGGCCTTAGGTCCATTTCTTTTTAATGTATGATCAGCCTCCTGTCTTCCTCTCCAACTTCGTTTCTCACCAGTCTACCTCTTAGTCACCCATCTTCAGCTCCACGCATCTCCCTTTTGCTCCTGGAAATGCCTGGCTTTGCCCTGCTACCTCAGAGTTGTGCTTGCCCTCGACTGCAGTATTTCTCCCCAGAAATTCTATTCCTTGCCTGTATCTAATACGTCTTAGCTCATATATGAATCCTCAGAATGGCCTTTCCTGACTGCACTGTCTACAAGGAGACATCTTTTCATTCTCCAAGATATGACCTTGTTTATTTTCTTAAAAATTTCTGTATAAATTGCAAACTCATCCTGTGGAGGTCCCCTCTCCCAAGTATCAGTGCAGCTCCAGAATCTACCTGCCATTATTCACTGTCCAGAGACAGTAGTTTTTTGCTTTGTTTTGTTTTGGTCTTGTCCTAGGTTTATAAACGTTATCTGCAGAAAGGTTGATGTGCTGGAAACTTATTAACATGTTTTGATTCTTTTTAAATTCTAAAAAGATTCTACATCACTATAAAAGTGCATTTTTTTAGGTATCCTTTTAAAAATAAGACATTAAAAGCTTATATTTTTAAATAGTAGTCTTCAAAATTAAAAAAAATAATGTTGAGATCTATTTTCTGCTGTACTAACACTCTGCCTCTAGGCTGCTGTATAATTTGTTACAAATGTCTATTTCTGCCTCAACTCAATTAGTAAAGCTTTAAAATATGGCTGAGAAACTTACAGGGAGAGGCTTACTCACGAGGAGTATCTGACTCATTGACTGAAAGACCGCAAAGACACTGCAGTAACAGCTCAGGCCCCACATTTTTAGAAAATATTTGAGTTTAACAGTTTTCTCAGTCAAGAAAACTATCCTGTCTATAACCCATTTTTCTTTTTATTAATTACATTTTTATATTCCAAACTTACAAAAATGATTAGTGCATGTTATAAGGTAATTACTTTCCACCTTCATTTTAATTAACGATGCTATTTTTGGAGATACCAGAGCAGTGACACACATAACTCACAAAGCTTCGATATTTGTATTTTTGCTACTCTCTTTTTCACTCAAATGACTACTTTATTCCCTTCAAATGTATCAAAATCAGAGCGCCCCTGGGCTCCAACTTAGTATGCTAAGCTTTATTTTAGAGCAAATTTTTGTAGTGGAGAACATTAGGGGTTTATAATGGCTAAGTCAGCAGACCTTTAACTATAGTTCTAATAAAGGGCATCTCAAGCGGAGAGATCATGCTCCCACAAAAATCTCCACAGTAATATCTCCAAGCTAAAGAGGAACAAGAGACCCTGATTGGCACTTTGTTACTTGAATGGTCCCCCACTGATGAGGCAGAAAGGACATTAAGGATGATTTTAGCACAATCTAAAATCTCGCAGATGCCAAACTGCAGTGGAAGCCGTAATGCCTTTTCTCAAATCTGTTCTAGAAATCATGAAAGCTTGGCTTTCCAAGACACCCAGGACTACTTCTTCCGACTTATTACTTGCAAAAGGCTCTCTTCATCATTATGTCTCCTGTCTCCCACTGCTTAAGACAAACTAGGGAATCGTCTTCATTTATATGCAGCACATTCTGCTGCTGGTGCCACAATATTAATGTGTTTTATTAAAAATTAAAAATATTGGTTTTCCTTTCCATCAGGATGAAAAGTGAAGTCTCATTCTCCTTCTCAGTTGTGTTTTCTCACTCCCATCCTTCTTGCATTGTACCTCGGGACACTGCTATTAACAGATAGGCCACATTTCCAGAGACCTTAAATTATGTCAGCCTTTCCTGAACTCTTAGGCACAAGACATAACAGAAGGCAAAGGACTTTTCAAAGGATGGGTAAGGAGATGCCATGCTCCAGTGGGATTAAACCTTTTTCTTGATCTTGTGTCAGAATGATGCTGAGAAAAATATATATGGTGTCTTATCATCTTACAGCACATGGCTCTTAAAAGTTGAAAGGCTATTATACATTGAGGGAAGTTAAAGGCCCAGAGAATGACTCCACAGTATTGAACTCTCTTTGAAAAATAAAAAATAACAAGGCAAATTCCAGATGGTGTTCCCACGAACGTTTGTCTGTTACATCGCATGCTTGTTTCCTTTTTGTGATGTTAACTTTCAGGCTCCTGTTGGTATTTTTGGAAAGCAGAGAAGCATGTATTTTGTTAGTTGCCAAAATTGGCTCCGCAGAGCAGCATGCTTTGCAATTTGAAGGTTAAATTCCTTTCAGAGAGACTTGTTGGAACTGCTCTTCTCACTTCTATTAACTAGTGGAACTGTCTGACCTTTATAAGTGCAAGTCAATATTCACACTGTCAGAGGAGTGTCAGTGGGAGTAATCTTTTCAGTCCCAGAGAGAAACAGTTTGCCACAGGCAGATCATGACTAGAAGGGGAGTTGGTGAGCAGTGACATAAAACACTTTTAAGTGAATTCAAACAATGTCTTTGACGCAGCTTGGAATTTTATTCAATTTTAGCTATAACAGTGCCTACTGGTCCCTCTAAACTGCAAAGGTGTCATTTTGAAATAATAAAGACATAGAATGTGAAATGAAGCCTGTTAAACGAGCGTATTCCTTTTATCCATACCTTTGAGAACACAGGTGGCTGTTTCCCCCAAAATATACATCTCTGAAAACCATTCAGAAATGAACATTATTATTTTTAATGAGCACCAATGATCCTTTTTCCCTCCATGCGAGACCTAATACTGGGTTGACATTTTAATAACTTTGGGAGAGGAGATTATATTTTTTTGCCTTTTGCCAAATTGCCATCAGAGTTTAACTTCAGATCAATTTTTTTGAGTAAGTTACTTTCCAATGAGATATTCACAAAACGAAAGGAAAGAAGGGAGCACTACAATGTTGGTTTAAATTTCAGTTGGCTTTCTCTTCATTGATATATCATTATAATTACATGTGTGCTCAAGCGTGCTATTACAGGGCTTATTTTTAAAAAAGCATCGATCAGTAGTCTTAGTTTTTTAAAGGCTGAGTGAAATACTCAGTTATTCTTCCTATTAATAGATAAAACATATTTTAAGAACAAAAAGAAATCTTGGATATTATTTAAGTGTGTTGTTAGTGGTCTTAGTGCAGTAAGTTTAAAACTATTTCATCTGTGTGACAGAACTGAGCAAATGATATATCAGTATTGTTGGAAATTAAGTTCCTCACAGTGGAAAAAAGGAGATGCTATAGGAAATGGAAGAAGAAAGAAAACCTTGTCTTTTATTTGAATTAGAGAGAGAATAAAACATAATTTTATATATGTGTGTAATACATTTAGGTACATACACATATGTGCATAATTCTAAACATATATGGATGTAATTTTATAATTATGTAGGAAAGTACTCAAAGACCGATGGGAATAACAGTAATAGAAATGGCTTATGATACTGAATTACAAATTAATCCATTAATTTATACTGATAGTCATTTTGAAAAATAAAAATTTAGTATGATAGACACATATCTTAGTTATAAAAAATAATAAAGCCAAATAAACTTTTAAATATAGAAGAAATTATAGAGGTAGCATTTCACCATTTTATAGCCACCATAGCAATAACAGATTCAGGAAAAAGTCATCAGTAGATGATAAAAACACTGGGCAAGATATCTTTGAAAAATAGGATATTCATGCAGGCACAGTGAATCATTTTATAAATTATTTATTAATTACAAAGGGAAAAAAATACCTTTTCAGTGGATAAGTAAGGTGAAAACATTTTAACCATGTGACTAAACTTGATATCACCTATAATACAAATTGACTTGATGTACTTTGCAGCATGATGAACTAATTACCCAGGTACTACTTCCACCTAAATTTCTTGACCTAAATCTAATCAGGAAAAAAAAATGAAGAAATGATTAGAAAATTAAGGGACATTCTGTAAACCAATCTAGAATAGACTCTCTAAAAATGTCAATATTCTGTAGTATTTAAAAAAGAAAAAAATCTGTGGGATGTTTATAATTTAAAGAAAGCTAAGAAATTTATGACAACTGCATGAAATGCGCGAACCTTATTTGCATTCTGGATCTTAAAAAAAGTTTATAGAACACATTATTGGGATAATTGATAGTGGGTAGAATTTAATGTGGACTATATATTAGGTAATGCTATTGTATCAATGTTAAATGTCCTTTCTATGACAATTTTATTATGGTTATATAAGAGATTGTCCCTATTCTTAGATGATTAATATTTCATGCTGAATTAGAGATGAAGTGTCACAATATTTGCAACTAATCCTAAAATGGTTTATTAAAGACTATGAGAGAGAGAGAAACTCAGAGAGAGAAGGGAATAGGAGTGAAAGAGGTAAAGGGAGAAAATTAGTAAAATATTAATAATTGATATATATAGGGGCAAAACATATGCTTTCTTCAACCATCAAAAAGTTTCTACAACTTTTTTGATAAATTTAAAGTCTTTCAATATAAAATTTGTGAAAAAATTTTAAAAGCACAGTGATTTTTTAACTCTGTTTTATATCCCCCAGAAAAGAATAAAAAGGACGTCATCAGTTTTGTTATGCATAACATATCTTTGTATTACTTCAATAAATTCATTATAAAATATAGTAATTTATGTAGACATTGAAATAATCATAGAAATTTAGAGCCACAATGGTTTTGATTCAGAGAAAATTATAGAATTATAAATTTCCACTTCCTGTATGTTAACCTTTTGGTCAGACTTCTCTTTCCTGTATCTTAAATCTCTCTCCATTTGATTTTTTTCCAATCAGCATTTAACATGCTCTAGTTTCCCTCAACTTATAAATTAACCCCCCCCTTTTTTCAACCCAAAGCCTGCCTCCAGATGCCATGTAACCTTCTTTCCTCCTTCACATCTAAACTTTCTCTCCACTCTGCTCACCTGAGCCCCTTCCACACAAAGAACTTGCCATTCTACTGCCACAACTCTTGTCAAGGACACCAGTGTCTCAATTGTTGATCTAGCCAATTGATGCCTTGCAGTCTTTTTCTTTTCTTGTTCACCCTCTAGAGATCATTTAACAAGGTTAATTTCTTTCTCCTTCAGGAGAGAAAAATCAAAGAGAGGGGAAAAAACAAAACCTTTCCCCTAGCTTCCACATTTCTCTCAATAGTTTAGGTCTTTCATTGTCAATCTCCTTTGTATATTCCATAGCTGCCCTAGTTCCTTAAATGTTTGTGATTGACAGATGTCTGTATTAGTCGTATTCTTTTCTCTCACAATATCTCAGATATTTCATCTGGTTTTATGTTTTCAATAACCATCTATATGCTGGAGGCTATGAAATCAAAGCTGAACAAACATCTGTTCTAATTCAAAACTTTTATATCCTGTTTACTATAAACTATCTTCTTTTGGATATCTTGCAGACATCTGAAATTGAACATGTCTAGATTTTGTAATTCCATTAATGTTGTCTATGCTAATGGAATGTTTTTTAATTCAAAAATATTTATAAAAGGCCTACTACACACCAGGCTATTTCCTAGGGCTTGTATTCATCAGGCAAGAAAAGAGAGAGATTCTTGACCTGGCAGAGCTTACATTTAATTGTCCAGGCCGGAAATCTGAAGGGCATCTTTAATGCAGTCCTCTGCTTCCCTGCCCCATCAAGTCAGATATACCCTCAATTCACTTCTTTATTTCTCTCTGAGAATAAAATATTCCTATTCTCCTCTGTCTGTAATGTTAAGTAAGTATGAGAATCAGTTTTAAATGCATGCCAGTTGACCAATTACAATTTCATATTAGTAACCATGCTTCTGAAAACCAACCAATTAGTAGCAGTTACCAAGGCCACTATCCTCAAACACCTTCCTGAAAGTCTGCCAAGTCCTGAACATTTTATTTTGTTCCATTTTTGTTTCTCAAAGCCTGCGTAAGATCAGGAATTGGTTTTGTTCAGAGATACTGTATCCTACGTGCACAGCTCTTCCTTGATTACCAAGGAAACAGTCAGCTTTTTTTTATATTAAATGTTGACATTTTCTTTCCACATTTCCAGTCTCATTATCGTTACTCTAAGCCGTATATTAATCATATCCACCTGAGTTATTCCAGCAGCTCCCTCATTGGTCCACCTGGCACTATCTTTTTCTCTTTAATTCATTCTTTGAACTTCAAGCAATTCACTCTATTAGGCCAGTTTTACCTTGATACCAAAACCAGGCAGACACGTCACAAAAAAATAAAATGACATACCAGTATCCCTTATGACATAGAGGTGGAAATCCTCAACAAAGATAATAGCACACTGAATCCAACAACATATAAAAAGGATTACACACCATGACCAAGTGGCATATATCCCATGGAAAGAGGAACTGGTTTAGCATATGAAAATCAACCAAGGTAGCCCGTATTAATAATATAAAGGACAAAACCTGGTCATCTTAATTGATGCAAAGAAAGTATTTGACAAAATCTAATCCTTTCATGATAAACACTCAACAAACTAGAAACAGAAGGGAACTTCTTCAACTTTACAAGGGCATCTGTGGAAAATCCACAGATAACACTGTGCTTAAAATGAAACAGCAAATACTGTCCCTCTAAGAAAAGAAAAAGAAAGGAAAAGAAAAGGATGCTCACCCTTGCTACTTTCTAAAAATGTTGTACTGGATGTTCTAGCTAGAGCAATTAGTTGAGGAAAAGAAATAAATGGCATCCAAAGTAGAAAGAAGAAGTAAAATTGTCTCTATACAATCATAAATGGCATGATTTGTATACGTAAAATCCAGGGTAATCCACACGCAAAAAAAAAAAAAAAAAAAATTTAGAACTAATAAATGAGTCCAGTAAGTTTCCAGGATACAAGATCAATGTAGCAAAGTCCACTGTACTTCTATATACTAGCAATAAACAATTTGGAAATTATATTAATAAAACAATTTCATTTATAATAACACCCAAAACAACTAAAAACTTAGGGATATATTTAACAAAAGAAGTGTAAGACTTGTACACTCAAGACCACAAAACATCAATGAACGAAAATAAAGAAGCCCTAAATAGATGGGAAAATATCTTACATTTATAGTTTGGGAGACTTATATTGTCAAGAGAGCAGTGCAGTCTAGATTGATCTACAGAGTTACCACAATCCCTATAAAAATCCCAGTTTCCTCTTTTGGCAGAAACTGACTTGTTCATCCTAATAGCCAAAATTATCTTAAAAAGAACAAAGTTGAAGAACTTGTACTTCCTGACTTCAAAACTTACTACAAAGTTTCAGCAATCAAAACACTGTGATACTGGTATAAGAATGACGTATAAAGCCATGAGATATAATTGGAATTCCAGAAATAAACCCCTAGAAATGACAAATGAGTTTCAACAAGGGTTCCAAGATCATTCAGTGGGGAAAAATTGTCTCTTCAACAAATAGTGCTGGAACAACTGGATATCTACCTACCAAAAAGTGAAGTTAGATCCCTGCCTCACTCCATATTCAAAAGTCAGTTCAGAATGGATAAGAAACCTAAAAGTAAGAGCTAAAACTATAAAATTCTTGGAATAAAACATAGAGGAATATTATTGGGAATATTATTACAAATCATGCAGTAGTTTCTTATGTGTGGTAAAAGAATAAGTGACAAAACAAAACATAGATAAACTGGACTTCACCAAAATTAAAAAGCTTTTTTCTTCAAAGGACACCATCAAGAAAATAAAAACACAAGAGACTTGAATCTTTCATCTCAACAATAAAAAGACAAATAACATAATTTAAAATGAGCAAAGACTTGAAAGGTGTTTTTCAAAGAAAATACAGAAATTATTAAAAGCACATGAATGATGTTTAACATGATTAGCCATGAGGGAAATGCAAGTCAAAATTGCAAGGAGATACCACTTCACACCCCTAAAATGGTTTATAAATGTTTAAAAAGATATACAGTATTAGATTGGCGAGGCTATGAGGAAAATAGTCACCCTCAGACTGGGAGAGTTACTTTGTTTTCCCCCTTGTTGGTGAGAATGTAAAATAATGCAGCCATTTTGAAGCAATTTGTTCCTCCGATCATTAAATCTATACCTACCATATAACCTAGCAAATCCATTCCTAGGTACATACCCGAGAGAAATGAAAACAAATACCATATAAAATCTTGTATGTGAACATTCATAATAACATTATTATGATAACCTAAAATGAAAACAACCTAAATGTCCATCCACTGATGAATATGTGGACAAACAATATGGTGTATTATTCTGCCTTACAAAAGAATGAAGTACTGATACATGCTACAGCATAAATGAGTCTTGAAAACACGATGCTAAGTAAAATGGTAACAAACCACTTATTGTGTGATTCCATGTTTATGAAATGTCCATACTAGGCAAATACATAAAGACAGAAGTAGATTAGTGGTTGTTAGGGACTGAAGAGCGGGTTGAATGCAAAGTGAGTGCTAATGAGCATGAGGTTTCTTTTTGAGGAGGATGAAAATATTCTGGAATTAGATAGTGATGATGGTTGAGCAACTCTGTGAATTCCCTAACAACCAGTGAATTGTACATTTTAAAGAGTACATTTTAAGGTATGTGATTTATTTCTCAATAAAGCTATCATAAAAATAAAAACAACCGAGATTAATTGTCTAAAATGAAACTCTAACTCTGATAAATCTAATTGTGTCAACACTTTCCAATGGCCTCCTCTTGTCTTTAGGATTAACTTCAAAGGCCTTGACTTGGGCTGCTCGTACTCGTTACACGGTGGTGATCACTGTGTAACTGTAGTTTCATTTTTTGGCATTCCCTTCCCCAAATATAGATACACCAAACTCCGTGCTTCTGTCATATTAAACCTCTTCAAAGTCTTTACCTCTAGAACTTTGAGTTCCTTATGCTCAGTTCTTAAAACAGCCCTTCTCCATCTCCTACTCTTCTGTGAAACCTTCTTTAGCCCATCCCCAATTACTTAAACAGCCACAAAGATGGTAGAATGCTCATTTAAAATAACAATGATGATGTTTTCCATCCAAATACTGGGATTTATTAGACAATGCTTGATTAGTAATTAGTGATTTGTTAGACAATGCATAGTTGATGATCAGTTAATGTAATATGTACAACTGAATGGGTATATTAGTCAGGGTTCTTCAGAGAAACACAGCCAATAGGATGTAGAAGTGAGTGAGAGAGAGACAGAGGGAGAGAGTTGAAGTGAGAGAGAGAGAGAGATTGATCTGATTTATTATAAGGAATTGCTTCATGCAATTGTGGAGGCTGATAAGTACTAAGACTGGCAGTTGGCAAGCTGGAGACCCAGGAGATCTGACAGTGTGGTTCCATCTGAAGGCCTGCAGACTAGACACTCAGGAGAACCAATGTTTCAGTTTGCGTCCAAAGGCAGGAAAAAACACAAAAAACTATGGCCTAGCTCAAAAATAGTCAGGTAGGAGGAGGAATCCCCCCTTATTTGAGAGAAGGTCAGCCTATTGTTTTAGTCAGGCCTTCAACTCAGTAGATGAGGCCCACTCACATTAGGGAAGGAAGTCTGCTTTACTCAGCTTTTTGATTTACAAATTAAATTCATCCAGAAGCACTCTCACAGAAATACCTGTGATAATGATGGAATAAATATCTGGGCACCTCATGGCGCAGTCAAGCTTATGCATAAAAGTAATCATTACAACAGGCATTTACTGTGTGCATCTATTATTAGGTATTGGCCTTTTTGTTTGTTATTATTTTGTATTTTTAGTTTTTGAGGAATTGATAGTAGGCAGAGTTTTGAGGAGGTGGTAGTAGGTGGAACTCCTTGTGCTCCAGTTTTCAAATTCGTATCTGTGGTAGGCAGAATTCTAAGATAATCTCCGAGTCATGCCTTTGTATAATCACATTGTATAACTGAACTTGTGACTTGCTTCCAGCCAACCGAATATGGCAAAGTTAAAGGGAAAGTCACTCCCTTGTTGTTACACTATATGCTGTTCTGTCTTGGCCAACTGGATCGAGACTTTCTCCTGCTGGCTTTAAAGAAATAAGCTGCAATGTCACGAGACCACTAGTAGCAAGGAACTGTAAGGGCCTGTCATTGCCAACAGTGGCACCTGGCTAACAGGCAGCAAGGAAGCAGTGACCTCAATCCTACAACCACAAGAAATTAAAGTCTTCCAACAACCACGTGAGCAGGCTGGCAAACAAATAGCTTGTAACCCATGAGATGCTGAGTAGACCCAGTTAACCACGCCTAAACTCCTGACCCATCCGAACCGTGAGATTATAAATTTATGTTGTGCTAAGCCTCTAAATTGGTAATAATTTGTGAAGTAGCACAATAGAGAAATAATGCAGTGTCCCTGCTGCCTAACTCTCCTTTAACCGCAACATGAAAACCTGTTCTGGTCATATTTTAAAAAGTGGATGGGCAAATTGTATTTAATTACAACTTAGTAGGGCAGACATAAGAGGTCCAGAAATTGGATTGAAAGTTGAAACCTGGCAGAAGCAGGGCTAAAAGAAATTCCGGTCTGATAACAGGAAAGACTTGACACAGAAATTTAACATGGAGCAAAAGCGTGTTGGCACCAAGTGAAAAATGCAGTCAAGTGTAGTATGGAGGATAAGAGATGAGGCATATTTTGATATCTAAGCAGACTTTTTATGTTGCCAAGTTTGTAAAATCATAGCAGGGGGTTGGCTTCCAGGCACTGTACTCAAATATCTAAGAAGAGAAACTACACAAAGTCATTGCTCTATTCTAATGAAAGCCAGCAGTCTAAGCAAGCAGAAACAGGATTTAGGGCTGTTAATGAAACAATTTTTCACTTACAAGAACTCGATAAATTATAACAAATTCTGAAACTCCAGTATCTGTACTACAGTTACTTTTAGTTAGGTTAGGTTCAGAGAGTTCTAGATTTCTTCCTAATCTGTGACAAAATAAATATCATTAACATCTAAACAATTAAGGCAGAAATCTTTGCACTAAAGTGCAGAGTATAATACAAATGCAAACATTTATACATTAAATGACCCTTTTATTCCTCAGAGCAACCCGCAGGTCTTACAGAGTGAGGACTTCCTGAAAGGTTCTAGCTGCCTGACTATCACCAAGTACCCACATTGTGTGTCGGAGTGGAGGGAGGGGGGTTGCACTAAAAGACAGATTTGGGCCCAAACCCATGTCTCTGATAATGTTCAGAAAACATCCACAGCAATCATCCAAACTACAGTGACAAGATGATTTAATCAAAAATATTAGGATTTGGTCACTGCTTACCTCGTTCCAAACTGAATCAGTCCACGAAACATTTGATGCTTTTTTAATTTAATTTTTCTTTCTTGTTTGTCTAATAAATCCAGCTTTCTCTCTTTACCTTGATTCAATGAGCAACCCTAGAGTTTCTTTGCCACTCTCAGATGCACACTTAGCTACTAAGGGATTGTAAGAAATAGTTACATTATAAGTGACTAAGTGTCTGCTGAGGAATTCTCAGAATAAACTCATTTTCAGATCATCTCTTAATTCTAAGAGAGTACATAAACAATACAAGCAGGCAGGCACATCTGGGTGGAAAAAACAGCCGAAGATTATTTTGTCACATTAGAACTCCTTGTCTCAGGTCAGCCTGGTCCTACAGAAAGAACTGAACATCTCAAATGGCCACAGCTTAGCATAAAATGAATATAAGGTCTAATAATGAGGCTCCAAACAAGATTACCAAAGCCAGCTAGTTGTGTGGCCAGGGTTCACCTGAAATTCTCGTTTAGATTCAGACAAAATTCTCAAATCTTGAGCATATATTCACAGTTCCCTGTGATCTGGACACATTATAGATTTCTAATCTGAAGTATTACTTTTGCTTTTGTACTCCAGCCAAAAACAGATACTTTTCATTTTAGTCTAGGATGGCCTATCCTTTTTGACCCCATTGTATGTGCCATCTCTGTTCTTTTTGTCTGGAATGCCCTTTAACTGATATTACTTGCTGGAATTGTTCATCTTCCCTTAAGTTTTACACCTTACATTCTGCCTAAAAACATGATCAAATTGTTTTTGTTCTACAATAAGCACATCCTAAATGCTGTTCTTGCTTTAAATTACTTCCTCTTCTTTCATTTATACCAAAAATCATATTATAGTATTACTGCCACCTAGTTGACTAGATAGCTGAGAAAAAAAAATTCCTACCACTGTAGACATCCTAAAAACACTAAGTAAAATATAACCACCAACCTTGGGCTCTCCAGAAAGTAAGTCTACAGGTGGTTAGAGTGATGAAGTAGAAAACAAGTTTGTTGTAAGTAAGGATGCTGAAACCACAGGTGCCTTGAGACTGTTTACAGATCTTGTTAACCTAAAATCTTGGGGAAATAAAAATCTTTTCTGAGATTTCACATGTGAAGATCATTCTCCTTTCACTAGAAATTTGAATTTGTTACTTATACTACCTGTATGGTCCAAGAAACTCTAAGTTGAAACATTAATTTAAAAATTGTTTTTGCCTCGTGGTGCCTAGCAGAAAGAAATACAAATATTCTCTGAAGGGATTCAGCCTCAGTTCAGGACACATAGATTCCCACATGTAAAACTCTGCCAAAGTTGAGCTCACAATGCAAAATTTCCAAACTTAGAAATAAACAAGCCGCTACAACTAAGAATTAGTAGAAATAACAAGCAGCAAAACGAGAAATTCCAAAAACAACAGATATTGAAAATTTGGAAACAGAGTATTAGCTAAGTGTGTTTAAAAGATCTAACTAAACAAAAGAGTTGAATAAATAAAGAAGCAAGAAACTTTGAAAACATACTTAGCATTATTCGATGAAGAAGAAAGAAGTTGCACCCACACTTCAGAAAGATATTCCAACTGGAACAGAGATTTCCACGTAAAATGTGAAATGATGAAAATACTGGGAGGAATCATGGAAGAGTATTTTACAACCTCTGAGTGTATAAATTCTCTCTGAAAATAAAAAAAAGTCCAAAAACCATTAAAGAAAGGACTGAAAAATTCCTCTCTAGAAAAGAAAAAAATTTCTGTGTGGTGACATCCAACAAAAACAAAGTGAAAAGAAAAATAACAAAATGGGGAAAAAAAAAAACTCCTATCACCAAAAAAAAAAACGGTGAGACAGCCTCCCTAATATTAATAAAGAATGCCTACAAATTGAAAATAAAAAGACTAAAGTTCAGTATAATATGGGTATAGGATATGAACATATAATTCTCAGTAACAGAAATATAAATAACTTATAAACATGAAAATGCCTTTCAAACACCAGTAAAAAAAACAATGCCAATGAAAACAACTAGGAAATACCATCTGTCACATATCAAATTAATAATGTTGCAGAAATCCGATGACCCACTGTACTGTTTAGACTGCAGGTTAATAGACTCTATCATACATTGCTGATGGGAATGCAAATGGCTGCAATCCTTAGAGAAGACAATTCGACAGAATTATTAAGGCAACAGATTCAAATAACTCTGACCTGGCAAAACTACATGGATATTGACATATATTAATTAATTTATTGAAATATTTATAGTAATATGATATAAATAAAATATCCATTATTAGAGGGCTCAATAAATAAGGTATATTCATAAAATGTATTACTATGCATCTATTAAATACCACAATGAGGAATCTCCCTAGGTACTGACAGGATCACCACCATAGTATGTTACTAACTAAAAAAGTTGAAGAATAGTGACTAGTGCATGTCAATACTGTATGTTGTCTATCAATACTGTATACTCTATGTGTAAATAGTGATAATGCTTTTCACCTTTTGTGATAAAAAAGGATGAGAACTTTTAAATTTTAATTTTAATTGTTTCAGTGGGTATAAAGTATCTCTATATTAACTCTAAATAGCAGTAACAAAATTATTGTATTGACAGTAGGTAATGAGAATCTAGTGAATGGGGTTCAGAAGAAAGTTTTCATAATATATCTTTGTATCATTCAAGATCATGTCAGGAAAGCAAATTCAGTAGATGGTTAAAACTTAAGGTATTTTTCACCAAGAAGTTTTGACTAAGTATTAGGCAAGGTTGAGGAAATTAACAAAAGAGGTGGAGGCACCTAGAAGAGGAAGCCATTATCACACTGCCACCCATAGGAAAGGGCAGGAAATAGTTTTGTAGAGCTCAGTGAGAGCCTCTGTCAGAAAGGACCACCTGATCAGACCTGTAATTATAGTGGGACTCAGCAACCGGCAGAATTCCTATGCCAAAGCAGAGGAAAGAGGGAAGAAATATTTATATCTCTCTTCCCTTCGGCCGTCTCATCTTCACCCTGTGTCTTTCAGTAGACAAACTCAACCAGAAACCAGGTAACAAAGAACCCCAGCAGTGCAGTCCATATGGGTGAGATTCCTGGAGCACAGAGCAGGAGAAAGAAGAATAAGAATATATTCTTATTATATGCAAATTACTAGTGGAATTAGATACTATGTGGCATACAGATTGAAGAAATTAAATCTGACAACTCTGTGTTAGCGAGACTTCCACTCCAAAGCAATTCTTATATATGGCCAGTGGATATGTGAACCAATAGAACCTTCGGAAAGCAACTGAGCAATATCTAGTTCAAGCTGAAGATGTCCATTCTCATGAACCAGGAATTCCACCCTAAAATAAACAACCCTTTGGAAACTCACTCATTTGCACCTGGAGACATGCACAAGAATGTTCACCACAGCTTCTCTGTGATAGTATAAATGATGACAAATCACCTGAATGTCCATTAATAAGAGAGTGGAAATTTGTGCCATATTCATTTCTTACAACAAAAGAGTGGACAGCAGTGAAAATGAATGAATTAGAGATACACCTGTCAAAAACAAGAACCTCACACACACAAAACAAGTTGCTGATGTTATTCATCAGCATGCAAAATTATATATTATTTAGGGATAATAATTAGGGTAATACCATATTCAGGATAGAGGTTAACTCTGAGGCATGACAGATGGGTAGTTTGAAAATGAAATGGGTATGATAGCACCTATTACATTTTTGATAAGTTCTTAGGTATATTTGAAATATAATAAAATTTAAGAGTATGTTAAATAGGACCAAAGTAAATATGTATCTGTATAATGGTAGGATACATTTGTTATGAATTGAATTGTATCCCCCAAAATTTATATGCTATAGTCCTAACTTCCTATGTGACTGGTCTTGGAGGCAATTAAGTTTAATTGAGATAATAAAAGTGAAGCCCTAATCCACTAAGACTGGGGTCTTTATAAGAATAGAAAGAGTCATGTGGGGTGAGAATGCACAGAAAAAAGGACATATGAGGTTACAGAGAGAAAGCAGTCATCTGAAAGCCAAGGAGAGAAGAGTCAGGGGAAACCAAACTTGCCAACATTCTGATCTTGGATTTCTAGCCTCTAGAACTATGAGAAAATAAAATTAAATAAATTTCTGCTGTTCAAACTGTGGTATTTTGTTGTAGCAGCCCTGGCAAACTAATACAGCATGTAGTTTATTTTTTTGGTATCCACAGTCATTACTTTTGAAATTCTGATATTTCTCTGTCTTACTATTTAATTTGCTTTCATAATGCTCATGGTTACAACTTCCTAATAGTAATATTCAATGGTCCTTTAACTTTCTTTACGTACATCAGTTTATCTCTGAAGAAATGACTACTATTATTCCTTCTTTTATATTGTTTCCTTCTCTTTTTTCTTTGTTTTCATCATGTTGAGTTTTACTTGTCCTCCTCCAAAATCTGTATCTGTTATTTACCTCCACATTTGTTCTCCATCTGCTGCAAGGTAGCTTCTCCAAGTCTGTGTCTTGCCTCTCCTGTGTCTCTCCACTTTCCCCTATGGAATATCATTCAACTAAGTTATTTTTATTATCACACTCATGCAAATAATTCCCAAAGCCTTATCTGAAAGCCTTTTCTCTCGCTTATTTTCCAAGGACAGAAACTAACTCCCATTGCCTACGACTACTAGGTACTAGGTCATTTATTACACACTGACCGATACTGTCACTTGGTGTCTACAGCTACTCTGGGAACAGCATGCTATTAGTCACTGCTGTTACAGAAGTAATGACTTATACAATATCATGCATAATGTAGTTTAATCAAAATGAAAAGTAATCCCTACTAATAATGAGAAGACAAACACAGAAAGGATCTTACAGCCAACCGCATGTAGAAATCTGTTAAGACCCACACCTTTTTGAATGTAGACTTTTGCTATTGATTCTCAGCCCCTGTGTATAATTCCCAGTTCCACATTCCACTAATACCTCTAAAAACATTTTTCTAAAACTGAATTCATCATTTTATCCTCATATCTGTTTTTTTCCATTTTCTTTACCACCTCTCATATTTCCAGTATCATCTCTGAGTCACTGAAGCACAAAAACTTTGTATTGTTTCCAGTGCCTTTTCCTCTTTCTTGCTCGACACATGCAGTAAGTTTCTTCCATAAGCCCCTTATCTTCACTGCCATCTTCTGCTCCCTATTGGTATCATTTCTTGTAAGGCTATTGATACCATATTTTAACCGGATCTTTTCTTTCCGGTTCTCTTCCTCCATTCACTTAATTAGCAAAGTAATCTTCTTGAAACCTAAATACAATCCTACCAAGCCCCTGATGTAAAATTTCTATTTCAGGTCGAATACATTTCCAGTGCTCCAGGGAAAATTTCTTTTAAGACTTTGCCACAGTTTCTTGACTGTCTCACCAATCCATCGAGATCCTGTACATTCACATTCATACCAGTACCTGCTTTGCTTCCCAGTGGCCTTGAATTTCCATTTGTGAATGCCATTTGTTTCCTGGTTAAAGCATGTCCTTGATTTATGATTGATTGATTGATTGATTGATTTCTAGCTTTATTTCTATCTTCAGGTCCTATGTATTAAAATATTTTTGGCTTGGTATCAACCATATATTTGTAACATGTCTTCACTCACTGAGGGATTTTTTTTGGCTTGTTTATCTACTTGACTGTTTGAGGGAGAGTCAATAGTTGGTTTTGGATTTCAATACATGTGGTCAGCAAAAACAGGTCCTTCAGAAAACAGTTGTAATAAACTTTTAATATCTTCTCCAACTTTTATCTCTTATGTACGTGATTCTCTAACTTTTTATAACATAGCACATGCAGAAAATTAGGTTTGTGTTTATATGGCCTGATATAAAAATAAAGGCAGATGCTGCAGAGATGACAAACTGAGGGCTCTTACTAATGAAACAAATTAGATGCATATTTGGCACACAATTCATTCATTCCAGATATGTGCATTGATTTCTAAAGCTCACCAGTTAAGATTTTCTTTATGTAGTATTTTGATTATTGAATACTATAGATAATTTAATTTTAAGAAAAGTCACCAAATCCTTTATATTTTGACATTTTTAGTATTTGTGACACCTATGCCAGAATTATCAATATTCACCAACATTGATTTCTCCTCAGCTCTTGAGTACAAGAACAATGCCACTGTCCACCCATTTATTTCATTGTCAAAAAGATTGTTCCCATAGACCATTTTTTTTGTTCATTTTAAGATGCCAGTGATTGTAGGACACTCTATCTCTAACAATAGAATGTTGGTGAGACATAAAGAAACATTATATTAAGTGCATTTATTGATTGATACTTTTCAATGTCAGAAATGTTTAAATAAGGAAGTTATGTCTATTTTATAATCAAAGAAAATAACAGTATTTAGGAATTATCCATTTATTTAAGGAAGAATATATCTTGTACATCTCTGTTTCCAGGTGACATTTTTCTGGTGGATAGAAGCTTTTAATTCTCTTTGTAATTGGCAAACCTAGAAGAAGTGGTAACCATGTCTATTTAACTAGCTCTGTGTATTGGCTTTTTGAGGCTTTTTTGTGAGACATACATTCTCTTTGTAGCTATGTGAAAATTAAAGTAGATCTCCAAGTGACTGTTAAATTCCATGCATCAAATACCCTAGGATACAGGACAGGATAGGATTCCTTCCCAATCCTAGCACATACGATTGCCCCTCTTTCACATTTGCAATCTCCGTTTGAAGAATGGTAGGTACATGTGTGAATGTACTGGTACTAGCTCTCCAGTTGTGAAAAACAGGTTCCTTATCTGTACAATATGTGTACAGTATCGTGTACAGTTTCAAAATTCTCAATACTATTAGTGGCAAAACACTGATTTTTAAGCTTACTTTTTTTTTTTTTTCCCCCTCAGGGGCTTGCTAGGGTTGTTTCACTGAGAATTCCAGATGGAGAAGGACTGCTTTCTGGCTCATACATGGAAGGCTGCCAAAGACAGAGAGGCTGTAGTTTAAATTAATCTTCAAATGGGGGTGGGGAGGACCTCGACAGTCCCCTGAAGGATTTGAAAAACATATTTACGCCACCTGCTTTGCCAACAGCGACAGCAAAACAAATCATTGCTCTGTACAGACAGCATGATGGAAGCATATTTAACTGAAGGGAAGTTAAAAACAACAATTGCTCAGATTACCTCAGAACAAGGCATTTCAAGAAGGTACTCCATTTTTTTCTATCCCTTAATTTGTTCAGAGGTAATATTCTCCACCCCTCTCCCACTGCAATCTAAATGATGCTCTGAGCCCAGAAAGGGGTCTCTCCTAATACCCTTTCCCTTGTCTTTCCCAATAAGTGAAAATCTAGGTTTACAATTCCATGCAAAATATCATCGACATACTGTAATTGTCAAAGGGGTGAAGACTTGAAGCTGGCTTCAGTAATGTGTTTGGCTCTTAATCCAAGGTTAACAGAGGCAGTACTGAGTTCATGGAGAAATTATTGAGAAGAGTCATCATGACACATCCTTCTTCTCTATCCTTGTTTTATTCATTCAGTTTTTTGGTGTGAGATGGTAAGGAATATGTCAGGATTGCAGGAAAATGTTTCATGCATTTTATATCTTTTTCCTACTTATATCCATTTAAGTATATATTTAACTCTTATGTTGTATTTCATATTGCAAATGTGTCAACTTAGTCTTTAAAATCCTCAGAAAGCCAATCCAAGTGACAGTTCTGTGAATTTCAACAGTCCTGTAGACATCTGTGATATTACTACACTTGTAAACACAATATCACACACAATTCGGTGGAAATGAAAACCTACATTCCGTTATGCAAATTCTTTTTTTGTTTAAATTTTGTCTTAAAACTATGCCAGTACATATTTATGATAGAACTATTTAGTTTTCATAATGGAAAAGCCCTTAGTAACCTTATAGTTTTTTTTTCAAGGTAAGAGATTTAGCTCTCTTACATTACCCAAAGTCACTTGGCTGGTTAGTGGCAGATCAACATAGTTCAGCTTTCCTGATGTCTAGTCAAGTGTTTTGACTACACTAGCCTTGATTTGGAACACACTTAATATTTCTCAGGTGTCCCAGTTATACAATTCCAAGGAGTTCCTGAGTGGCTTTTTTGTGTATTGGCTTTCTGAAGCTTTTTTTGTGACCTGTGTATAAAACCTCTGGGAAGGAAGGGTGCAAAATAGAGATAGGGTGGAAAGCTAAAGAACATAGAACTTGAACTAGGTCCCTCTCTTTGTGCTCTGTCCTGGATAACAAATGTTAGGGGCCAGTCTGGATACCTAGTAAGGGACTATGCTATAGACATTTTCTGGCTGTTATGGGAGTACAGAAGAGGGTCATGACAGTAAAAGCTAGCCAAGATATATTTGGAAAAAAAGATGACATTATATCTGAGTTTCAAAAGACTGTTAATAGTTATGTGACCAAGTGATGAGTTTCTTAGAAGATGCAGCATGTGAAAAGGGAAGAAAATCTATGTGTATCTGCAGTGGCGTGATATTCATAAGGATCTGCAGAGGAACTCTATGTGTGATGCAGAATTTGGTAAATGTGAATGGATACTAAGGGTGTTCCTCTTCCTCTGTATGAGCAGTGGCCAAAGATATTCCCATTCCTTCCCATCTGGGGCCTCATACATTTTCTAATACTCCTCAGTTGATGCTTTCCTAGGAGTAAAAAATACTCAACTGTTTAGAATATTTAACAGTCACTTTACAGCAGATACTCCTTCCATCTGAGCCTTTCCTCTGGAGGTTAGTTATTTATAGGTTGGTTATTTCATTTGCTATAAGTGTGAATATACAAGTATCCTCAAGGAGTGGATAGTCTGCATGTTCTTCATACAATAAAATAGAGTTTCTATTAATGAAGATTTAAATAAATATTAGGGGCATCCAGTTTAATATGGTGGATTTGTCACACACATGATCTTCCATTCCCTCATGAAATACCAATAAATTTACAACAAAGGAACTTATAAAGATACTGAAGCCATAAAAGACAAAGATGATAGAACATAATAATGCAATGTTTAGGAAAGTGGGAACCAGATTTCCACACGGTGTAATGTGTAATTTTTATGTGTCAACTTGGCTGGGCCTCAGGATGCCCAGAATCTGATCAAGTATTATTTCTGGGTGTGTCTGTGAGGGTATTTGTATAAGCTAGTAGCATGTGAGGTGGTAAACTGAGTAAAGCAGACAGCCCTCCTCAGTATGGGTGCACATCACCCAGTCTGTTGAGGACCTGAATGGACAAAAAGGTGGAGGAAGGGAGAAGTTCCTCTTTCTGTGTGGCTGCTGGAATGGAAACATTGGTCTTGTGCCATTGGATTGGGATTTACACCATCTGTGCTCCCGGTTCTCAGGCCTTTGAACTCATGCTAGAACTACACCACTGGTACTCCTGAATTTCCAGCTTGCAGAGGTAGATCATGGGACTTCTCAGCCCCCCAAATTATGTGAGCCTTGTAATAAATCTCATAATAAATCTGTCTCTCTCTGTCTCTGTCTGTCTCTCTCTCCCTGTAACAAATGACTTTATAAACCTAAGAAAGATGATTTCTACCTAGCAATGAGCCAAGCTAATTTTTAAAAATGATATTATACTGTGGAACCCTCAAAAGGGATACCAGGTGCCTTTTGAAGTAGGAGAAAATGTAAAGCCAAAATTAAAAGATTGTTGAAAGTTCGATATTTAAACTAGGACTCTTCATCCATTGTGAGCCAGTCCTCAGCTGTCAATACCGTTTACGTACTTATGAACTGCATATAGGGAATGTTTATGTAACCTAAAGGACAATGACAATATAACTGTATGTGGATGAGGGATAGGAAGTGTGCCTGGGTGTGGGGGAGGGGGTACTGAGGGGGAGGTGGCAGTGTTTGAAGGACATTTAGATCCTCATTTTTATGGAAGGATGTCACAGAGAATGCCTAAAAGTCAAAAATGTTAAAATGGCAATAGAAGTATTTATTTAGATACATATATACATATATCTATCTATCTACATACACATCAATAGAATAAATTTTAAAGGATAAAAGTTGTTGTCTCTGTGGAGTGGTAAATTAAAGGGGGAATTAGCAGACTGTTGATTTTTGCCACAAGTCATATAGTCTTATTTGAGCCTTTAAACTATATACAACTATTACTTGGAAGTAAAAATGAAATCAAAAGAAATAATATTATGTTTCCCAAATTTTGATATTCTCCTAGAAGAGTGCCTGAAGTGCCAATTCCAGGTTGCATTTTAATTGTAATTTTGTATCCCTAAGAATCAAGTGAGCTGAAGTTACATTTTTGCCCTTATTTTGAACCTTCTTGATTTTCCACCTACAAAATAAATACAATTGTGTGCAGTCTTATATTCCTTGCATGAATGTTCTGAGAATACTTGACATAACACAGGATAAAAATATAATCTATTTAGATCAATGGTAGGTAATTTACATTTTATATGTCATTTGATCAATGTTGAGAAGAGAAGTAAATGAGACCATTGGAGGTTAATGACTTGCATGAGAAGTTTCTATTGGCAAATAATCATAATGATAGGAGAGTCCTTTAGTACTGTCGTATGCTGAACAGGGTTATCCAGTTGTAGTATTTTTTATTCTCTTGTTCACACCAAAAAAAATAAGGGCTCTACTTTAATTCAGACTGCTTTCACAAAAAATTGAGCAGTATCTTTATAGAAATATCCTGGAACATTTCATAAATATATCATACTGCATGATAGTTCCATAAATTTAATTTGGAAGTGTCAGCATGAAAAATCTTTGATTCATAAGGAATTTTAAAAAACATATCTGTGATGTATATTTTTGTTTTGTTTTGGTATGGCATTGTTATATAGGCCTGCCAGCATGTAGTCTAGATGACTGCAGTCAGCGGAGCCAACTAACCAAGGATCAGCCTTGATCTTCGTGCATCCACGCTACAGAACACTTTCCTTATCATCAGCTCCAGAAAAAATGCTATTTATCAAGCCTCCTCAGGCAAAGCGTGAATTCCCTAGGGTAAGGTGAATTCCAGAGTCAACTTTAGCAGGACAGGGGAACTCTAGTTGAAATAAATACTAAGGAAAAATTCAAACGAAGAAATAAATCCCAAAGGGCTGATGTACAAAAATGGGGGAATATAAGGAATCTAAGGGTTCTTTTGTATACCTCAGGTCTTTTCATTTTTTCACTCATTGTGGAAGGAAATTCAAGTATCTCTAAGCCCTCTATTCTCTCCTAAATATAAAAGTTATTGGTAAGAATGTTTATTTTACTCAAGCACACAATTTCTTCTTGAGAAAAATTAGGTTACTATAAATCTTCAGTATTTCTATCAGGTGACTCAATCAGGATTTTTTAAAATAATAAATATTAAGTAAACTACTTTTTCTTAAAAGTAAAGGTTATCTTAGATCAAGTTCTTAATCTCTTTCTGTAAAGGATCAGATAGTAAATATTTTCAGTTTGCAGACCATACAGTCCCTTTGACACTGCCACTGTAGCATGAAAGCAGCCAGAGGTGATACCGAAATGAATGGGCATGGCTATGTTCCAGTAAACCTTTATCTACAAAATAGGCAGCCAATAGAATTTTGACTCATGGGCAGGAATTTGCCAACACCTTGGATTAGATAATATTATAGCTAAGTAATCAGGGGTGACAGTCTTGCCATAAATATCATATCTACCACTTCCCCAAAGTTCCCCAAGAAGTGTGTCCATGTGGTACTAGTCATATGAGAAATTAAATACTAGTTTAGGAGGGTAGAAGCCAGGCAGCTTCCAACACAGAGCTAAGGATCTCATGGTTGAATCACATGAATAAGGATGTGGGCCAAAATGGGGATTTCTTTTCTATCAACATCAAAAGAGAACCTGACTCTTTGGATATTATTGATCTCCTTCTGGTCACATGCCACAAAAAGTAGAAACATTGGTAACCATGCAGAGGTAAAGAATGTGAGTGTGGCTCCTGAAGGCAGCTGAGCACCCACTAAACCACCATGCTGAATGTCGTAGGAATGGGTAGGACAAAGCAGCTCCAACTACAGAACTGGCCACAGTTTCGTTTACTGATGTAGGTAGATACCCAGAGAAAGCATAAAAGAAAAGATCATCCATAAGTCCATATGAATTTGCTTTTTAGAGAATGGTAATCTTAATTAGTAGTGAATGTAGAATAATAGATCATTAGTTGCCAGACATTCAGATTATTAGTTCTCCTTCCCTGTATGTGGAGCCAAGGAGTAGAATAAAAAGGACTGAAACTCTTCCCCGGGGGGGGGGGGGGGGGGAGAGAGAGGGAGAGGAAGAGGGAAGGAGAGATTAAATGAGATAAAACAAATAATCTTTCAAAGCAGTTCCTAACACTTGATGCCTCAATAAACACTGCTTTGACTTCTTTCTGAGATCTAGCTTTGACTCTTCTACAAATTGGCTCCATTTATGGCAAATTTATAAACATTCCTAGGCCCTAGTTTTGTTATCTGAAAGATGTGATAATATTGAATCAACCTTACTCAAAGCCGGTTCCTGACCTCAGCTCTGTCAAAAAAAGCTGCGTGTGATCTCCTCCTGCCTTAGGGAAATACACCTTTCATTGCTCCAGCTACCACAGTATCATGTACCTCTCCTTTATTATCACACAGTTACCACCATGCTGTTTCATATTCACTTATATAGTTATTTGATTAACCTCTCTCTCCTCACTAAACCATATGTCTATTAGGGGAGACACCTTATTCATTCCCTAGCACAGATTCTGGAACTCTTTTCCAGTAGTAATTCCAAGAAACATACATCCAGATGCAAAACTATGATTCTGTGGTTCTCAAGAATCTTACAATATTATTCATTTGTGTTCATTCATGCTAATACTCTTTCATCATGGGGCCACTCACATTTTATGACCATGCATTGTACTGGGTCCCTGTGAGACAGGCATGGTTTGGCAGAAAGAGTCAGTCCCTCATGAAGCATGGAGTCAAGAGTAGGAAAATGTATGTGTCAACACACAAATACTTACTCAAGTATAGTTTTTTTAAAAAGGTGTCAAAAGACAAGTGTAGAGTGTTGTGAGCATATAAAGTTAACAGATTTGACCCAGTTTGGGAACGATTTGAGTAGGCGTTAAAGAGGAAGTGACATTTAAGCTTTTACTTGAAAGATGAATTTATAAGTGAAAAGACAATAAATAGGTTATACACATACACCCACACACACACAGAGTCCACAAGGCAGCACATGATAAATACACATACAATAGTATGATAACTGTAGTTTAAAAAAGAAAAGAACAGAATGTCCAGAAGTGGTCTAAGCTTAGATTTGAGCCATGATTTCTTTCAGATCAAGACAAAGGGTTAGGATCTGAATGTTACCCTAGTTATAAATTTAAGGGCAATCCAGATTAGCACACATGTGCTCTCTCTTTCTCTCTCTCTCTCTCTCTGAATACATACACATGTGCACACACATACACACACACACATGCACACACATTTACCACAACTTAGCATGGAAAGCCTAAAGTACTATACCTAACAAAAATAAAATTTCTCAGATAATTTAAAATTTTACTGATATAAAATACCATAGTCATATTTAGATGTAGCTTAATTTTTTTTTCAGTTCTCTGTTTTACAACCTTTATCGTATGAGAACTGATAGTCCACTTTGTCTTCTCTCTGAATTTTAATAAGGATAATTTAAGACACAAGTATTCTTTTTCTCCTTTTTTTTTTTTGCAAGGATAATTAAAGTAAATGGGGCATAATAAAGAAAGAATATTAGATTCCAACCAAGAGTTCTTAAAATGAAAAAAAGAACTAAGTACTTTGAACTAATAGAAAGCCAGTCTCAATTGAAAACTATTCTAAATATATATGTATTTTACTTACTTTAATTACATTCGGTAATTAAAATTGGATGTCAGGACTATATGTTGGAAATTAAGGAACAGATAAGAATGATTTATAAATAGACACATTGATAAGATAAAATTATTTTGAAATACTGGAGAGTACTTAAAAACAGTTACCCAAATAGACTATTTGGATCTAATAGTCTATCTACATTTTTTTTACTCTCAATGCTTTACATAGGGAAAATTGTCTTCATAATGAGTAAAAATATCAGTGTCAACTCAGACATTTATTTAATCATCAGAAATGATAAAGTAATGAGTAAAACTACTTTTTGTATTTTTATGTTTATGCTGTAAATCCTTGGTATTCCTCTAGGCATATTACCATCTCTAATACATTTAAAAATAAACATGATCAATTTTAATGCATGCACAACTTTCACCAAATCTAATAACAAAAATTCAAAGTGTTTAGCAGTTTTCTTGTTTTATTTAACTCTGCTCCAAACATGGAGATTATTTGATTGCAGAACAGTCAGATTTTTTTTTCTTCTTTTAAACTAGTGGATGAATTATTGAATGGAAAATACATTTTTACACTTATTTTAAGGGAGCCCTTTGTAGGTTTTAAAAACAAACCTTGGGGAGAGGAAGAGACCCTTGGGTGCTGAGCTGTCAATCCAGAGATAATAATAACACATGTTTTTGGAATACTGCTGGCTCAGAGATGTTATTAATGTGTCAGAAGCAAACAGCCGCACTCATTCTGGTACTTGTATCGCTTCTGGTGTGTTATGATTAGAGATGTGTGTGGTTTTAAAACTACAACGATTGAATTGCCTAACATACCACGTATTGGAATGCTTGGACCAAATGGAAGCTTAATCAGCATTTTTCTTCCTTCTAGATGTAAATGGCATGATGCAGTGTCCTGTAAATGATGCTGTTTATCATATACTGTCAGAAGATGCTGCCGAAAGATGCATTTCCATTTCTTTCCATACTTGAGTTTGATTTGTAAAATCAGATTTAAGCAGTGAATGAAATTGAATCTAAATTTCAAGGACAGACAACCTAATGATATTTATCATAACTGGATCCCAGTCTAGAAATGGTTATTCTAAGTCCAGCTTCTAGGATTTGGAAGAACAATGCTTCTTTATTTTTACCTTTAAAATAACTAGTCCAGATATAATTAATTTTATGGTAATTATAGGCATTAGCATTGGAAACCTAATCTCAGCCAAAACATTTGTGTGCACACTGCACTTTGTATACTGGGTTGCTAGAGATCTCTTTTTTCTTACACATTTGCTGTACCACACACAGTTTTAAAAGGTGATAGAGATTGATTTATAAGTATTTTTATAATTATTACAGTTATTATGTGAATTGTTCACTGGCTAGGAAAAAAATACGGCAATGTATGTGTACAAATCTGTTTGATAGATAGATCATCATGTGCTAGAAAAGGTTAGGAAACCTTGATATACCTTATCCATGTTCTCAGCTATAAGATTATGCCCAGTCTGAAGTCAATGTGAACTACTGAGGCATGCCAAAAGTCTGGGATCCTTTAAGACTTTATTATGACTATTGGTTTTACTAAGTATATTTCAAGATTCCAAATTTTATAAATTAGGGCAGTGCCATTCTTAGTTACAGGCATCAGTAGTAACACACTTTAGAGTTCTACAAATCACAAGCACTAATATACAAAGACATTTTTTCCTGTGATGCCCAAATGGAAAATTTTTGAATGTTTGCTAACAAATTCCAATTATGTTAGAGTCACTCAAACCAAACTGGTGTTCAGAGGCAAAAGGATGAAGGATTGTGAGTTTGTAAGTGTTCACTTGCAAGTGAAGGGAAAGGAGCAAATTTAAGCTTCTGCCCTGGGAAACCCATGAAAGGGTGGATGCTTTTGTAAAAAGATGGCTTCCCAAAGACACCCAAGTGTTTCCCAGGTCTGTGCTACTTCCTCTTGTTTGAGGCAGTTTAGAGACACACTTAAAATTGCCTTGGAAATTCTGAGTTGGAGAAGTGAAGCAGGTGGAGGGGACTTAGGTCACCCTGACTCGTTGGGAAGCTTGACCAAACTCGCCAACATCTGGAATGGGGCTGGGTACAGTCACTATCCAAGAATTCTGGGCCCAGCATCACTTTATACAGTGCCCTACCCAGGGCTGCTCTGTAAAATCCCTAGCCTTGGGGAAAAGCAGATGATCTGGATTGGAGTGGAATTCATGCCAAATGGGCTGGGAGCCCTTGGTAGGAATGCCAGCTGAGTCATGAGTATATCTGGATTTACACATTAAATATTTGGAATGTGCATCCTGATTTGTACTTTGGTCCCAGACCTCAGAATATTAGTTGTGGGTCTTAAACAGGGAACTTTCTTGGCATCATATTAAGACAGCTTTGGATGACCTAAAAAACATCCCTGGCTCCACATATTGTTATTGACATGAGCAAACATCTCGTTGACTTAGTTTCTTCATATATACATACATATCTAGAGCCTCCAAGCCCTAACATAATATGAGAAATTTTACTTTATTCTGAGTTCTAACTCATGAAACAATGATAGGATACGTTAGCCATTTATAGAAATCTACGTTGCTGGACTCTGCATTGTAGACGTTTTAGAGCTTTGAGGAACATCAGTACTTTAAGTTCAATACCACTTGCTTGGAAAAAATAGCAGTGCAACCAATTTTAAAAGTACAGTTTGCTAATAAAAACTTCAACATGATATGTATTTAAAATTGGGAAAATATAGAAATATTGCTTTTTTGTCAGTACTTCTTTCTTTTGTAAAATCTAATTTTCTATATTTTTAAAAATTTATTTTGGGGAGGTAATTAGGTTTATTTATTTATTTAATTATTTGTTTGTTTTTTTATAATGGAGATACTGAGAAAGAACCCAGGACCTTGTGCATGCTAATTATGCACTCTACCACTGAGCAATACTCTCCCCTCAATTTTTGAAAATTTTAGAAATCAAGGACTATGTTAACATACATTGCCGTGATTTGTATGTATAAGCCAATATCAACATGGTTTACATCATGCACTTGAAAATACTGTATAGAAGTCTCGAAAATGGGTTAAAACATGGTGAAGAAAATGTTTAATGTACAATTTATTCCACAAGCATGTATTAAGTGCCTTTAGTAATGCCTGGCAATATAACAGGGACTAAAAACTTGAGATTTATTTTTAGGAGAGTCTTTTTGTATGAAAGACATATGTATAATTAGATAATTCTGCCAAAAATGACAAATGATACAATATTGAAAGGAGAAAAGGGCTTTGGGAATTTACCGGAAAGGAGTTACTAACTCTGCTTGGAGGGATCCAAAAAGATACTCCATTTGTTGTCAATGTAGCTAGATGTCAGAGATAAATAGCAGTTTGTAAGGCTGGGAAGAGAGGAAGAATATTGGAGGAGGTCTATAGACCTGTAGTTCTATAACTATAGCTACAATGACAGCTTGTCAGGGAACTGAGTTAATTTCACTTCTCTGGGCACAGAGCTAGGTGAGGATGAGAGAAGTGTGGTGGGCAGAGGCCAAACATGACGGGAATGAAGGTAGGTCAAGATCTGAAAGAATCTCTATGGCAGATCAAGTTGTAGGTTAAGTTTTTATCCATAAGACCTTAGGATTTGGAAAAACTCTTCCTATAAGGAGAATATGAATGAGTATGAATATAATGTCATACTTATATGGGAAAAATATTCTTGACAGAGTATTGACTAGGATGAGGACAAAAAGAACAGTGAGAAGGTTTATGATGATGTATAGGGAAGAGGTTCTGAAGGCCCTAGTTTAAGCAGTGGCAGTTGGTTTTGGGGAAAAATGTAATATTTCACTTATTTACTCGAAATAATTTATTGAGAGTGAGTCTAGCATGAGCCATTTACTGTTTTGAGAATTTTGAATATAATGCACAAATATAATATTTACTGGTAGAAATATTTGAAGGTAGAAATTTTGAAGGTAGAAATTTCAAGTCCTGGTAATAAAAAGTTTGTGTATGTCAGGGGAAGGGGAGGGAATTAGAAAAGCAAACTAGAAATAATCTATAATTTTTCTTTGGAACACAGAATTTTTAACAATGCACAAATGATAGAAAAATGGGTGTTTTGAGGAAGAAGAAACGGTTGATTTGGGCATGTATTTAATGTGTCAGCGTGACACTGGCATGCAATGCTAAATGCTAGTCTTTAGTCCAAGAAAATGAGTGGAGATAATTTAGACTTGGGAGTTAATAGTTTAGAGACCATGGAGTGAATTATGGGGATGGAGGGAAATCACTTTGGGAAAAGTATAGAAGAAGAAAACCTGTGGGCTATATAAGCAGACCCCCAAGAGAGTACCATCTTTGAAGGGGGGTGTGTGCTGGAGAGGGAGAGGGGAAAAAAAGGTCAAAATGGTAAGAAATAGCCAAAAAAGAATGTTATGATAGAAGTCTAGGAGAGAATTTGAAAAGTATGAAGCATTAACTAGGGACTAATGTTAGAATGAGGAATATTACAATAAGGAAAAAAGTGAGGTTACTCTTCTGGGAAATTAAGAAATCCTTGGTTACTCTAGCAAAAACATATTTAGAATAAAGCAAAGAGTGGAAGAACTCAGAATTTATTTGAGAGTCAGTGAGCATTTAGGCAATTGGAAGAGAAAGAAAGAAGTACATAAGACGGCAGATTAAGAATCAAGGGAGTGTTTTGTTTGTTTTGTTTTGTTTTTGGTTTTGATTTTAACAGGAGAATCCGGCTTGTTTTTAGGGAAGCCAAAGGAGATTGCAGTTATCAAAAAGAGAGGGTAAAATTAACTGGGCAAGATCTCAGAGGGAAGGCTGGAGAAAATAAAGCCCAATGAAAAGGTTATCAGGAGTAGAAAGAAGGAAAATCACCTTTTATTTGACAAAAGGAAGCATTAGGCATAGATCATTTTAGTGCCATTTTCATCTAAAATTCATAGAAACGTTACTGAGAGAAAAACAAATTGCTTTCTTTTAAAATGCTCGTAGGCTGCTGACATGCTGTTCTAGCTACGTAATTAAATCACGCTCATAACAATGGACACAGGCTATGGCTATGCTGAGACCTTATATATGCTCTCCCAAATCCAGAGATAATTTTTAACATTAATACATACAGAGTAGAACTCCATATAAGCAGAGATTTCATTAGCTTCTAATGAGAGTTTATGTCCACACCTCCCACATACTACTTTAAACTATGTGATAATATCAATACTAATGGGAGAGTGGGAGAAATATACAATATGTCGATGCTGCCTCGTATCATTCAGTGTAGTAACAACAGAGTTAGAACCCTGACACTCGTGTATTTAGTGAAAGTCTTTTGGTTTCAAGAAAATGTGGAAAATTTTTGCCTCTCTCAAATATTAATTGCACTTTTCCAAGTGATTACATTGAAAAGTGGTTAGACATGGCAATAAGAACACAAATCTTAGCATCTGATAGCCACAAAACTAAACTCCCACAAATTTCAGAATTTTGGTATTAATATAGTGTGCGTGAACAGTAGCCATGTTAGTAATGGCTTCTGTATAGATCTGTTGTCCCTATATTTACTTATTTTGCTTTTATTCCTTTCTTATTCATCTTATTTTTTGCATGCATTTTGTTGCCTAAGCTCATTTTTGAAACCAGTCAAATGTATAAATGAATAAAATAACATATCAATACTAGAGTTTTACATTCACTTTATGAATGCAAACACTTCATTTATTCATTCTAATAAACAAACAAAAAAAGATTTGGATCTTTCCAACACTATAAATAATGCTGCTGAGAACATTATATATATCTATATATCATGTGTGCATAAACACACTTTTGGTATATGTACTTTCAACATTACTAGAAATGTCTATACTGCTTTCCAAAGTAACTTTATCACCTATGGGGTATGAGTATCCCTAATATTCCACGTCCTTACCCTATACTTGATATTGTATTGCTTCTTAATTTGTACTAAGTTGGTTGTGTAGCAGTATCTCATTAGAGTTTTACTTTTCATTCCTGCAATGAAATATTTCTGGCCCCCTCATCACCATCAATGGTTATGGAGGGCAAGGTTATGGTCAGGAAGGTCACTTCGATACTGCAAATGGGGCACTTAACCCTCCATAGAATATGACATTTATATCTCACTAGAGAACATACTGGTATTGATATACTACAAGGCCAAACTCTGCAAACCTCTATCAGTGAATTCCACCACCTGGTTAGAGTAATCAAACCAGTGCTGAGGGGAAATACCAACTGGGAACCAGTAAGTCTACAAGCCCCTAGAAGAGTGATTAATGGTCAAATAATATAAATTGCCAGAGAGACATAAAGAAATAGGAAGAACTATTCAAGAACTGTACCAACTGGGTATTGTACCCCCTTTTCACCCCCAGTCCCACCGTCCATAGTGCTTCAGCATCCCAGTATAGCCAGTACAAAAGCCAGATGGCTCTTGGCAGATGGTTGTAGGCAACTGATCATTGAACGTGATAGCACCCTCCATTGCTGCAACTGTGCCCAATATTGCCACCATCTTAGATACCTTGGCCATGGTCCCAGGAGTACACCATGCTATATTGGACTTAGCAAATGCTTCTTCTGTATACCCCTGACTGCTGGATCGCAAAGTCAATTTGCCTTCATGTGGGAGGGGTAACAATGGATCTTTCAAGTGCCTCCCCAAGGCTACCTACACAGCACCATATGTCATGGAATGCTAGCCCGAGACCTGGCCCTGTCTGCCTTCCCCAAGTCAGTAAAATGGGCCCATTATATTGATGATATAATGTTTACAGGTGAAGACTTGCCTCTGCTGCAGGACACTGCAGATTTTGCTGGAACATCTGTGAAGAGAAGATGGATACTGAACTGCTGAAAGTTGAAGGACCAGGCACTGCTGTAAAGTTTTTGGGAGTCATGTAGGTGAGTGACACAAGCATTGTTCCAGAGGCTGTAATTGACAATGCACAGGCCTATCCAAACCCTAAGAATGTGAAATAAGTTCAAGCCTTTGAGGGATTTGGGGGTTTTGGAGGACTTTTATTCCCCACGTGGCACAAAACATCCATCCATATAGAAAGGACACACAGGGGATCAGAGCAATCAGCTGCCTTTGAGAAAGCAAAAATACTAGTGAAACAGATGAAAGCTCTGGGTGTCTCCCAAGCAGGGCTACCACTTGAGTTAAATGTGTCCATGACCCTGGAATGTATGGATTGGGCACTTTGGCAGAGATAACAAAAGGAGAGAGAACCCCTAGGATTTTGGTCCTAACTCTGCAAGGGGGAAGAATGCTGGCATATTCCCATAGAGCAACGGCTCCTTACAGTGACACAGCACCCCTCCAGGTAGAGCCTCTCATGAAGGAACAGCACATCGTGGTAAGAACTTCACTTCGTATCAAGGGGTGGATGGAGAATATGTTTCATTAAGCCACCTCAGCCATGGCTCAAATTCCTACTTGGACTAGGTAGCATGCCTACTTGCAGCACCTGTCTGCAGGTTCCACTGTCTCTAGAAACGCAGGTTCTACCAGGCCCTGTAGAGTACGCAGATTCTTCAAATACCCCCACCCCTATTCCTATGGCAGCCTCTGTGGCCTGTAGAGAGGGAATGGGGGAAATTCCCACCCATTCCTGCTATACAGAGGGGTCTAGTCAGGGCAACCCACCACATGGTCTGCAGTCACTATTCAGCCCAACATTGACACCTTCTGGATGAAAACAGAAATGAATTGTAGCAGCCATTGGGCTGAACTCAGAGCAGTTTAGCTGGTGATCACCCATGAGCCTTGGCCATTAAGATAGATGGCTGCTCTAAATGGGTTAACCTTATGGCTGAGACATTGGTAAGCCAAGGTGTGGATGATCACCTGAGGTGTGAGTGAGCCCTTGTGTGGTCAGGATATTTGGAAAGACATTTGGGTTTGCCTGCTAGAGCTTGAGGCCTCACTCTCTTCCACCTCCCAGCTTATAAGGCACTGACACTTCCTGGCAATCAGGAAGTTAATGTCCTAGCCTTGGTATAAGCCTAGCAACCAACCCTTCAGTAGATACAGCAGACTGGGTGCCTAGGAAGTGGCCACCATAACACCTGGGTGAGATGGTGTATTGCCAAGGGTGCCCTATTGCCCTTGAAATACAGTTCCTTCATTAATGCAGTAATAGCATGTTCTCTTGTTCTAAACAATGCCCAAGGCAAACTCCAAAGGAGTTTTGGGGCCATCCACCAGAGTTCCACACCAGTGAGAGATTAGCAAATCGATTATATTGGTCCCCTCGTTTTGAGTGAAGGTTTTAAATATGCCTTGGCTTGTGTGAACACTGCCTCTGGCCTAACCCAAATTTTCCCCATGACAATGCAGATCAGGCTGCCACCATTAGGGGATTAGAGAAGATGAGTACCGTGTACAGACCCTCACTGAACAGACAGTGATTGGAGATCATATTTCAAAGGTCATAATACACAGGACTGGGCGAAAGAACATGACATTGAATGGAAGTTCCATTTCCTCTGTAACTGTAAGCAGCAGGGTTGATAGAAAGGAATGGACTATTAAAACAGCAGATTAAATTACTAACAGGTAAAACTACCTTGGCCAGGTGGACTAAAGTACCATCCCAGGCTTTAATGTATTTGAATGATGAACCGATACAACCAGTTGCCCCATATGCCAGGCCAGGACCCTTACACCCAACACCATAAAGGTATGGAAGTCTTGAGAGATGGCCATTGCCCCAGCTCTCACCATGGATGTGAGAACATTCAGCTCCCTCACAGCGGGGAAGGGTTATCTACTGGAACTTGAAATGAAAGCTCCCACCAGGATGGATGAGTTATATTTATACCCTTAGATGAGGGGGGACTGCTCAATCTCTACTTAAATCTCATTGTCCTGCTGCAAACTGGACCTCTTGAAATGCATTATACCTGGAATGGAACATACACCATTGAAAGAGGGGAGCAGGTTAGGGTCCTGGTCTGGCATATCCCACCCCCAGTCCATCTCCATGCCTGGCAGTGCGGTTTCCCTCCACCAGCATGGATGATATGCACAACCAGGTCATATTCCTCAAGCTGCCACCACATTAACATCTAAGAGTTGGACCACACATGTAATTCGTATAGAAGGGGAAGACCTACCCTACTAAATATCTATCTTTTCAGCCTTAGACTTCCTCTGCTCCTGTGGTGTCTGATCATGGCATGGGTACCTGATGATAATAACCTTTCTACAGTGGACTTACTCATAGTAACTCTGTAAAAGGAATCAATCCAGCTGTTGGGTATGTGGGCAGCTGCCCGTCTAGCTCATCAGGATTGCCATGGTAGGTATCCACTCTAGGAAGGGGATTAGAAGCACTAAAGTAGTAAATTATGGAAGAATAAGCTAGGACTAGTACTCTTAATTCATCTGATGTTACCAATACTGATCCAGAAGGCTGGCCTGTGTCACATGCTATCAGTAATGCTAGGCATGGGTATCCTTTTTCTGTCAATCAAACTATATAGGCAGCCCATCAAACTGCTGACCAAAAGGTCCTGAAAATACTACCATCAGAGCCATGGGCGGCTACATTCAGATTTGGGCTAGATTCATGTGTCTTACCGTGGGTTATGGACATTAGAACACTGGGCACCCTATGTTGGGAACACAAAAATTACTCTAAACTGAACCAATGCAATTGTACCAGGGATCTGAGATGGACATCACCAGAACTGTGTAGTCCTTCTCTCACATTAAAGGATAGTGACTGGTTTGCCACTGACTGGTTGCAGTGCCCACGTATTTAGGTGGTAGCCCCAAATGGGACCCATTGGTTGTGTGGCACAAATCTTTGGGCTGCTGCACCCTGGGTTTTCCCTGGGCACCAGGAGAACTTGCCCCATAGTAACAAAAGTTGCTAACTGCCATCTCCTCAAGGCCAGCTGGGCATTTCTTTTTTCTGGTGGAGTGATGATTTGGCCACATCTTTGTATCTCCATTGGCCTAAAAGACATTAATAGCACTCATACAAGCCCTCCTAATTCACCTAGCAAGCCATACATGATAGCTGGCAAAGCCTGTTCTTACTGAACACTGAAATGTCTCTAATGAGAAACTTTGTCCTCCAAAATAGGATGGACTTGGACATTATTACTGTCTCCCAAGGGGGCACGTGTGCCATTATCCAAACAGAATGTTGTGTGTTCATACTTGATAAGTCTACTGCTGTATTATCTGTATTAAATCACCTAAGAACACAAGTGAAAGGCCTGAGAGAACTGAGCCCTAGCCTCAGGGACTTAATAAATCAGTGGTTCAGATCATGGGGTGGAAAAAATTATTACTTATTTGGGAATTATTATCTTAATCTGGACTTTCTGTGCCTATATTGTTGCTGTGATAGCTACCCACAGGGCAACCAGATAGCTGCCAAATGAGCCACCTTCATGCTAATAAAGCCTGCTGACTGCTCAGGGCACATTATGGAAGGGGGGCATGTAAGCTTTAAGAGCTGGTCACCAGGTGTGGGGTGTTGGAGGAGGTCATCAAGAAACATGACCAACAGGTGGTTGACCTTCTGGCTGGACCTAGGCAATCAGAGGCTCCTTACCCCCTCCCCTGTTCTTGGAATGTACATTCCATATACTATTACTGCACTAGGAACTACCTGAAGGACACAGCCTTGAAAGAGTACTGTTGTTATTGAGAGCATCTGGACTGTATAGAAGACTGAACCCTGTTAAGGCCTCTACATAAACTCTTTTAAGATTCTGGTGGGCAAATGCAGAGATCTTGCAGCCATCCAAGACAAGCCTTGTAATTTCCCTTGCTTATTAAAATGTGGAATATAAAAAAAGATAACAAAATTTTATTTACAAGTCAGAAATAGACACACAGACAGAAAACAAACTATGGTTACCAAAGGGGAATGTGGGGGAGGGATAAATTAGGAGTTTGGGACTAACAGATACACACTACTATATATAAAATAGATAAACAACAAGGACATAGTGTATAGCACAGGGAACTGTATTCAATGTCTTGTAATAAGCTATAATGGAAAAGAATTTGAAAATATATGTATATATGTGTATATGTATAACTGAATTGCTTTGTTGTACACCTGAAACTAACACTGTAAATCAACTACACTTCAATAAAAAAATACAATTAAAAAAACCTACCATCTACCAATCAAAAGTGGCCCACCTTTCTCCAGCCTCTCCTTGCCTTCCACCTAACATGCACCAGTTTTGAATTTCACCCAGGAAAATCCCAGGGTTGGGAACCCCACCTGGTCAGAACTATAGATGGCTCCCTTCACTTCCTCCACCCTGATGATGTAAACACAGTATAAAAAGAAGCATCTTAAGTTGAGGATTGTAAACAGCATTGCAGCTTTGGCCCCAGTCATGGCCTTCATATTAGATTGCTTATACATCTTTAGTCTTGCTTCAGTAATCTTTGTCAGTGAAACATTCTCTATGAAAAACGCTGCATTCAAGGACTGTTTTGTTAATTCGTAACATTTGGGGCCGTCCCAGGTTGAAAACCCTTCACTCAGTCACGTATCAGAAGCAGTAACTGAAAAGTTTCCCCCAGCCTTTGCCAATACAGAGCTCCGCCGAGCGCGTGGGGCGAACTGCGCAGCCGCACGGGGCGGCCGGGCTGTGAGACTCTGAGGAGCGGCTCCGGGGCGCGCGGCGGGCGGCGTCTCGAGAGGCTCCGCTCCCGACCCTGCTCTCTCGCTGGAGCCCAACCTCGAGCCACTTGTGGCTTCTTTCGGACCAGAACCTTCTCTGGAGAGTATGAATGACCTCGGATGACAATTCCTCAAATTTCCACTCGGTATTCTCCACTGAAAGTGCCTGTCAGGATTTGGAGGTAAGCCATGCGCGTGTATGCACAATTTCAGCCAGTATTTTGGTTGCATACTTTTCTTTAAGGAAAGCCTCTGCTGTGAACGTTAATTCTGGCATGTTTGGAGCTGTTTGAAGTAAGAGATGTGCCAAGACAGTGTTGACTCCTAGTCAAGGCATGGATTGTGCTGATTGTGTTGCTTTTCAACCGAGGGGCCATGACGGGCTTCTGGCGTTCCGTACGGGCTTGTGAGCGCTGCTGATTGAGAACAATGAGATGATGGTTTACACCTGGTGTAAGCGAGGCCCTCGGCGGTTGAGCCGGTGGGGCAGGTTGCTTCACAGGAATGTGCCTACGTTAGTCCCCTGGTCTTCAGGTGTTCTGGGCCTACCTTGGTGGTTTCTGATTTAAGGAAGTAGATCCACTGCTGTCCTACCGACGGAGGACAATCAGAGGTCGCGCCTGCCTTGTCCTGTTGTGTGCTGTGAGCCTTTGAGATGCATTTCCTTACTTTAGTGCCACTGCCGTTTTGTATTCTTTTCTGGCTATAACTTGTAGATTCCTAAGTATTATAATTGTCAGTCCTGTGAGAGTGCTTTAGCAATTGAAACTTGCCTGACTGCCACCCTTAGTGAAGCCTCCAACAAGAAAAACAAAGGATAAAACAAATAAATCAAAAAGGTCAGAAGAAACTGGGGGAATGCAAGAAAGAGAAAAAAATAAACCTCCAACTCATATCCTCAAGAAGAAAAGATGTTTTTGTTTATTGCATCCAAAACAAAAGGCCTAGACATTATTTGAAAAAAAAAATGTAGAAAGCTTGAAAAAGATAGAGGAAATCTAAAAAACAGGAACAAAAGGTAAAGAAGTGGAAAATAGTGAAGAAATGATCTATATGTTTAAATATCTTCTAACAGAAGTTCTAGAATATCAGAGAAAATGGGGTGGGGAAAGTTAACAAAGAAATAATTCATGGGAGTCCCTTGAAGGGAAAATACATGACTCCATAGTGAAAAGTCATTCACTAAGCCCAATGAATTAAAATGGCCCTAACCAAAGTATACATACCATTATCATGCAATTTTATAATGCCACAAATAGGGAGAAAATGTTTCAGAAGGAAAAAAGAAAACACACCAAGATACAGGATTGTATGATTATAGAATTCCAGAAATAGAAAAATCTAAAATATTTCTGAAGGAGAATGTTTTAAAAAGTTAATTACAAAGAATGATTTAAAAATTAGAAAATTACAAACATTTAAAAACACATCTATATTTACAAGTTACAGGCATAAGCATTTACCTCTAAAAATGCATCAAGATTTTGTTTTTCATGATATGGAAGGTGTATAATTGTTTTTGTGTGTGTATAGAATGCTTCATGAATTGACATGTCATCCTTGTGCAGGGAACACACTAATCTTCTCTGTATCATTCCAATTTTAGTATATGTGCTGCCAAAGCAAGTACTAATTTAGGATTTTGATTATTTTTTAGTTATTAGTGTTTGTATTAATCAATCAAAAATTATTTTAAGTGTTGCAGATAGTGATCATGTATTTCTTCAATAGGAGAGACAACAAATCTTTCTAAATCACTACCCTGTGCTGGACCTAAGGACACTAGAAAGTAAAATGTTGGTGTATTGACGTTTATTAAAGTGTTAGATCTTTAGAAAATATTAAAACATCTTAATTTCTTAAAAAGGTAGATTGTGGATGAAAATGTATAATTTTGATCACTGAAGCACTTGACAGGCTGGATATCATCCCTGATAATCATAGATTTCTATGTAACAGTGAAATATAACCACCGAAGAAGAGCAATCACAGGAAGCAGAACTTGAAAAAAAGGTATTTATCATTGTATCATTTGATTCATTCCTATGTTATGCAGTCTGGGTACCAGTAGACCAGAAAATTTAGCCTCTTCATTTCAAAAAAATATTTCTAAAGGCACTACCAGTATTCTGGTTTTTTATTCCTTCTTGAAGAAAGTCCTTTCTTTCCTGTCACCCTCTTTTATACTGAATGATACGCACCTTGATAGCAGGGACTAGAGAGGAGAAATGTTTTCCTGCCGTTACAATAAAGAGACTTTCATAAACAATGTGTTTCTATGGCTGTAGCGCTTGTGCATGCACCAGTGTATGTATATTAACCCCATAGGGGTTTAACACTTAACTGTACTGTAGGAGATTACTTAGCACAGGGTTTCTATTTATAACCTCATGGAAGTGATTTCTGAAGTAGGAATAATCTCTGTTGTGTTATTTACTGCATGCAATGCAGCTCAGTAAATAAATGTAGATACAGTTTGTTGTATAAAGGGGAATCTCTGTACAGAGCAAAGATGACTGCACTTGCATGCTCAGCACTAATCCCTCATGCTTTTTGTATTCGTGCCAAAGTACTTTTGGTAATATTAATTGAGAGGAGCCACATGGTATTTTAAATAGAGTCATGGGAATTTGTCCCATTATACAGCTGAGTAACTATACAAAACATCCATCAGTACTGACCACAACATTGAATATTGCATTGTGGCATCAACCCAAGACATTACATTTATCTAATCATTGACTTCACATTTATCTCAATCTATTTCAATACAAGAAATGAAATGCTTGCTGCAAAATTACATTTCCAGCAATTTCTGATAAAGGAAGGAGATGAACTCTGAATGGAGTGGTTGTTTTCTAAATGGATTTTTAAGACATGGTATATTGGGTCTTGAGTTCATTGATTTGTATTGGACCAAAGGCACAGGTTGAAAGGGGACATTTCTCCAGTAGAAGGGAGAGTTGGAAGGAGATTGCTTGTTCCCTGAACTGGAGGCCTCAAGCCAAATTTAAAAACCCGCTCACAGAGCAAATTTCTTTTGATTCTTTAAAATAAAATCTCAAAACCCTATAAGTACAGTGACATCTTATATCTTTTAAGACATTTTAAAGAGAAAAATACATTACTTGGGTAGGTAATTCAGAGGATTGGAAATGGGATATAGGACCTTTTGCCCTTGGGTTGCTATTTGATGAATACTACCCAGGTTTAAAGTGCCCATAATTCTTTTCTTTGTGTTGCACTACAGTAGTTTAAGGAATAGTCATAAGATTTTCATCAGGATAGGACCCCTTGGATTCCTAGATGGGAGGATATTCATAGATTATTTAATTTGATTTCTGAACTTGGAAAAAAAAAAAAGCTGTGCTATTTGTTTGTGTGTGTATATTTACTCTTAACAAACCAGAATAAAAGGGAGAGTTTTCTCCAGCTTAGCATTTAAATTTTATTACTGAAACATGCAAGCATAAAGCTTTTAATTGTTTTATCCCCAGCTAAAATAACTACAGATACTCTTCCCATTCACTAAATCAAATTCATTTTTTAATGCCGCTAAACTATTTGCTTCAGTATTATCCTGTAGAAATAAATTGCATTAATTTTAAAAAGTTTAATTGTTGCCTCTCAATACCACTAAGTGTTTTTCTCATCCTTTTAGCAGATAAAAGGTAAATAAGAAGGTAAATGAGGGGATGCACAACATTTTCTCTTCCCTTTTCATAATTTTGACAGTTATATTTCTCCACCATTAAAATCAAAGAGTTTGCTGGGTTTTGTTTGTGGTTAAGTGCTTCCCTTTGGAATTTAATTTATAAACACCTATCAATGTAAAACATCCATACAAATGAGTGGCATGGAAATTCCAGGCTGTTTCAAAGAGAACCTGAGAGATTCTTGTGTAGTCAATAACCAGTCTTATCCCTATCTTGCTTTCAAACCGTTGTATTGAGGGAATGGTTATGTCCCAAGAATCTCTCGTCAAGGGATCTTGTTTGTAAGAGCATCTGATGGGACTGTTCAGTGGTCCTGTGGATGCCTTCTATTTAAAGAATCAGGTCATGCACTACTCTGGCACAGAGAATTGTTTATTTTTCTAGAGGAGGAATGTTAGAAAAGAAGTGCTAGCAAAAAGCAAAAACAAAAATCTTGCAATGCTCTCCTTGTAAATAAATCCAGGGTTTATTCATTTGATTTTGAATTCAAGATGCCATGGTTGAAAAAGTATTTTTTATTTATTTTTACCCATTTCTATCTCCAAATTATAGAAAAAATAGCTGGCTTTTAAATGGAAAATAAATTGTTATAAGCCATTTCAGACTTATAAATAGTCCAGTCAAAGACCTACAATACAAATGGATGGCATGCAGATTCCAAGCTATTTCAAAGAGAACCTAAGAGGTGTTATTTTAATGATTTATAATGGAAACTAGTGTGATGATATATTTAAAATGCATCTAAACCTCTCACTTCTTTAGTCTCCAATATTCAGATCTTCTTTCCCTCCTTATCTTTTTTATTCTCTTCTCTCTCTCCTTCTCTCTTTCATGCTCTAAAAGGAAATCAGCACGTTATGCTTCTGACTTTTCCATTATTACTTCAGTTTTGGGATGACATTGGATGACATATAACCTACTGATTGTAAAAATAGAATTTAAACATGTAGAGTTACAAGCAGATTGATGTCAATAATTATATTCCTGAAGAGTCTAAGCTCATTACAGATTTAGAATACGGAACACGTTTTGGTTGATGATGTTAAATTTCATATTTAATGGTGGAGTCATAAGTGAAACTGGTAAAATTTATAAAAATCATACTCTAATTGAATGTGGTGATTTCAGTGTGTAATTTATAATTTTACATTCTTTCATCAAATCTGCATCCCAAAAGACATTCTCTATCTTTGGAAAAACAGATTATTAATGGATATGAAATTGGATTATCAGAGACTACATTGTACAATATGAAACTATCATAAATGATAACAATATACTATATGCACTATGTTTCAGTTTTGACTGAGTTTACATAGGATATATAAAATGTTTATTAGTGCTACTTACAAATAAATGTGTGGAAATACTTCTTTTTAGCATGTTCCTTATGTGGAGACATTTTTGTGATAGTTTTTGTTTTGGAATTTTGTTTTCATTTAAATGAGTTTAGCTCTTAGCTATTGTCACTCTACCTTAAATATCCATGATATTGACTCAAATTCACATTTTACATTGTGCAAAAAAAAAAAAAAAATCAATGGCAATATACACCCACCCCTCTGCCTTAAGATTAGGGTAAGTGCCTTTGTAGCTTACATCATCATGATCAACTCTGGCTCAAAGCTTTTTGTTCAGAACATTAATTTCATGGATCAACTCAGTATCCTCTCCAAGCTTCCCATTTCACACTCGCTTAGATGTAGAATGTCCACTCATGAAACTACGCACACACAGTCTCATGAGATATTTGTATGTGCTGCATAATTTACTGAACAATTTAGAAAATGGCAACAATCTGATAGTTAAAAAAATTTATGGGGACCCAGTGATAGGCAGCCTCCTTGATTTCGTGGGCTTTACTGCTAGGAGTTCGATGAGATTTCCACAATAAATATCAGAGAAAAATTTCATGGAACTTCCTGCAGAGGGAGGGGAAAAGGAACCATTTTGAAGTAAGTCAGAGGACTCAGCTCTTCTCAACAAGGGCTGCCCTCCGGAATCTAGTCAACCAGAGTTTAACCTGCTGGAAATCAGAGACTAATTTATTTGGGAAAGGAAAATACCCAACTCCAGCTCATTCTAGCCGTTTTCTTCCAACTAAGGTGGGAAGAAAAAAATTAAGAAACACTTGGGAAGTTCATAGTCCAGAGGGATAGGCTCACTAAAAGACTGAGATCTAATTATACGACTATAGAACTCTTCCCCTTGGGACCAATTCAGATGTCTGCCTATGACAAACATTTCCTTAGTTTTATTTTTTTTTATTTTGTATTTTAAAATATTTCCAGCTTTATTAGGATATAATTGACATATAACATTGTGCAAGTTTAAAATATACAATGTTATGACTTGATGTATGTGTGTGAGAAATAATTACTGCAGTAAGGTTAGTTAATACATCTAATACCTCACATAGTTAAAATTTCTTTTCTTGTGATGAGAACTTTTAAGATGTACTCTTAGCAGCTTTCAAATGTACAGTACAGTATCATTAGCTAATCATGCTGTATATTATATCCACAGAACTCATTCATCTTATAACTGGAAATTTGTACCCTTTGACCACCTTCAGCCATCATCCACATACACACCCATCCCTGGCAATCACCAATTTGCTCTCTGTTTCTATAAATTCAGGATTTTTTAGATTCCATGTATAAGTGAGATCATATAGTAATTGTCTTTCTCTGATTTATTTCACTTAGCATGATGCCTTCAAAGTCATCCATGTGGTTGCAAATGGAAGAATTTTCTTCTTTTTGTGGTTAAATAATATTTTACTGTATATATACCATATATTTTTTAATCCATTCATCCAATACTTAACATTGTTTCCATATCTTGGCTATTGTGAATAATGCTTCAGTGAACATGGGAGTGCAGATATCTTTGTGATAATGGTTTTGTTTCTTTTGGGTGTATACCCAAAGTGGAATTGCTGGATCATATGGTTGTCGTATATTTAATTTTTTGAGAATTCTCCATACTGTTTTCCTTAATGACTGCATCAATTTACATTGCCACCAACAATGAAGAAGGGTTTCCTTTTCTCAGTATTCTCACCAGCACTAGTTATCTCTTGACTTTTTTGATAATAGCTGTTGTGACAGATGAGAGGTGATAGAGATCTCACTGTGGTTTTGATTTGCATTTCCTTGATGATTAATGATGTTGAGCGTCTTCTCATGTACCTGTTGGCCATCTGTATGTCTTTTTTGGAAAAATGTCTATTCACATCTTTCGCCCATTTTTTAATTGGGTTATTTTTTGTTTGTTTTGTTTTGCTATTGAGTTGTATGAGTTATTCTTATATATTTTGGAGATTAACACCTTATTGGCCTATCTCAACTAGGCCATCATTGTGAACAGTTTTTGAAAGTTCAACTTTAAAATGTGGTATGATTGGACAATAGGTCACATAAAAACACACAAACAAAAAAGCAAGAAACTATCATCCAAGAATTTTATCTCCATTAATTTTCTCTATTCTGAATAGTCTTAAATGCCAGCACTCCAGCTTTTATTGGCTTCCCTCTCTTTCCAGATACTCCTGAAAATTGCATTGATAAAACTTCTAAAATAGTTTCTACTATAACTATTTTTGATTAAAAAACAGTACAAAGCCAAGCATTTACTAGGGTCTTACCAAGAACCAGGAACGTTATATACATTATCTTGCTTACTTCATTACACTAATCTGCAATACAAAGAAATTGTGTAAGGTGAGGATTTTAATTAAGAAAAAATAGCTAAGAGTCAAGATTGGAACAGATGACTTTGAAACAACTTTTGTATACTAGAAAGTTACTCTCTTTTCTAGTCCAAAATCCTTTAGATATGGCATTAAAGGTAAATGCAGAGAATAATTACAATAAAGTACCTCTGTAAAGCCCCATTCGTATGAATAGCTCACAGCACTTTTTACTGCATTACCTCATTAATCTCTGTGGTATCCTACTGAGTGAGGGTGGCAGGAATTTTATTTCTCTTTTATGGATTTTTCTAAAGTGAAACAAGAACTTTAACTTTTAGGTTTTTCCTCTATAACATATCCATGACTGCTTGAAAAAGTGGTATGCTTAGATCCTCCATTCCAAAATGTTTCATTAATTTATTAAATCATACTTTTAGCTAATAGCTATTGAGTGCAAATGTACATTATATAATTATTAAAATGAAAGCTCTGAAAGAAACCTATAATCTAACTGAGAAAGGCCTTAAATATTAGGCTAAGCATTTTTAATGGATACAAGAAGTTGTAGGGGCCCTAGAAGGGCTTGAATTGGGGGTGGCATAATAAATACTGCACCTTTGCATTATGAATGTTCATTTTTATCAAGTAAATAGAAAAGGAACCTCTGAGCTTGGTGAGAAAGCACGACCTGGAACTTTGTCTTAATAATCTCTATCGAAGATTTATATCAAGGCAAGGATTAAGGAGATTTGGTCTGAGTCATTTTAATTCAGGACATCTTTAGCAAGCCCCTTTCATGGCCAGAGTGCTAACTACAGAAGTGAGAATGTCTCTGCTCCTAGAAATTAATCAGTCTCATAGGGAGGATGAAACAAGTACCCAAACATCTGTAGTATGTGGCAGAATATAAACATCATCTTAGAGGTGAAAGAAGGTGCTACTGAGGTTTAAATGAGAAAGAAAACTCAGTCTATTGACTACAAATCAAGAAAGATTTCAGAAAGATTGTGCCTCTCCCAGTACAACAGATACACCTGTGGATGAAGCCATTTGTCTGAATTTTACCCACAGCAATTTGAATAAACAATTTCAGCAAGGTCATGTGACGTGGATATGAAAGGGCATTCCCCAAAAGGAAAACAACATTTTTTTAAAAAGGCAAGAGTAAACATTTACTCTACAACAGTGACTAGTCATATAATATGCCTTGAGAGCAAATACATGGAGAGGATCTATCATCATCAGGACAAGATAATTTTGAAATGCTTTTCATACCAGGTTTGCTTTTCCTATGTATCCCAGATTTTCAGTTTCTTAATTGTTTTGCTCTAAATTCTCTGAGTTTTCCTCAATTCTTCTATCACCATTTCAGCACTCCTAATTTTCAAGGGTTATTTCTCTGTCATTTTAAAAATTTTTTCTTAGAACTCCATTCTTTTTTTTATGGATACAAAATATAAAATTGTTCGAAAGATACCAATTAGATATAGTTTTTTTTTTTCCTTCTCTAGTGTTTGAAATGTTATTCTTTCATCTAGAATCGGGGGTTAGCTTTCTTATTCGTACTGAAATCTTTCTTCACATATTTGGTGATACTTGAATATCCATTCATTTCTAATATTGAGTGGGACTTTCAGGCAGGTAGACTTCAGTTAAGAAAGTGCTGGCAGAAATTTAGCTATGTAGGTACCCCCAAATCCATAATATCAAAAAATGCATGGAGACTCTGTTACTGTATGGTACAGATATCCCCTTATTCTGTTTATTCTAAGACTATTAGCCAAAGCTCTTTAGAGATGACTTATTTTTGGATACATATTTTTTTTTCCTGTAATTAAACTAGAAAGGTGGGTCAATGCTGGTGGACCATTGCACCTACATGCACTCAGTACCTCCGGTTCCCATCCCCACTTCTCATACCTACCTCTGCTGTCACTGTGTTCCTGGAGTCCAGCATTCCTTGGTGTTCTTCCAGGCCATTCAGCTGTATCCTCTGCTACTGTTAACATTTTTGAAACTTTTGTTTTTATTGTATCAATCTATTCACCTTTTTCTATTTTTCATCTTCCAGTGAAGTTTTAGGATTTCTTACCCACTCATACCCTACATGACATATTTTTTATTGATTGAAGTCTATACTTTTCTATTTTACTTTTTTTAATTTTAGTGCATTCTTAAGTGGGAGACATTATATATGCTTGATTTGCCTTCTTAACTCATGAGTTGATATCATTGGTTTTTCTTTTTTAATCAGGGAATGATTATGATCTGAACTGTGTTTTAGAAAAATAACATAATAGTGTGTAATATGAATTGGAGTGGTATGGGAAGTAAAGTTTTTGAGGTTGTCTAGTCAATTTTAGAAAGAGATGCAATAAGGATGGGAGCAGTGGAGATGGGAAGGTAGAGCTTTTTAGAGTTGAATTCGTGGAATCTATCAACTTTGCTAATGAGCTTTGAACCAAGTTTTGCTGCTTTGTAAGTTCAGGAAGTTAAAGAAAATTTAATGTATCTAATACCATGTGAGACAAAATAGAAAAAAAAAAGCCACATGGTTAAAAATCTGATTTAAAAAATATTTTATTGTGAAAAAAATGTATACAGAAAACTGTATGAACCTTTAGTAAAGTTCAACAAATTGTTACAAAGTGACCACTTATTCCAATTACTTTGAAAACATGACATAAACGTAAAACTTATAATGTAAAACACACGTTATTAACCTTATGAATGCTGTTAGCAAGAAATGTGGATGGGACTTATCTTGGCTCCACTGTTTCTGACGAGCTAAGAGACTTGACAGCTCATTCACTCTTGAGTTTGGTGATGAATATTGGTAGTTGGCTGGAGGTGTCAGTTCCTCTCCAATGAGGCCTCTTTACGTTGTCTCTTCGTGAGGTCTCTTCGTGGGCTAATTTGAACATTCTCACACCATAGTCATTGGGTTCCAAAAGCAAGAGTCCTGACAGAGAGCAGGAAAGGAATGGGCATAGCTAGGTTTCATTAGTTATTTACAAAATCAGTGGCAGGATGGGATGACTGTCAGGCTGTAATTTTCTGACTTGTGCTGTACAGTGCAAAACTCAAATTTTATGCATGGTGAGAGAGAAATAGTATATGGGATGTAAGCAGAAGGCTAACTTCTTTCCACATACTACTTAAAATCTGAATTTTAACTTCAAACTCACTACTGCTTTTCTACACTTCCTGAACACCTCTGGGATTCTGCAAGAAAATTTGTTTACTTCAACTTCAGTTTATGGCCATGTAGAAATGTCTTAAGAATTCTGAGAAGTTGTTTTTCTGAAAAGTCAGTATTTCTCGCTCACCTGTTTTCAGTCTTTGCAAAAGGCAAATGATTAAAAAAAAGACTGTTTTTATTGACTCTTTATTTTATCTCTTGCCTTTATACCCTTTTGAGTTTGCACCTTATACCTGTGCTGAATTTTATTCGTATGATCAGGAGGAAGTAGAACTAAAGGCAGGTCTTTAGCCACTAGCCTTCTGCCAGAAATTAATCTTTTCTTTTGAATCCAGATTTCTACTGGTTAACTTCCCCAACTTTTGCAACTTTTAATTTTAGCATGGTAATACATATTTAATGACAATCTAATCTCTTTCCAAATCACTTTTTTTTTCAGTGAAATTATATTGAATGCCTGGTGAGCATGATATTCTGCAACTATTTATTTGTTGTAACTGATTCATGAATGTTGATGTTGCCTCTTATCCAGAAGTTTGTCTTGACCTTTTCTTCTTTTAGAATAGGATAAATATAGCAAACATGAATAATAACTAGAGATTGAGGCCTGTGTGGCTTTTTTTCTACCTAGTTAAAAAAGATAAATTATTATAGTTACACTAGATTTTGCAAAGGCATGTGTTAATAATCAAACCAATTGATTTAATTTGATTACTACTGTAATAAACAAATGCAATGTTCCAATTTAATTTTTTGGTATCATTTATACCATATTTTTTTTCTTAATTTTTAAAATCAAATATTTCGTATCACTCAAGCCTTGATTGTCATCTGGCTATAACCTAAGTTGTATAGTGAAGGTTGTATATTAACAATTTATTAATTCTGTTATAATAATCAATGAGCTGTTTAACTTTTTAATATATTTGTATCTTATCATTTTGCAAATAGGCTTCTTACTTCCAAACAATATTAAAGAGAAACTAAGCTCGGAGCCCCTAATTTTTTTTACTTCCCTGTAATAAAAACAGTGGGATAAAATTTCAGAATATGAACCACTACCAGAGAAGTTTATATACATCTTGAGGTTTTTTTTTCCACTTTAGAACAAGATAAATTGTATAAATTAAGTTTAATCCAGTCTATTTCCCATCTTTAATGGTGTGAACTAGGGTGGAATAATGTGTCTAGTTTTATTCTATTTTATTCAGCTATATGGTGGGGGGGCAGCATACTTATATTAAGGTATGTTTGTGGTCTAAAAGGAACTTTTCCATCTCAGCAAGCTATGGGGACTGATAAGTCTGTCAGCTGGTCACCCATAAACCACTGTGCAGTGACAAGTTTTCTCTCAGTGAGATACTCTATAGCGTTCTGCATAGAAGCCAGTCTACTGTAGGTAGACCTGAGAAATGGTGAGCTCAATCATAACACCAATTGCTCTATAGTAAGAATCTGAATAGATCACCTAAGACTAAAATCACTGAATTTTTATCTTGGTAGCACACACATACATTGACAGGTGATTTGCTGGCCTGCAGTATATACTAGACATGATTTTATATTCTTCTTATGAAGAGCCTAGGGCCCAGTAAATCTGTGTATTTATACACATTTCTAAGAAATGTGTTCATTTTTTTTTCTGTAAAGCTAAGCCTGGGGTACAGGCAGAAGATAATAGTATACCATACAATATTACTCCCAACTAAATAAGTAATTGTAGGAGAAAAATACTGAGGTAATTGGTTCACTAAGTTTCAGAAGTTTTACCACTATGTATCCTAACAAGCAGAAACAGCTGACCTTATACAATGGTGGATCGGCCTACTAAAGACTTTATTAATATGCTTGCTGAGGGTGAAGGGATGTTCTACAAATTTCAGTATAGGCTTTGAACCAATAAAGCATAGCAGCCAATAGATAGTTTTCTTTCTCCTATAACTGGAAAATGAGTCCAAGAACCAAGGGTACATGTGGAAGTGGCTCTCGATTGATTCTAATAATCATCAATGTTGCTTTCCATCTCCACAGGATTAAATACTGTTGGTCTAAAAATTTTAGTTTTCAAAGAATAATATTTCCACTAATATAAGCAATGTTTTCACAAAACTTCATGCTGAGATGACCACTGGATTGCTTATGACATTGAACAATGCAGAGGTACAATGTACTTCAATACTCCTATCTGTGATTAACCTTACTTTAGTTTATTTTAAAGTATTTCTTCATTTAGCATTCCTGATCTATTCTTTGCCATTTCCACTCTTCACTCTGTTCTGGGATGCTGATGGTATAAAGCCATTCCAATCTTTGATTTCTAGTTGGTTTCAGCCAATAGAGGAGTCCTAACAAAAGGTCTGGATGAGGGAGAGAGTGAGGTCAGGGTATCTGTGTTCCAGAACTCTCCCTTTAAGAATGCTTCATGCTAACTATTCCCCTGAAGGTCACTTCTTTTTGGAGATATGTGATCTAACAGATCTTTTTCAGTTTTATATTCACTCCTTTTCTTTGTCCTTTTGGCATGCTCATGGCAATATCTCAATTGCTACCAAACCACAGGTTAATGCACTCTTTTATTTGGAGTTGTCAAGCAAGTGTAAGCATGTCTTCATTTGTTTAAGAGTATCTTATTTAAGGGTGGTTACATCAGAGTATTGAAGAATGCTGATATTGTCATTGTTGATTGGAATGGAATGGTATTTGGGATGTAAAAGTGAATAGAAGGAGCTGTAGGGATGCTTATAGCCAGTGTGGTGGAATGCGCCTGATTGTCTCCTGGCAGCTTGGCAGGAAAGCCCCTCTTCTTCGCTTTCTGCATTATCACAAGAAATGAAAGATTGGGAACTATGTTCTCAGACTCCTTGCTAGCAAAAATCTAGGTTAGAGTCTGCAAGATAATTGTTTGAGATTTGGAAGGCAGAAAAGAAGCAAAAACTGTATTAAAGTAACTTCCAGCAGTGGCAGACATGCTCCTGAGCTTGAAAATTACCTGCTTTAGTTCTGCAGGTAGCTCTGACCTAACTGGCGGTTTTCCTGTGATTCCTAAAACTATCCAATTTCATCAAAACTAACTGGATTAGTCTTCCTGATCTTCATTTTCTGGTCCTTCCAGAGTTTGAGGGAGCACCTAACTCTCCCAATTAAATTTTTCTATGTGGAAGACATAGAGTCATTTCTGTTTTCCTGAATATTCCTGATTAACAGAGCTGGAGCATATTTCCTTTTAATATGTGTGCATATGTATTTACACATATATATGCATTATATACAACTGTATTTATGTATGAGTATATATTTTATATATATGTATATATATGTGTGTATGTTTGTATATATATAAAACCAGAGTAAGGGCACTAAGGAAGGTGAATTTTTTATACTTTCTTTCTTTTTTTTTTTTATACTTTCAATTAATCCATGGTGTGCTGTGAGTAGAGAAATAAATTCTAATGCCATATTAGAAGAATGCCTAGGTTCTGGTGGCTGACAAGATGATAAGGCCAGTTAGAACATTCCGGTTTAGAAGTATCAGAGAGGGTTTACTCCAGGTGTGTTTAAGCTAAGTCTTACTGTATGGCTAAGAATTAATCAATTGAACAAGAAACCTAAAGAGCACCTCAGTGGAGGAACACCATGAAGTAAGAGGAGCCTAATGTGGGAGAACTACATCCATTTTCATATTGCAGGATGGTTTTAGAGCGGTGAGAGTTGATGCTGGGCCTAGGTCAGTTAGAGATGTGCTGCTACTTTAATGCTCTTGGACTTCGTCCCATATGCAGTGTGAAACTGAAATTGGAATTTTTCCAGCTAGAAATGGAATAGATGGATTCAAGGCTCATGAATTAAGCATCATCACAGGTTTGTATTATAAGAATGTCAGCAAATTGTATCTTGCTATTGTTATGTTTATTTTATTTAAAAAAAATCACTACTTACAGGACATGTTGATTGTCCCTTAAAATATTACAGATGAATTTATACAGGAGTAAAGGGCTGCTTCCCTAACTATACTATAAATTAGGAACTGACTGCAGTCATGAAATACGATGGCAGCACTTAGACTTTTCATTGGCTAATTAAATTTAAGTTCTATTTTTGAACTTTTGCTCTAGGTGGCCATTCATCACAATTATAGCAAAACATTTGGAAGGGAAACAGTTCGAACTTGAAAGCTCTCACAGGGGACTAAGTTACACTTTTAGACATTTAATCTAATTTGGTATTACATGAAGTCATTCGAAATCTCTTAATCATTTAAATATTTATAAATTACAAACTGACATTATTCTTTGGGTTTTCTTTTTTCACTCTTGCAGACAAAAACAGTCTATTTTCTGCAAAATATCTAAGAGATAAAGTGAAATCTCTGTAAAGCTTTAAATTTTTTTGGAAATTTTGTACATGAGTGGGTGGAAACACATCATTGATTTTTTTTCTATTTTTTTTTTTTTAAGTTGAATAAGCACATAGGTTTAAAGGAAGAATATTTAAAATGCTGACATCAAACTTGAAAAATGAATTATTGAAACATAATATATAAAACTTATTGAAAAATCACAGGCTGTTATCTGGTTATTTGAAATGTGATCTATGAATATTTCATAAAGAGTCCTTAGTTTAATTACTTAGCCATATTCATAAAATTTCATTCCCAAAAAATATATATACAGTTCAGTATTTATACAAATTCATACTGATCCATTTTATTTTTCACTGGAGAGGTTTTATGTTAAATTTTACTTAGTTTTTTGTAATAACCACTTGTAACTCATTAAATCTATTTACTTGGATAGGGGGTTTAGGGTGTTAGCAGAAAGCATATGGGAGGCATTTGACACCTAGTATCATGTATGAGAGGTTGTTAATTAAGTCATGTCAAAAATACAAACATAATTGTCCAAGAATCTGGTGTTATGTTCTCCTTGGAATCAATGCGTGCATTAACCTACTAGAAAAATAATTGCATTTAGTAGATGTAGAGATTGAAGCAAAAATAATCCACATGAGAATATTTTCAGAATAAGCATTATAATTCTTCTGTTTGACAACAGACAGATTAGGCGAAACATTTGGCCATCATCCTGCTAATATTTCTCACTCTAATTTATAGCTCTGTCTAGGTCAGTGAGTTGAATGGGTAGATGTCAGTCTGTCTAGTAAAACAGTCTGCATTAAGAACACTGTTACATTTAGACTACTATTTTCAAAATCAAATTTTCTAAACTCTTTCTTGGCAAGCCCTTATTTTTCTTGGAAGCAAGCAAAAGTGGTTACATATTAGCATGAGAGTGAAAGTGGAATTCAGAAATGGAGGTCTGCGCAGAGAACAATCAATAGAAATGAAGTAACTGAATGAAAATCTAGGGTCTAAGCTGTCAATTCATCAGTAGATTTCCCTTGGTAATCATGGAATTTAAAGTTTTGACCTTCAGTGGAAATAGATGTTCTTACAAATTGCTCCAAATTGAGAGTTAAAATCTTAAGGTCCTATTAGAGAAAAGTTGATTATACTGCCTCTATATATATTAAAACACACACACATATATAAACTAACACTGTCTTAAATAACCTAGTTACATGAACAACTAACTTGGATATAATGTTATGTAATTTTGTTTTAGCAATAAAATAAGGGGCCAAAATAGATATAAGGAAAAACACAAATCAAACTTCAGATTTGTTTTTTTATATAGAATAATAATATAACTTCCTTTGCCTTCTAATCCCAGTACAATATCATCTTTAATTTTACAAGGAAAATATTTGATTTTCTATAGTTGAGTCAAACTGCTTCTTCAGTTTATTTGGATATGTCTTATTCTAGTTTATCTCATGTTACTTAGACAGCATCCTTAGAAGAGTTTATGCTGGGCCTCGGTCAGCATCAATAAATCTTGTTGAAAAACTTAATTTGGGGGAAACAGTCTTTTCCTTCTTCCTGAAAGCACTGTATTTACTCAAATATTTAAAATATCTAATGTGCCTCTAATTTGTGGGGTGAAATACAAGATTATATTTCTTCCACAGAAATGTTTCTCTAATCTGGCTGTAGTAGTCAGATATAATAGTTCTGAAATCTAAAGATCTTGAAAGAGCAGTTTAAAGAGGTGCAAACTGATTAATTAAATGTCCACATTTACTATGTTTTGTACATCTTTAACTCTTTTGTCAAAATCTTAGAAATATCACTATAAAAATCCATCTCTGATGGTATGCCTAGTAAATGGTCTATCTGATGTACGTACTAGTGCTCATGGCTCAGGTAGAAACACCAACTCATGATGCCCTCTTTCTGGATTCCCCAGCCCAATTTATCAGGAAATGCATGTAGGTAAAATTGTGCCATGAAATTGAACACATTCAGTCAATATTATTGTGTCCAATTGTATAAATATTTTATTATAATTTATAGTTACTTTCAGAAATTTTGAGAGCTAAGTGTGATCTAATGGTTCAAAGCACAAGTATAGTATTTTTTAAGACAAAGATAAGAACACTAAAGAGTTATCGGAAAAATTTTTAAAAAGTAACATTTCTGAGAATATATATATTGTGATAGGCTTTCATAGGACACATATGACACATAATTATAAAGAAGATTCAAGCATAAATGTAGTTGTAAAGTCAATTTTTTAAGTTTGATGGCTCAAACTACAATACAGAATAATAATAAATACATCTGTTTCTATGTATTTAACATAACCATAATTGTATTTAAAAACTAAAAATGGTAGATTCTGATACAAATTTCTAGTTTTCTGTCATTTTATATAAAATTATTTAAAACACTAGCACAAGAGTAGCATGGAAATGGCATTTCTTCAGTTTAGGTCATCTGTGTTCTGCTCAGCAACTTCTGAGTCCTGAGCTATTGTGTGCTCTTCATGAAGGCAAGGCCATACATATCTGGTTCGTTGTTGCGTCCCTAGGACTTAATAGGGAAACTAGAATACAGACTTCACTTAGGAAATATGGTTGAGTAAACAAGTTTTATAAAAAGTTATAATTTTTATAATCAAAATTGAATTTGTTCAATCAGCCAGATTTACTAAGTGAGGTCTATATTCTCATTTGATCCATAATTATTCAAAGTTTATTAACTTACTTGGTTTTTATATCAGCTATTTCTAAGAAATTTTAGTTAATTTCTGCAAATGCTTGCCACTGCATATTCACTCTATAAGTTATGATTGTCTTTTCTATTTTTTTGCAAAGAATTAAGGTAAATGAGTTTACATATTAATATTCTTTGGCCAGAGCTTGGCACATTTTTTAATTTTGCCTTTGACTAATTGCTTTTGATCTGAGCGTGCTGGGTCCTGTGTTTATGCACAGCGTTAAAGGAGTATAGAGTTGCTTTATTTTTGTTTGTGCTTTGGTAAAAAAAGAGTAAGTTCTTGAATAGAGTCTGAGCAGAAAATAGATGGACTATTCAGTAATAGCATAGATTCTGTAAACCTTCATTTTGCTCATTGAAGCCTATATTTTTGTTTTTGCTTTTGATTTTCAGTGTAAAAATGGTTGCTGCTGCTTTGTATTGAGCAACTAATGCATTAAATCACACCAGTGATGGGCATCTCATGTAGAATGAAGACTTACCTCCCCAGGAAGGGATTCTTAGACTAAATCAATTTTTCATGTCATGGCATCAGTGACCAGTTCATTCTCTAACAGCATTATAGTGCAGTGCTCAGGGTAGCAGTCCATATTACAACCATTTGGTTACTTTGAAAGACTCTTATCTGCTTCAGATAAATTAGTCTGGACTCTATTTGGAGGAAAAAACAGAGTTTATGGAATCTCATGCTCATTCCTATCTTGTCATTCTGTGATAAATCATGTTGGTTACAAAGCCAATTGTCCTCTGGGGGCAAATATAAAATTGCTTTACAAATAGATCTGAGCCATGCATCTCTTGTTTCCAATAAATGCTTGCTTTTTAAACTCAGTCTCAATGTAGATGTTTTTGAGAGATGCAAAGCAACCTATATGTGCATGTTAGTTTTTAAAAAACTACCTCTCTTCTTTATTCCTTTGATAATATACTTAGACATTAAGTGGTGTAACTAGGGTATTAAAAAAAAACCTTTATGTTGTTTTTAAATGGAGACTTCAGTCTCAGCCGATCTATTTGAAATTGAACTCTGTTATTTTTTTTAACCTGTTTCTTTTATCTACCCTGTTTTCAAAGAAAATGAGACTCTTTCTCTGACAACCACTTTACCAAATTTAAACAACAACAACAACAACAACAAAACAAGAAACCTCAGGCTTTGATTCTCTTTACTTAAATAAGTATAACGATTAGTAACTTTAACTGATATGGCTCAGTTTTAAGGCATGGCTAAATGTTCTAAAATTACCATAGTTAGAGTTGAAGATATACAATTCTATAAAAAGGAACTTTCCTTACCTATGCTGATATTCTAATATCTATGAAGGCAGTGCTTTGGTTTAGGAATGACAGAAATCTGTATTTCTACCCTAGTTTCAAAACATTAGCTATGTAACTTATAATCCATTTTGTGGAGATTAAGATAAAATACTCCAAATTGCCTGGCATACTTTTATCATATTTTAGTTAAAAAGCTATAGTTATTATTATTGTTGCCGATTATTGAAGCCATTCTCTTCCAACATAGCCACAAAGATATCAACGAGAGAGTACGAAGATGCCACGTATTTTCTATTTTTACAATGGAGCAACTGTCACTAAGAGTAATGCCTATGAAATAAAGTACAATCAATGCTTTCAGTAAATCTGTAATCTAGTCGTGACACAAGAAAATATCTTATGTCATGTGACACAGGAAACAACCAAAATGGAGATTAAGAGAAGAGAGTAGATCACTGTGAACCACAAGAGTGAATTAATAATAATAGCTAACATTGAGGGCTCTCTGTATATTATCACACTTAAAACAAAGACCCAAAGAAATAAAGCTGAAATATTAGTTCTCAATGTACAGAAGTGGAAATTGAGGCTTAGAAAGGCTTAACTGTCTTATCCAAAGTCTCTCAGTTGCTGAGCAAGACTTGGAATACAAGGGAGTCTAACTTAAGAGCTTGTGTTCTTAATAATCACAAAGTATAACTTTCTTGGTCTAAGATTTTTAGGCAGTAAAGGAGGCTTCAGGTTAACCTATGTACATCAAAAAGGCAGAGCAAAGCAATATTATGATTGAGTATGTGATACTGAGGGAGCAGTGAAGTCTCCAGTGACAGAGGAGATTTTAGACTGGGTTACTCAAGATAGGAATGGTAGAAATGAGATACTCTGAAGGCACCTTTCAATTCAGATGACAGAGGAATTTGTTCCAGCCTCAACCAAAAATATGCACACAAGTTTAAACCTTTTCAGGAATTTTCATTGAAAATATACAGGATTATTTTGTTTTTCTAGTACTTTGACATCTTTCTTTTACTCAAAATTAACTGGAAATATCCATCATTCACTGTTATTAATTTGATATGGCCATGATCGTGCTAGGGTTTACTTTATATAGGACCTAGATTCAGTGAAAATTGGCCTGTTATATTGATAACTGGTGATCATACTGATTCCCCTGAGGCAAAGCAATATCAAGTTCTACTTAAACCTGTAGAAAAGAATTTATAACTTAGCAATGTGCTGTTTTTTAAAAATTGTTTTCCATTAGTAGTATATTACATACAACTTTTAATAAACACCATTTATAATTAATATTCTAAACATACCATTTCCAGACATGTTAAGTATAGCATTTGTTGTTGTTGGGAAGGTAAGAGAATTTATGTGGAGAAGGCAAGTTCTTCTGATTACTGTTGATTTCTCAATATCATAAGGTATAGTGGGTTGTGTTAATGTAATCGTATAGATGTGGAAAGTTCAGACAGGTGTTTTCAAAGGGATAATTACTTTGAGTTACACTCTGAATGCCCTCCAGATTTAATATAACCATATGTAACTAGAAAATTTATTAACTGTATATTTTAAGTGTATAGTGATTTCATTTCCATGAACTCTTCTTGTATTGCCTTCATTGTGTACCATCAATGATTTTGGTTAGATGGAATCAACGATAACTCAGCTAGTCTGTTGTGCAGGCAAGAGGGAGGGAGGGAAGGAAGGAGAGAGGGAGGGAGGGTTCCACAGGATTCAGTTTTGTTAAAATAGATTCATCTTTCCCTTTTGACTGTATGACTGTATGATTATCAAGCTTCTTAGCACTTATTAATGCCCATGGTTTTATCCTCTCATATATTCTTGGCTTTTAAATGATAAATCTATAAAATTCAATAAAGCTTCCTTAGAGTCCTTCTATACAGCATCTGTTATTTTTGATACTTGTACAGAGTTTTGTACTTTCTGTAAATTATTAAACCAAATTGCAAAAACACATCTGCTCATCTAAGATACTTCATAAACAATAAAGATGGTTACAATAGGATGGCTAATTTCCGCACATTAATTGCAGGGTAGTCTCTGATTTTAGAGCACAATGGCAAGATTATACTTTCCAGTAAGAAATAATTTGAAAGTATTTGCCAAACAGCTTTACTCTTTGTTTCAGTCTTTTAACAGCAATATATTAGATTATAACTGACTGATTCTTAATGCAGAAGCAAAAAAGGAAAATCTAATTTACATGTCAAAGCAAAGACAAGATGGGAAGAGAGGTTGAAAGGCTAAATTAATCATTTTAAATTTATAATTAGAATGTGTCTGTACCTATAATACATGACAATATGCATACTTTTATATGAAAATAGTGATTATATCAAATCATGAGTTTGCTTTTCTTCCAGTGAAGGAGCTTCCCTTCATTGACTTCATGTTATTTTCACTAATGAAGGAAGACATTATTGATGTCTTTCAGAGAAACTTTCTTCAAAACCAACTTCTTGAAATTTGAAACTTATCTAATCAAAATATTCCACTTTAGAAGCAATACCCACTCATTTTATTACTATAAGCTTAATGGTTCTTGAGGAATTGCATTTAATATTCCCTTTGAATCTGATTTTTCAAAATCAATTAATTCTTAATTCTAATTTCAGTTCTTCTGGCCCATTGATTCTTTTCCTCATTAGGCTCTTTTAATCACTTGACTTCCTCAAAAAGCAACAGTTCGAGTTTCTTAGAGAAAAGTTTCCTATAGAAAAAACTAAGTGAATATAAATGTATCAACCTAAATATGCCTTCACTACTAATGCTTTTTTCTCTGCATTTGTAATGTGAAGAAGTGCACACCAGGCAAAATGAGTCACAGCTCCAATTCCTTCTGCACATACCCCTTCAACTTTCACTAGTACTCTTGGTGCCACTGCCACTTTATAAGAATATTAAATGCAATGTTAGTTTTAACTGCAGTGGGGGTAGTACTTTTTTCAAAACATAGAAATAGACTAGAAAAAATTAATTTTTTTCCTCCCTTGTCAAACCCATGCAAACTATTTTCTTAAATGTTTGTGGTCCTTTTCTTAATTGGATAGTCCGTGTGTGTGTGTGTATGTGTAAATATTGTTACCACCTTTTTGGGACTTATATTTACTTCTATTTTTGCCGTATTTATCAAGAATTTTTCTATCTTCATAAGTGTTCCTATTTTGAGAATATTATTTTACAAAATTGTTTCTAGAACCAGTGTTCCAGAGTCTATCAAATTCAATTCAACAATCCATAAATTCATAAAACTACCTGAGATTGAGGGGCAAATAACTATTGGTCAGGCTTAGGGAGACTGACAAAAGTCATTGCTAGGTAACTCAGAACACTCATGTACTCATTGATTTATTCTTTTAAAAATTTGAGCATCTGCTATGACTGGAGCAAGTGGTTTGGGTCTTTGCTTGATCTTGTGGAGTCAGTTAATCTCATGTTAATGACATTCAGAATCTGGAGTAGCCCAAACAATATTTCTCTTCCAGCTCTTCTTTTTTCATGCACTTCTTCCCCCCATAAACACTTTTTTAAAACTTTTGTTGGGTTGTAAAATGAAATGGTAATTTATTTGTTGGGGACTGTTTCCTTTAATTGATAAATGCTCCTGTCAATTCTTTCTCCTCCTGTTGTATATTGCTGATCCTTCTATTAAAGTGTTGGTTTATATTCCTTTATATTATATTTTTGTCACTAGTTAGTTTTCTATTGACCGTCTCCCACCAATTGTAGTGAAAGCTCTCTGAAGGGAGGATATTTTTTCAAATCCAATTTAGCTTTAATACTTGGCACTACACAAGGGTCTCAGATGAAATGGAGTCTTGCCAAAGAAGAGCCAAGAATTTGGTGAGAGTGGATAATACCAGAAATGTTTGAATCACCTTGAGAACACTTTCTTTGTAGGCTAAATTTCTATAAATTAATTTTAAAAACAAATATAATGCTTGCCTTTTTAAAGTCATTTCTCTGCTTTAGTTCCACTTGAATCTCCTTTTCCGGGAGACCAGTGGCCACATTGTTTTCTCAATATTTTTTCCTCTGAAGGACTATTCTCAAGATAGAATCCTACAGAGAACATGGAGTCAGTGTTGGAAGGGATATACTCCTGATAAGGAATAATATGTTACCATTCTAAAATATTTGTATATAAAGCAGGGAGTATATCCTGTCTATAAAGCAGAGGGTGTATCCTTAACCAAAAAACCAGGCCACCAGTTTTGTAAGTTTCAGCATTGACAAACTAGTGTGAAATGTATTCTTGAGTCATAATATAACCTTGGCACACTTGATTTTATATAAAATTACACAATTTTGTTGAGCAACTTTATTGCTTTACACAAATTATTTCATATAATCCTAGAGTAATTTATTTCAAGTTTCTAGAAGAAGAAACTGACATTAAAGAGATTAAGGAATTTGCCTGAGGCCCTACAGTAAAAAAGTGAAGGACTCATTAGAACACAGATTGTTTTTTACTCCAAATCCATGTTCTTTCTACTGATTTACATGTTTACTAGATTCAGACAATTTCTAAAAGTATGAGTTAGATGATGTTCTAGAAATAGAGTTGTTGATATTTATACCTTTATTATTATTATTACTATTATCATCATTTATTATAAAAACATATACGCTTTTCAAGTTTGTTCCTGAAGTTTTCACTTATGGAAAAGTTATGTTTATTAAAAAGCAAACAAACCCCAAACTATAACTTTACCCCATATAGCAGTGGTTATTAACCATCACTATAAACTAGATACACAGACGCTTTGAAAAAATCTGTATTCTCAGCCTCAAGACCAAGCATTCTGATTTAATTGGTGTGAGTTGAGAAGCTTGCATATCTGTTTGTCTATCTGTCTATCTAGAATATTTAATTCCCAGGATTGAGAACCATTGCATATGTAATAGAAATGTGCACACAGTGTAATGTGGAAAGAAACCTTTCATAAAAATTCTTGATGTGTCTATTTTCAGAGTAGATTTTCCAAAATGTTGATTAGTTATCTATACGCACCGTAAATATGAACAGCATATGTTTAGTCTCCCTATGGTCTGAAAGCTCAAAAACTAACTATATCAGACAGAGTAGGCTAGGATATTCTTCAGTAACAAACAACTTCAACATCTAAGCAGCTGAACACAGCAGTTCATTGCTCACAGGTGCAAAATCCACCGTGATTCCCGATACCTTTCCAAGATTTTATATAATGACAAAATGATCCTCGTTGCTTCTTGCCGGCTTTTTTCGTCACTGTGATGAGGGAAGAAATCACAAGGAGAGCTCAGCTCCACAATTTGTCAGAATGGATGTGTATTAATCCTAGCTCATTAGAACTGTTCACAAGACCTCGTGTAATTTCCAGGAGGTTAGGTAATGTAGTGAAACATATGGACTGTGTGGTTGATAATACTGTCTCTGCCACAGTAACTGAACTAAAGGGATAGGTTCATTTGCCTTTAATTCGAGAGAGTACACAGGAGGGGAGACAGGTAGATGCTGAGGTGCTGGAAGGCTGTAGATAGTAGGACAAGCAGTAGAATTTGAAATGTCCCACGTAGCTTCATTCTTCTGAAGGTGCAAGTTTTCAGAAAATGCTTTCTTTTTTTTCTCCCTGAATGGGCTATTTCTGTTCCTGTTTTCTTTCTTGAAAAATTATCTCTGGAAAACTTTAGGATTGTATCTATACCAAAGTGAAATTAAAGCAGGAAGTTTCCTCTTAGCATCAGCAATATGGCCCAGCAAGCACAGCGTGAGTCAGATGGCAAAAACAGTGTATGTCAGACGTGTGGGTGTGAAAGTCAGGTTGTTTGTTTGACATTATTCCAATGATTGCCTGTGATAATAGAGATGAGTCAGTTCGGATCTCCTATTTAGTACCCATTAGATGAAAATAATCTTACAATAAAAAGCTCCTAATGCATGGAACATTTATGTTTCTCCTTTCCTCGTTACTTTGGGACATACCTGTGAAAATGTATAGAAGCACATGAATCATTTAGGGAATTTGTTGGTAAGAGCAGCACCTCTAGGTAGCTTCTGGTATAAACTGGTTAATGACAGTCTCTTACTGAGAGTCACCTGTGGAGAATCTTTAGCAACAAGAGGGAAAACAATTTTTTTCAATGTTGGGTGCTCAAAATGAGCTGTTTTATCTACTAGCAATTAGTTTTTCATCTGTAAAGGTTAGGTATGTTTTAGGGAATAATCTATTCTAAGGGGCTGTTCTCTTTTTACAAAATCTTACATTCTTTCCTTATTTTGTTTTTCTCTTATTCCTCTTTCCAAATTCTAATGTTCTTCTAAATTGCTCAAACTAATTCTTACGCAGTTATTCAATCTAGATAGCTGTAGAGTTAACCAGAGAGGCCTCCTCACCTTGATGGCTGATAATCAATTGATGAAGAAAGCCTATATGATTAGTGTCATGTAAGAATGTAAATATCATGGATAGGAACATACAAGCTAAGAAAAATATTTGGTAGGAGATACTCAGTGATTGATAGGCATAGTGGCATGTAAGCTGAACTGTAAAGGATGGTGGGATTTTTCACAAGTGAAGGTGGGGGCAGGGAGAATGACTTAGAACAGTGCAAGGTAAGTAATTGTGTAGATATGGGGAAAAATTAAAGTGCTTGGAATATTAAGTGATCTAATAGAGGTCAACAAAGTCTACATGAGCAGGCAAATTTTCTGGAAAGTGTATGTCATAGCCTGTCCAGGGAGGATCTACAATTTTCATTCTAGAGGTTAAGCTCATTCTGTAAGCAGTCAACGATTCTTGGACTATGGTTGATACAATCATGCCAGGCTTTGAGGAAATTAATTAAATATGGAAAAGAAATTTAATAAGGAAAACATTTAAGAGGTTATTGAAATTTCTTGTGAGAAATGATGAGAGGTGAAATTAAATCAATAACATAAGGGAAACGGGATGAATGCAAAAGATGTTTGTGGGTAGAGGCCCTTATCTGTTTTCTGTAGAAGGGTATGAGAAATTAAATGAATTGTCAATTTAAGTATAAATGATTGGATATTTTCTGGTGGCCTTTATCAAAGAAAAAGGCTATAAGCACAGACTACATTTTGTGGAGTTTACCTTTGAGTGTTTCAGAATATTGATTTAGAAAAGAGAATTACTTCAATTCAGCAGACTGGGCTTTACCTGATTAGCCATACTCAGTGAATCTTATTCCAGCAGGATATAGTGAAAATTCTGTACATGTGTGAGGTCAGATTTTACTTGAACCAGAGGTCCTCTAATCTCTAGTGTGCTCTATCTGATTCTCTTGTCCAAACCTTATCTGACCGACCAAATTGATTGCCATCTTGGGTGTGCTTCTTGACATCAGATTGTTAGATGGTTTTGGAGCAGTATTTCCTTTTTGACCCACTTTTCTCAAATTTCCTCATCTTGACCATCCTACCGACTTGCCATTTATTACCACCTCTGCCCTACATCTGTCGATTCTTCTGATTCTGGATTTCACCCTTTTATTCTTCACCTACCACTGCCTCTGACCCAGAAACAAGGCTTATACCCCACTCTTAGATAACATGATACATAATAAAGAGGCATAAAAGTAGAATTTGGATAGAAACAGTCATTCTGGATAAGTTTATAAGGCCAATTCACTTCTTGGTAGCTTTTGTTTGTGTGTAAATGGAGGCTGTGAGTGAACATCTGGGGCTGGAATTGTCCAAGAGTCAGGGGCTCATTTAGTGCTTAGTATATAGATTAGAGATAAGAGTGGACATCAGGGGAAACTTAGTTATATGAAAGTAACAACTCCTCTAGTTTTCGTCAATGCTCAGTCTTTGAAGGCAACTAGTATTAATTGTGAAGGGACAATTTAAAAGCATCATTTGATACAACTGCTGGAAATCAATGTATACATAGACTCATGGTATATTAAATTTGCAATGGTACTTATGTGTAATCTAATCCTGTAATTTATTTGACGTTAGAATGGCCACTTTAACTTTTTCAGTTCTGCTGCATTATGTCTCCTGCTCTATATACAATGAACACTAAGGGATGGGGTCATCAGTGTGACTTGTATCAGTGAAATAAATATATCATTCCAGCCTGAATTTCAAACTTTTTCCATATACCTATTTTATGATGAATTGAAAACAAACTGAATCATTTGACATAACAGCATTTCTTTCCATACAGCACATACAATTCCCAGAGGGTGGTATTTATGTTTCTTTGAATGGCAGTCAATGCTGTAGAAATTTAGTTAGAAGAATTGTAGGTCAAAGATCTTGAATGTGAATGACATTGGCAGCATAAAGAAATGATCAGGGGATAAATTTTTTTTTTTTAACTTTGCCAGTCAATTTTTAAAAGTCAGAAATCTTAAGAAATCTGAAGAAGGGTTGGTCAAATGCAGCTATATTCTAGAAAAATAGAAGCAATCTGAAATAAAATAGAAAACAAAAAACAAGCTGAACTTCAAGTCACAGTTTGTGGTAACGAGAAGCTTGTTTATGTTTTTTGTTTTTTTACTTTCTATTTTGAAATAAATGTAGATTTACTGAAGAGTTGTTAAAACAGTGGTGCTCCCTTATGCTCTCCTTCCCGCCAACTCTAATGTTAACAGCTCGTATCATCTGGTACTTTTATAAAAAGTAAGAAACTAGCATTGGTGCAATACTGTTGACTAACTACAAACTTGTATTTCACAAGTATTTTCAGTAATACTCTTTTTCTGACCCAGGCCTCAGTGCAGGATCCTATGATTCACTTAGTCATCATGACTTCTTAGTCTCCTTCAATCTGTGATTGTTTTTCAGTCTTTCCTTGTATTTTGTTTTGTTTTTAGCTTGACACTTTTAAATTAGTTCTACTACACAATATAGTGAATTGTTTGGTAAGAGTAGGCAACGTCAGATTCAGGAGAGGATGGATTAGTAAATTATGCAATACTCCCTCATTTCTTCTATTTCACTTTTTTTTGTGTTGTCTGAGAAGGTTCTCTTCCTGTATGTTTTCTATTTGCTTTGTATGATTTTTCTTATATAAGTAACTGAAGAAAATAGACAAATGGATTTTTGAAAGTAAAGAATTAATTTCTCAAGCTAGTATATGACATTTTCTATAGGATCAAAAAAATTTTTGTGTGTATGTCTGCATGCTAGTTTATGCATTCCATGAAGGTAAATGTAAAGAGATTTTTATGCTTCTGTTATTAATTTTATTGTGCTTATTTGACTTGAATTTAGAACCCAGAATTTTCTTTTTTAATATTAAGTAGATTTTTAAAGATATGAATAGAAACTACCAATGTCACTTAGGTTCCCTCCCCCCTCTCCCTCACTTATTCCTGCTTTTGCTTCACTTACATTGCTAAACCAGTCAATTTATAATAAGACAATTGGGTTCATTTGGTTTTCCTGTAAAACTTACCACAGTGTAGCAAAAACTCCCTGCATTATACACAACTGGTCTTATCAAAGTTCTTTATATGAGCCTAATACAATACTTGAGAAAATTTTTTATTTTCATGGAAAACAAATACAGTGCCTACTGATAATCTATAGACTCATGGTAATTGATTCAATGATATTTGTGCAATATTTGCCATACGCAAGGTGGTTCATTGGTGCTGTGGTTGCAGTAATGAACAGACCTGGTCCCTGCCTTCATGGAAGTTACATTCTATATGTTCTAGTGAGGAAGCTAGATAGGTAACAAGCAATTACTTAGGTCTTCATTCAAGTACAGTTGTGACCATAGACTAGTCTCACATCCTGTCAAAGATCTGACCTATCTGGGAACGACAAGTTAAATCTTTAATGAGTGATATTTATGTTGATCTCTGAAAGATGATTTGATTAACACTGTGAATTGGGTTGCCCAATCCACATCCCACTCTCCTTGTAAGAGTGTTTTATACTAAAAAAAATAAGAGAACCAATGCTACATTCCATATACTTGATTGCAATATGGGTTTAAATGCAAATGGGTTCCACCCATTAAATGGACTCATAAAAGATTTAGAATTCTTCAGCTTCTTGAGAGTCAAGAGTCATTTGCAGTAGAGGCGGTAATTACATTGGCTTGATTATGGATTCTTCACACCAGAAATAGTTTCAAAACTAAACTAATTCTTAAAGACTATTCTTATGTCCTTCTTTTCTGGGCTGCCCTCAAAGGCAGTAGATTTCCTAATGGATTGATTCTGTTTTGTTGTGGGAGGTTTTCCTCCATGCTCGCATTTGGAAACTCCTGTTCTTTCAACTTCTTTTTCTGATAGTTAATCTCTTGCTGATGTAGAGAGGTTCTTATCTATCTTACTCATGATAAAGCTTGGTAGCTATGGCTGACTAATAAGGAGTCAACTTGATAGACAACATTTTAGACAGTGGAAAAAATAAGTGCAAAGGCATAGAAGCAAAAAAGAGCACAGGTTGTGTGGGCAAAGGAAACAATGCAAAGAGGTAAGTAAAGAATACCATTCCAGGAGCTGAATGAGGAAAGCTTGGATGTGCTTGTCCAGGGTGTATTTTGATCCTTACATTAAGTGCAGTGTCAGACATAAAAGTTACTAAGCCTGGGAATGATACATACCTTTTTAAGGATAATTCTAATGCTTGTGTGAAAAATGACTTTTCAGTTTTGAGACTAGTGCTGGGACATGGGTTGAGTCTTTTGCAAATAAACAATGAAGAAGTAATGGCACTTAAATTAGGATATTAGCAATAAAGATTGAAGAAACTCTATGAATTAAAGAGATAACTAAGATTTGAAGTTCCTAGGACTGTTAGTTGAATAGCCATGGGAATTGAAAGGAAATGATTTCAAGTTTCTAGTTGGTAAAATTGAATGGACAGTGATGACTTTAATAGGGACATGGATCATGGACATACGAAGATTCTTAAGGAGGATTAAAAATTCGTATTTGAACATGCTGAATTTGAGTTGGCTATGGGAAATTTAAGAAAGAGGCTGAATTTTTAAATATTGCTACCTCTACAAGTCAAAGTGATGGAGGTTAATGGTGAAACAACATAAACACAATGTAACTATCTTAATTGGGTTATTAAATATTAATGACACATAGTAAAATCACATAATTCTGAATTCTGTATTTTAGGTATCAAAAGGTAAAAATCTAGGTAAAATAAAATTTTTAAATCTAAATTTTAAAGTTATAAAATAGATTAAGTCTGATTTTTACTATCTTCCATGAAATAATGCAGTGTTCCTCAGAAAATAGTGCAGATTTACACATGAGTTTTGGTCTAGGAATATTTACATCCTGAAAAAAGAGTAACACGTAAAGGGTTCAGAAGTATCTAAAAATAAAACAGAACAATATAACTTGTTTTTAGGATTATAATTCAACAGTAAGGGATACTAGTTCATTTGGGTTAATAACTAGATAGAAAATAGATATTTGACTGATTATAAATTAAAGAAATAGTTTATTATAAAAACCATAGCTGAATCTTAGCACAAAACACGATTAAAGTTAAAAAATGGAAACTACTAAAAGGAATAAATGTGAAGTTAAATGAACTCTTTAAAGGGGTACAAAGATAACTTCTTTTCATTAGTTTGCTCATATTTGGCCTTTTGATGTCTTTCATTCTCTTGGCAGCACAATAAAATGCTTTGACATCCTTTTGGCTTAATAAGACGTATACATCAAAACCCACATTGCCAGTAATATTTCTCATCTTTCAGAATGTAATGTTTTAATCATAAAGGAATAATAGAATGAGGGAAGATATGATCTTATATAGGATGTGATGACTCATTAATTCTAACATACCAATAATTTGTATAAATCAAGGTGAATGAATATAAACTACATAAAATAACTGAGAGGTTTCAGAATTTATAGTAACTCACTTGGTGTCTAATGAATTTTTAATTCATGCAAGTTTTAATAGAAGGAACATAGCAAAGGCATTTCAAAATTTATGTTGAGATACACTCAATTTAAATTAATTCACTGCACCACTGGAGCAGAAAACAGTTGGCTTTATGAATATTAGGAATATTGTGTGATTGGATAGTGTCATATATGTTAGATTTGACTTCTGCTATGTTGTGTAGCAGGATGGAAATAAAATGAATTCAGATCTTGCATAAAATGATTTTAACTATATTTACAATGACTATTTTGTTTTAACTTTAAAGTGAAGCAATGTATTTTGTTTGATGTATTACTTTGTGGCATAGTTTGCTTTGCTTTATGCTAAAATTCATTTGAAAGTAAAGAAATAATGAATATATGTATGTAGATACATGACTGGGACATTGTGCTGTACACCAGAAATTGACACATTGTAACTGACTGTACTTCACTTAAAAAAAAAAAGAAGGTAAAGAAATAAAATAATTCTGTATCTTAACATATAAATATTAATTTACAATTGGGGAAGTTTTTTTTCTTAACAAATTATTGACGTTAGTTTGGGGTGTTGTAAATAATATGCAAATAATGAGCATTTTAACCTATTGATGTTGGTTTGCATATTTTATATACTTACTATAGTAATACTGATTCTTTTGAAGTTGAAATGTTTGAGACTACTTCGGTAATATTTGTTAAGTTAAATTGAATTGCTGTGAAGATGTGAAATAGGTTTTGCCAAGAAAACTGGCTTTTCATAAGTTTTCATTCCTTTGAGTCACAATGCATTTTAATAATATTAATCAATTGGAGAAGATTTATTACTTCCTTTGCAAAATGAAAGAATAATACTACATTTTTCTCAGAGCTCAGTGTAAATGTGTATAGTCTGTTACTGTAAGTTAAGAAAAAAAAAACTAAAATCATGAGTTTCATGGATAGTACGTATAAGTACATTAATCCTTCTTAACACCAGGAGCTTTTAAGGTACTACAAATATGGCATTACTCTATTAGACAACTCAGTCATGCTTTACTTAAAAACCAGTGTCCCTGGTTGATGAATGCATTTTAACTTCTAATACATACGATCTCTCTGTGTAAGGGAATGTTACCTTCACTTTTAAATCCTTGATTACATGTTAACACTATTGCTTTTAAAAAGTCAGGTATCAGTAAGGTATATATTAAATATACAGTCAATGACATAAGATAACAAATTACATTTTAAAAGGAATAACATAGATAATTTCTAGATATATACATATACATGATACAGTATAATATGCAATTACCAAGCACAATGACTGATTATGAGTGGATAGATTTATCCTCATGATGTATTATAAATTATTCAAAGAACTGATCAGCCTTCATTTAATTTAATACTTTTATAAACAATAAAATATTTCAGTAAGTCTGAAAGGAGTGGGAACACTGTTTCCATGTTCCAGGAATGTAGGTGGACCATAAAGTGTGGAAAGGAGTGAGGATGTCATAGGAAGCCAGGGAGAATGATGAATGGAGCTACTCAGCTCGTCTTGAGAGTGTGCAGATCTGTAGACTATATTCATAAATCATGAAATCACAGATGTTTAGAGCTGAAAGAACTTCAGAAATCAACTAGTATGAAGGTAAAAGAGACCTCTGAAATTCTATGAAGCAAAGTATAGGGATTTCTCATTTTTTAGGGGAACTTTCTTCAGATACTCAAGTGATGGGTATAGAAGGAAGACTAGAGCATAATTGAGCATCTCCATTGTATGCAGGGCAGATTTGAGGTTTAAAATGTTGAGTTGCCCAGTTTGTTGTGTAGATGTATGTCTGTATGCATAGATAACACAAAATTGATGAAGCAGTTGTTCTTGTGTCCAGGGATCTTTATGCATTCATTTCTCAATTATAATCGACTTTGGGTTTTCTACGTGTACGAAATTATTACCTGTGAAAGATGGTGATTTTATTTTAGTCCTTTTTAATTCCTACTTAATTTTTTTCTTTTTCTTATAATTCTATCTGGTACTTCCCATGACAGTGTTAAATGTTAGTGAAGATGCTGGACATTCTCAAATCACTTATGAAAAAGTTTTCAGATTTCACCAACTAAATATAAAATTTTACGTATGTGTTTTTATAGATAGTCTTTACAATTTAAAGAAGCACCTTTTTAATTATAGTTGACTAAAAGTTTTTTATCATTAATGTGTTGGCTTTAAACATAAGCCTTTTCTGTATCTATTAAAATTATATTTTTATTCTACATGAAATTAATGTGCTAAGCTATTTGATTTTTGAATGCTAAATTCATCTTGTCCCTTGGGGAAAAAATGTACTATTTCATGATATATTATTGTCTCTATATGCCACTGGAATTATTGTTTATATTTTGGCTTATAATTTTCTAATATATTCATGATAGTGATTAAACTGTGATTTTTCTTTTTTATAATGACCGTGTAAATTTTGTCACTTCAGAAAATGACTGGGAAATATTCTGCATTTCTTGATGTTACAGAAGAATTTGCATATGATCTTTCTTATTTCAAAATACTTATTTTTAGTTTTTTTAATTGAATATAATCAGTTTACAATATTGTGTCAATTTCTGGTGTACAGCAATGTTTCAGTCATATATACATATGCATATATTCGTTATCATATTGTTTTTCATTATAGGTTACTGTAAGATATTGAATATAGTTCCCTGTACTATACAGAAGAAACTTGTGTATCTAAATACTTTTAGGAAAGCATTGGTAAAGATATCTGGGGCTAAGATAGACTTTGTGGGAATATTTTAATTATTTACAAATTTAATTTTATAGCTAGATATTGAATTATTCAGATTGTCTTTTCTTTTGGAAATTTTAGATTTTCCTAGGATTTTTCCAATTTTATAAAAACATTCTTAATATTGTATTAACTTTTAATGTATGTAGTGTATATTACAATGTTTCTTTTTTACTCCTGATACAAGAAATTTGTGCCTTCTCTTCCTCTTAAAAAACAGATTTGCGGAGAGTTTATTTTTTGTATTGGTATTTTCAACAAACAAAATTTTGGTTTAATTTTATTTATATTAAATATTTTTCTTTACTAACTCCAGCTTTGAATTATTTCTTTCTATACTTTGGTTTTAATATGTCATTACTTTTCTAACTTCATGAAATATCATTTATTTAATCCTTTTATTTTTTGCTATTGTGTGCTTCTAAGGCTATAAATTATCCCTATGAGCTTTTTCAGTTTTTAATTTAAAAAGAATTACCCATTTTACAAATTGAAGTATAGTTAATTTACAATGTTGTGTTAGCTTCAGATATACAGCAAAGATTTATTCACATATATATTTATTGTTTTTCAGATTCTTTTCCATTATAAATTATGATATTGAATATATGTTCCTCCGCTATACTGTAGTTCCTTGTTGTTTATCTGTTTTATATATAGTGGTGTGTGTATGTTAATCTCAAACTCCTGCTTTATCCCTCCCTCCTCAGAGCTTTGATATAATCTGTAAAGTTTAATATATCATATTTTCCTTATTATTTACATAACATCTTACAATTTCCACTGAAAAATTTTTGTATCCAAGGGTTATTTTAAAATATATTGCCAATTCCCTTCTTTTGAGGATTTTCTTATTTTCTTTTGGCGTTTTCAATAGATTTTGCAATTTTTACAGATTTGCTTTGTGGCTACTATATGGTTAATTTTTCATGCACACCTTAAAACATTGAACATTATGTCTTTTTGTGGTTATATAGATTTATGTATATCAAGTAGGTCAAGTCTCATAATTGTGTTGTCAGGACTTCTGTATATTTGCATATTTTTTGTTTGTTCTAATAGTTATTGAGAAAATAATCTGAAAATTTCCTATTCTGATTTGTATTCATAATTTTTAGTTTTAAATTCATATAATTTGAATAGCTATCATTTAGCAATTCCACTTTCATAATGCTCATGAATTCTTAATTTCTGTTATTAACCCATTTATCATATGTAATTTCCTTCTTTTTATTACTTTCTTTTTGCTTAGTGTACTTCATATATGCATCTTTTATCCTTACATTTTTCTTTTCTTACACTAAATGTGTGATTTCAGTAAGCACTATAGGTATTGTTAATTTTTTGTTTTTATTAATGTGTAATTGGTTTACAATATTACATTAGTTTCAGGTATGTCATAGTGATTCAGTATTTTTACAGTTTATATTGTATTAACAGTTATTACAAAATGACTGTAGTTCCCTATGTTGTACAATATATCCTTGTTGGTTATTTATTTTATACATAGTAGTTTGTACCTCTTAATCCCATATCCCTAGTGGGCCCCTTCCCCTGCCCTCTCCCTGCTGGTAACCACTAGTTTTCTGTATCTATGAATATGTTTCTGTTTACAATATGCCTTTGTATTGTTTTTTAGATTCCACATGTAAGTGATATACCGTATTTGTCTTTCTCTGACTTATTTCATTAAGCATAATATTCTCTGGGTGCATCCACGTGGCTTCAAGTGGCAGAATTTCATTCTTTTTTATGGCCAAGTGATATTCCACTGTATTTATATGTATTTGTGTATGTATACACACACACACACACACACACACACACACACAGTAGTTCTTTATCCATTTGTCTGTTGAATGGACACTTGGGTTGCTTCCATATTTTATATTTTAAATACTGCTGCTATGAACTTTAGGGTGCACATATCTTTTTGAATTAGAGTTTTTGGTTTTTCTGAACATATACCTAGGAGTGGGGTTGCTGGATCAAATGGTAGTTTTACTTTCAGTGTTTTAAGGAACCTCTGTACTGTCTTCCATAATGGCTGCACCAAATTACATTCCCAACAGCGTACAAAGGTTCCCTTTTCTCCATATACTCACCAACATTTCTTATTTGTAGGCATTTTGATGATAGCCATTCTGACAGGTGTGCGGTGATACCACTTTGTAGATTTTATTTGCATTTCTTTAATAATTAGTGATGTTGAGCATTTTTCATGTTCCTGAGTTGTTGATACTGAGTTGTATGCACTGTTTATATTTTTTGGATTTTGGCCCCCATGCCAGTCGTATCATTTGCAAATTTTTCTCCCATTCTGTAGGTTGCCTTTTGTTTTGTCGGTTTCCTTTACTATGCAAAAGCTTTTAAATTAATAGGTTCTATTTATTTATCTTTGCTTTTATTTCTTTTGCCTTTGGAGACTGATCCAAAAAAATATTGCTACAATTTGTTTTTGTGCCTGCTATTTTGATTACTATACATTTGAAGTACAGTCTGAAGTACTGGAGGGTTGTATCTTCATCTTTGTGTTTATTTCACAAAATAACTGACAATTCAGGATATTTTGTGGTTCCATATGAATTTTAGTTTATTGGATCTAGTTCTGTAGATTGCTTTGGGTAGTATGGCCATTTTAGCAATATTAATTCTTCCAATCCAAGAATACAGAGTATATTTCCATTTTTGTGTCATCTTTAATTTATTATGAATATTTTATAGTTTTCAGAGTATAGGTCTTTCATCTCTTGGGTTAAGTTTATTCCTTGGTATTTTATTCTTTTTGATGTAATTTAAAACACGATTTTTTTTAACTTTCTCTTTCTGGTAGCTCATAATTAGTGTATAGAAAAGCAACTGATTTCTGTATATTAATCTTGTGTCCTGCAACTTTGCTGAATTAATTTATTAGTTATAATAGTTTTGGTGTGGCGACTTTAGGGTTTTCTATCTAAAGTGTCATGTCATCTGCAGTATGACAGATTTACATTTTCCTTTCCAATTTGGAAGCCTTTTTTTCAATTCCTTTGATTGCTGTAGCTAGGACTTCCAGTACTATGTTAAATAAAAGTGGCGAGGGTGGGCATCCTTGTCTTGTTTCTGAAATTATAGGAAAGGCTTTCAGCTTTTCACCATTGATTGTGATGTTAGTTGTGGATTTGTTGTAAGTGGCTTTTATTATGTTGATATAGGTTCCCTCTATATCCACTTTGATGTGAGTTTTTTTTATCATAAATAGGTGTTGAATTTTGTCAAGTACTTTTTCTGCGTATATTAGGATGATCATGTGATTTTTATCTTTCCTTTTGTCATTGCAGTGTATTACATTGATATATATGTGAATATCGAATAATCCTTGTGTCCCTGGAATAAATTCAACTTGATCATGGTGTATGATCCTTTCTATATACATTTTTAGATTCAGTTTGCTGTTATTTTGTTGAGGAATTTTATATGTCTATTAATTAAAGATATTGCCCTGTAATTTTCTTTATTTGTAGTGCCTTTGTCTGCTTTTGATATAAGGGTAATGGTGGCCTCATAGAATTAATTTGGGAGTGTTTCATCCTCTTCAAATTTTTGGAATATTTTGAAAAGTATAGGTATTAGGTTCTTCCTTATATGTTTGTTAGAATTCCCCTGTGAAGCCATCAGGTCCTGGACTTCTATTTGCTGAGAGGTTTTTTGTTTTGTTTTTTTGGTTTTTTTTTTAATTACAAATTCAATTTCACTGCTAGTAGTCAGTCTGTTCAAATTGTTTGTTTCTTACTAATTCAGTCTTGGCAGGTTGTACATTTCTAGAAATTTGTCCATTGCTTCTAAGTTGTCCAATTTTGGGGGATCTAACTGTTTGTAGTAATCTTGTGATATTTTGTATCTCTGTGGTATCAATTGCTTTTTCTCTTCTTTCATTTATTATTTTGTTTATTTGGGCCCTCTCATTTTTCTTGGTGAGTAAGCCTGACTAAAGTTTTATCAGTTTTATCTTTGCAAATTGTAGCTCTTGGTTTCATTGATTTTGTGCTTTTTTAATCTCTATTTTATTTATTTGCACTCTGATCTTTATCATTTCCTTCATTCTGCTGACTTTTGGCTTTGTTTGTTCTTCTTTTCCTATTTCCTTTAGAATGTAGGTTAGTTGTTTATTTGATTTTTTTCTTGTTTCTTTAGGTTGGCCTGTGTCACTGTGAGTTCCCTCTTTAAACTGCTTATACTGCATCCCATAGATTTTGGAGTGTTTTGTTTCCATTTTCATTTGTCTTAAGGTATTTTCTGATTTCCTCTTTGATTTCTTCATTGACCCATTTTTTTTTAGTAGCATGTTGTTTAGTCTCCACATTTGTTCTTTTCCTATTTTTCTTTCTGTATTTGATTTCTAGCTTCATACCTTTGTGGTCAGAAAAAGTGCTTGATATAATTTCTATCCTCCTAAATTTGTTGAGACTTGTTTTATGACCTACCATATGATCTGTCCTGGAGAAAGTTCCATGTACACTTGAAATGGATGTGCATTCTGTTGTTTTTCAATAGGATTTCCTATAGCTATCTATTAAGTCCAACTGCTCTGTTGTGTCATTGAAGACCACTGTTGGCTTATTGATTTTCTGTCTTGATTATCTGTCCATTGATGTAAGTGGACTTTTAAAGTCCCCCACTGTCATTGTCAGTTTCTCCCTTTATGTCTGTTAGTATTTGCTTTATATATTTAGGTGCTCCTGCATTGAGTACATATAAATTGATGAGTATAATATCCTTTTCTTGTATAGATTTCTTTGTTACTATATAATACCCTTCTTTGTCTTTTGTTTTAGATTTTCTTTTAAAGTCTATTTTGTCCGATAGGAGTATTGCTATCCTCACTTTATTGTCATTTCCCTTTGCATGAAATATCTTCCCTCCTCTCACTTTGTCTGTATGTTTAGTACTGAAGTGAGTCTCTTGTAGGCGGTATATAGAAGGGTCTTTTATTTTTTTTTTAAATCCAGTCAACCACCTTATGTCCTTTGATTAGAGCATTTTGTCCAATGACATTTAAATTAATCATTGATAGGTATGTATGCAATAAGTACATACCATTTTATTACTTTTTTGTTTGTGTTTGTAGCTCTTCTATGTTCTTTTTTTTTCTCTTGTTTGATGATTTTCTTTAGTAATGTGCTTGTGCTCCTTTCTTTTTAGTTTTTGTTTCTCTTTTGTATGTTATTGATTAGTAGTTACCATGGAAACATGTTGACCTATAACTGTATCTACTTGTTTTAAACTGGTAGTCATTTAAATTCAAAAACATTCTAATCAATCTATATTTTTTACTTCTTTACCTCACATTCTGTGTTTTTGATGTCATATTTTACATCTTCATGCTTATCTTTTTACTGTTTATTTTAATTATAGTTGCTTTTACAATTTTTTGTATTTGCTTTTTAATCTATATACTGGCTTATTTAAGTAGTTTTCAATCTTTACTGTATATTTGCTTTTCCTATTAGAATTTTCCCTTTCCTATACATTCTTGCTTCTTTTCCATAGAGAAGAACCTTCAACATTTCTTTTAGGGTTGATTTGTTATTGCTGAATTCTTTTGGTTTTCATTGTCTTATAAATTATTTACTTCATTTTCTATTCTAAATCATAATCTTTTGGGATAGATGATCCTAGTTTGCAGGTTTTTCCCTTACAGGACTTTAAACATCCTGCCACTCTCTTCTGACTTTCAGAATTTCTGCAGAGAAATCGGTTGATAGCCTTCTGGGGATTCCCTTGTATATGACTCTTTTGCTGCCTTTAGAATTTTCCCTTTATCTTTAACTTTTTAATTACATGTCTTGGTGTGAGTCTATTTGAGTTCATCTTATTTGGTAGTTTCTGTGCTTCCTGTACCTGAATATCTGTTTCTTTTAGGTTTGGGAAGTTGAGCCATAATTTCCTCAAATACTTTTTTGATCCCCTTCTCTCTCTCTCCTTCTTTTTGGAATCCCATAATGCAAATGTTGGCATGCTTAATCTTATCCCAGAGATCTACTGCAGACTGTTTTCATTTTTTAAAAAGTTCTTTTTGCTGTTCTGATTAAGTGATTTTCATTATTCTATATTCCAAACACTTGGGTGTTCATAATTTTATATCAATTATTCATTCTTCCGTGTGTGTGTGTGTGTGTGTGTGTGTCTGTGTCTGTGTCTGTGTGTGTGTGTGTATGTTTAATTTCACTGTTGAATTATTCATCTCTGATTGGGTCTTAAAAAAAAAAACATTTTCTGGTTTCTTGTTAACATGTTTACTGTGTACATCAATCTCTCCCGAGTTAACATGTTTATTACCAATGCTTTGAATTCTCTATCTGTTAAATTGTTTACTTCTGTTTCATTATTTTTTTAGGATTTTCTCTTGCTCTTTCAATTGAGAGTAGTTCCTCTGCTTTTTCATTTTGCTTAACTTTGCTGCTATGAATTTAGGTTAGAAATTTACCTACTGCTATCTTGAAAGTGTGGTATTATGTGAGAGCATCCTTATACAGAATAGAATTCATGTTCCCAATGCCTTTGTTGGGAGAGCTGGAATTGACATGGACATAAGTCATGTCTTTCCTCAGAGTGTGCTGGCAGGCCTCGCCTTGGTGAGAGGTCGAGCTAGAGGTGGAGGGGCTAGAGCTGGCATCTGGTGTGAGACAGGACTTCCCCTCTGCTCAGTGGCCACTGCTGCCCTATAGGGAGTGGAATCTGATCCCAAGTTGCTGGAGCACAAACCCTGAGGGTCAGGCCTGAGCTGGCTGTGTACCTTTAAGTGTGTGTTTTTCCCTTTGCCAACATAGGATCGCTTGACCCAAAGAGGGAGAATGCTGATGCAAGTGGAGCTTGTGCAGGTTGTCAGCTTGTGTCCACTGTGGACAGTTCTGATGAACTTCTGTGCAGGCATCCATGACTCTACTCAGACACAGTCTCGGTGCAAGTCCCCTTTGTTCCTCACACCTGATCACTATACTCAGCCTCTGCTGCCCCTATCCTGGTGTGGAATCTCTTTGCAGTGCAGGTGGGGCCCACATGGCCTCTTGGCATATGCTGGGGGTGAGCTGTGGTGGAGTGGTCAACATGAGAAATCTGGACCTGTTACCAGATTACCAAAACCCAGTTTTCAAGGACCTGTTACCCCAAAACTGGGTTCACCTTTTGTTGGATGTTGAGTCAAAAGATATAACCAAGCCAAAGATCAGGAGAAGGAAGGATTTATTACTCGAAGCAAGCAAAGAGGACACTGAGGAATCTTTCCCACAGCATTGTCTCCCCAAGCAGCAAAATTGGGGAAATTTTAAGCTAAGGTTACAAGCATATTCATTTAGGATCTTGGGTGGTTGACAGAGTCCAAACTTTAGTTGCCTGAAGTCAACAGGGTCAGAAAAGGTCAAAATCATCCCTTAGGTTCCATCTGGTCTGGTGGTTGAGCACTTCAGGCTAATCTTTACCATTTAAAGAGAACTGAGAGTCTTTACAACTGTATTATTTTTGCGATTGTTACTTCTCTTCCCTGATAACAGTCCTTTGTTTCTGCATTCTTTTGTTCTCTTAACATTATTCATCATTGGAACCTGTTTAAGGGCAAGCATTGTAGCCAGGCTTAGATCACAAAATACCTTAGGCCAAAAATGGCTTCTCTTATGTCAAGAAAGTCATACCTGGTTTTCTTTCTCTGAGGACCCCATACACTGTCTGTTTACAGAGGTGCCTGGCCACTGCCACTTGCTGCCCCCAATCCCAGATACTCTTCCCTGGAACTGGGTCACCTCTGTGTCCCACAGTTGAGTCCTTTCCTGATCTTGGCTGCCCCAGATCCAGTAACACACTATGACATGAGCGAGTGGGTGTAGAGCATTTGCTGGGCTTGGGCAAGCTGCTGTCACAGGAAACCCTGCAGCCACCAGAGCAGATCTCTCTCTGCCCTGCCTTGGGGGCATGTCTGTATGTTCACATGCTCCTCATGAACAGTCTAGGCTTTTCCTTCTGTTAATCCCAGTGATCCTCCTGGCAGCCAAGGGGGCGTGTTCTTCCCACATAGGACCCCGTGACAGGGTATGAAGGCTTTGGCTTGCACTGCTCAATTCCCAGTGCAGGTGTCCACCCCTGTAATCTTCCTTTTCCTCTGCGCTCCCTCCCAGGGGCATAGGTCCTTACCTGATCGCTTTTCTTCCCTTCCTACCTGATTAGGTGTATATCTTTCTTACAACTTCTTGGTTGTGCAGGAGTCCTTCAGCCAGTTTCCAGTTAGTTTTCAGTGAGAATTGTTTCATGTGTAGATGTATTTTTGCTGTGTTCATGGGGGGAGGTGAGCACCTTCTCTTCTTGTTTTGCCATCGTGATCTGTGGCCCATAGGTATTGTTATTTCCTAACTCATTCTACAAGTTTTACCTAAACATTTAGCCTATTTGCATTTAACTGAAGTACTTATAACTTTGGGCTTATATCAGCTATCTTAGGATTTGTTTATTCTTTGTCCCACTGGATTTTCATCCCTCTTTTTCTCTCCGTGATGTCTTCTTGATCAACTGAATTTTAGTATTCAGCTTGTTACTATTCCTTTCATATCTGTGAGTATAGTGTTAACAAAACTCTCTTTCTATATGGGAAACTGACCTTGGGTTAACTTTCACTTAGCTGTTTTTCACTTAACAGCGGCCTATGATAGCAGTATTTCAGTTGTCGGACTAACTAGGAAACCCCCAGCAGCTGGACTGGGAGTTGGGGGACATGGATTAATTTATAAATACCACTTGGAAGACACAGCTTTGATTTTCCTTCTGAGTAGAATGACATCTTAAGAGAGTTTTTTGGTTTGTTTGCTTGGTTTTCTGTTTTTGCAGGGATCTGAAAGTTATACCCAAGGCTTCTTATAGGGAGCCTACAGCTTCTAAGATAAAGTTGCTTCCATACTCTGGTATGTTGCCTTACTCCTAACCTTTCACTTGGTAGGCCAGAGAATTACCCCTGGATTTTTGTGAGAATTCCCACAGAAGAAGCATGACTGATGCTGCCCGAGTAACATCCTTAGTCTTCTGTCATCTGCCTTCCTTTAAAGCTAAGGACACTGAGCTAGGATAGTCTATTCACATCTAGAGTGTAAAAGGTCATGCTAATGGTTTTCTAGCAGAGTGTGTATTGCAGTAGTTACGCTATATGTTATAATATGCATCCTTGACTTGTAATAATGTAATGATACCACTTATCAGATAATGCTATGGCCTTGGAACACTTTTACCCTGACTTTCTCTTTTAGCTACTTTTGCCATACATTAAATTATGCATATATTGCAAACATTGTTATATTTGTTATTTATGATCTGTATTTTTTCATTTGCTCTTTATTTACTTCCTGGAGTTCTACATTTCACTCTGGGATCATTGCCCTTCTGTGTGAAGACATTTATTTTATATTTGTTTTAGTATCAGGTTTCTGGTAGTGAATTTTTCAGTTTTTAATCATTTGCAAATATTTTTATTTAGTTTTTACTTTTGAAGGATTTTTTTTTTTTTTTTACTGTATATAGGGTCTTACAATGGCTTTATTTCAGCATTATAAAGCTGTTACTTCATTGTTTCCTAGATTTGATAATTACTCTTAAAGGTCAATTCTAAGTCTTTTTTTGCAAGATTGTTAGTACATCTGGTTTTCTGCCTACATCCTAATCATGGACTTCAGCCTATCGCTTTGCACAAAGAATTATTAAATGCAAAGGGAAAGGAAGGTGAGCAGAATATTGACTAACCTCTCTGTGGTTGCTTTCTTTCTTTGATTTTGGCCTCTCATTCCTGATGGCTTTAATTCTCTCAGGTATTTCTTTTTGTTTCATTAGTTTTTGCTTTTTCTAGCTGATAGTGTTGGTCTGAAGCAAGATAATTCTTCATCATATTTGAAAGTGGAAATCTATTGTGACTTTTAAGCAAAGTCTGTCCTCTTTTTTTTTTTCTTTCTTTCACTTTGCTACTTAAGTATATGATTGGCTGGAAAAGTCCCTGACTAAACGGGAAACAAAAGGAGCCAGTAGCGTATTCTTTGCCTTGCTCCAGCTGTTATTTCAAACAATGGAATTTTGTGCTAAATCATTTGCATTAGGTCTTTCATGGATCCAAACTGCCAAATATACACATTGGGTCTATCACTTATTAGCTCTGTGACCCTAATCAACTTGCTAAATATCTCTGTCTCAGTTTACTCGTAGGTTAATTAGGGATAATAACAGTTTTTAATTTTGTTTTTTTGATAAATTATTCAATCTATATTGTTAACTATTTTGATGATGGTGATGTTACTATAACTAAAATATTAACTGCTGTTGGTATTACTTAAAAAAACTAAAGTTAATCTCCTATAAGAGATAGTTGTATATTGTTAGTTATCCCTAACTGTATACTAAGTACAGGTATTAAAGTAGCAGCTGATTTCCGTAGGTAATTTTTCTAATACACTCATAGATATAATACACATTTTGACCCCAACAAGTTTTGTATTAACATTTCCATTTGCCATTTAATAGTTTACATCTATCTTTGATCTGGTGTAGGACTACTTTTTAATAATATTACTATTGGATTGATTATTAATTCTATATATCTAGGAGAAGAAAGAAGACATCTTATGTACCTGAAATTTTTATCATGAATTAAAAGTATCTAGTTTTGTCTTCCTTGTATATATTCACTAACAGCATTTCTCTATTAGCCTGTTCAGCTGCTTTCTTCTTCAGTAGTAGTTGTTTGAGAAGTAGTAAGCTATGAAGTACATTCTTTCGTATTTTTGTGAAGTTCAGTGAATATCAATTCACTGCAGTAGTTATGCAATTTCTATGCATTGAGCATGAAGTAGCAGCTTTCATTAGCAGATTTTCACAGTCAAAACTGCTATTTCTCTCCCCACATCTTAAATTCAAAATGCAAGCTGCTTGTTTGCAAACAGAGAAATTGGAACTTGCCAATTATGTTAATCATCAGTTATAAAAATCTCTTGAATGTCTCCTGATCTAAAGAACAATTGAAAATTCACTTTTTTATGCCTTGTCTGCAACTGTTTATCTAGCACATTTTCCTATCAATTGATTGAATTACAAAGGCAATTTTTAAAGCCATTCTTTTCAGTCAATTAATGTATATTATTAATTTTTAAGGGTTTAGCTGGGTTTTGTCCCTGAATCAAATTACTTTCAGATTTCTATAGATAAATAGAAATGATGGATTATTCTGTGGGAGCTTAGATTATGCTTTGCCATTTTCTAAAATGTCTGGCATAGAAATTTGGAAGTCATAACTTAAACCTTTAAGATGTTTGTCACTAATTTACTGCAATATTGTGAAAGTTGTAGATTGTTATTCTTTTCTATTAAGGCCAGAATAACATAATAATCTGCTAATTGTTAACACTAGTGATATTACCTTAATATTTGTTACACATTAAATATCACTGGAAAATAGATTACCTTTGTTTTCTCATTATATGGAATTAGTTTTATAGCTAAGTCTTGTCTTTTAAAAGTATCTTTGACAAACAAAGCAAAATGTATACATGCAATACAATGTGTTATTTTATTAGCTTAATGCCAGTGTTCTTTTTTTTTTTTTGTCAGTAAGAGATGTATCCAAGAGAATTTTTAATTAAAGTAACATTTAAATAAGTAACATTTATTTTTCAATAAATTCCAGTGTTCTTTAAATCAAAGTAAGTTACTAAAAGTATGAATGCTATGGATACTTTCATCTTTTTAAATATTTGCTGCTTTCCTAAAAGAAAACTTACTTTAAAAATAACACATTTGAAATGAAACATTTTGTATGTTTCTTTCTATTTCTTTGTTGAAAATACTTTTCTCTACTTTTCAAATTTATCTATAATCTTTGGATCACTTTGATCTTTAAATGCTAATATCAGCAAAGCAAGTTTATTGTATAGAATTTAAAATTATACCTCAGTCATACTATTTTCATGAAAATTCAGAAAGCTAGTATATCATTCAGTGAATGATGTGAAAGGATATTAATATCACAGTAGTAATAATCACATGCTACCTATAACACAAATGAAGCAATGTATGCTGGTTTCAGTGTCTGATACATTTGCTACAATAGGGATAAAACTAGTCCTCAGTACATTAAGGATCCTGGTTTACAGACCCATGGAAAATAGAATATTGTTTTCCTCTTCTTGCAGTAGTAACAATCAGCCCTGTGCCCCATCACTTGTGAAAAACTTAGATGGAGATTTAGAAACTGGTGCATATGTTAGTGAAGGAATATATGAACGTGCAGCCCTTTTATGTGAGATCCCAGGGAGTCTGGCCTCTGCTTTGCAGTTTGTGCACATCTAGATTAGTATTCCTCTGAAAAGGCTCTAAGGTCAGTGCCAACATGATTCACCGTGAACAACAATAAGTAAAGCCAAAGATTGGCTGTTGTTATTTACAGAACTTATGGCAAGAGAAGTAAGCAAGGATTGTTGGTTAATTAAAATTCCAAAGAAATAGCAGATCTAGGAGTATAATATGTGACAATTCTTGGCAAATTGTCAACCCTAGAAGGTGCTTCCATTCTACTGTGCCTCATTTCCTCTGTAAATTGTCAGTCTCATATAACTGTAAAATACTTATTCCCACTGTGACAAATTTTTTAGTAAACATGTAAATGTGATTATATAGTTTAAAAAAAAAACCCATATCTTAAGAAGTGAGAAAATCACTGAGTCTCTTGAGGGGTGTGTGTGTGTGTGTGTGTGTGTTTTAAGCAGATCAGGAAGAAATTTAAGTATAACTTTTAGAAATATTTAATATTTTGTGGTAGCTTCCTATACGTATAAAGGTTTTTAATCAACAATAAATGTTACATGATTAAATATCTTTGTCTTGCTTATGGAACAGAAATCAGAAAAAGGAAATTTTAGCCACTCTTTCCTGCTTTCAATTTAGAAGTAATTGCCTGGTATAAGAAATCATGATGTCAGATCCTCACAATGCATATATTTACACCGAATTATATAGCTGTAGGGTGGTAGTGAGGTGTTAGTAAGACCATCAATATAATGGATATATGAATTAAACCATGATTATACAACAAGTGGTCATCTTAGGGAGAGGCAACTTCCTTAGGAGGCTAAATAGTGTCAAGACCAGATAGGGAAAGGCTTGGGCCCAATCCTATTAAAGTTATTAATGCATAAATAAATACATAAGAAATAAATACCTAAAGAAAGAATATGTAGATCAGGGATGGGGGATAGAACATGCTGGTAGAAGCTCAGGGAAAAACAAAACAAAACAAAAAGAAGAAAACCACTGAAAAAGTGTCTTTGGGAATACTTTTTCAACCTGCCCATGACAGATGGTTCTGTACCCCAAGAGCCAAGTGTAACTCATATCAGAAACATACATTCCAAATATCATTGATGTATGTAACTCCAATGCACTAAAATGCTAATTCCCCCTACTCTGGCCCTACTTATCAAGAGATTGACAAATTATAATTTGGTTCTCCTAGTGCCTTGTCTAAGAATAGAATGTCATAGAATGTTAGTGCTCCTTCACTTTAGAAGGTAGATTTTAAAGTATAAAGAACCATTGGTAAATATTTCGGCTTCTGCTTACTGTAACATCAAAAGAAGTCAGCTTTCCAAGAATAGTCAAATCTGGAGCTTGACAGCATTAATTGTATGGACCAGTTGAAAACATTTACAGTCAATTCACATGAAAAATACATGTTGTCTGCCTAATACATGTGAAGTACTGGAGATTAAAATGATGAGAGAAAATATTCAAGGGAAGTTGATATTTTGCATCCTTGTATTACTGCTTCCTGTTCAGGATCTTTACAAAGGTTAGAATCTCTTGAAAAATTAAAACTATATTCTGATCTTAACATCATGAGGTCTACACTGACTTAATTCTGTTCAGAAAGGAAATCTAAATCTCTCAGTACTTTCACAGTAAAGAAGAGCCTCTATAAGCTCTCCAGAGGACTTGAGAAGTGCATATCAGTAGCTTTCCTTTAAAGGAAGATATTCTGTATGGGAGAACTTTACTGAAATGTAGCCAGTTTATCATGTTTTCCCATGTTCACATTAGCTTGGATATAATACTGCTTTACAGAAATGGTTCTATCTTTGAAAAGTATACATGTCCTCACTTTATATTATCAAAGATAAAGGGATTTAATTCCACAATAAAAAAGGAACATGACAATCCATCACTATTCCAATTATTTTTGAATTCTTTGATTTTGGTTGCTTGTTGACATGAAAAATATTGTGTGAAAAATGCTCCCTCAGAAATGCTTTCCTATAAGATGTAATAGTGTGGAGAGTAACTGACAAGGCTTATTTATACACATAATCAACCACATTATGATTGATTTTCTATTTTTAGTGAAAATGTTAGTTGGTTATGCCTTAAAACTGAAATCATCAGCAGAAAATATGCTAATACTTTGACAACATATACCAATCCAGCGGGAAAGTGACATAGGACATAGATAGATAGGACTAGGCCAAAACCCACTCCATAAACACATGACTAGTTTGGAGCTAATTCCAATCCAGAGGCTGGTTCTCATTGGCGATCAGTTGCAGCATGAGAGAATGGGCGCCACTGTAATTCAAACAATCATAAACACCTTTAGTGTTTATCCAGGTTGTGAGTCAGAGCAGAGGCAAATCCATGGTTCGATCAAATACGAAGAACTAGGTCAGCACTACCCAGGATTTTGAGATACTTGTGTAAGAAGTAGGAGCAGTTAGTCAGGTTTGTGGGCTTCTAGCTAGTTTGCTGGGGTCTAACTGAATGTGCAGTGCCGAGGACTTCAGTGCTAGTCACAGTGCGGAACTTTGGTGTTCATCTAGAAAATTAGGACAATTGCAGTCAGTGAGAACTACTGAGGAAAAGGATGAAAGCAGCAGGAGAAATGTTTTGCCTCAGAATCTGTTTGTGAGCCTAAAACTAGCACTTCGGCAGTGGATGCTCAGTCCTGTTTCAACTAAAAATGACTTGGCAAAGGAAAAGGTAAAGGGTATTTTAGGTTATTCATAAACCAGGTTGTACCAAAGACCATCAATCTGCAGAGGCACCACACTTTTTTTTTCCTATGATTTTTAAAAGTATAGGCACAAAATGATTGATGATAAGATTAATCCAGTGTATTGTTTGCTTGGACCAGTAGATTTAACAAGAGGTAAAATTATTAATGGAATGTCTCACTTCCCAGCCACCATGACACTAAAGTCCCTGATGAACTAGTAATTATCAATAGACTATCATAAAACATCAAACTGCATTGTTAAAATGCATTAAAATCATTTGGTGACTGACTGCAGTGTAGTCAGTTGAACTACCAGTTTAGGTAATACAGGAAGATAATGTCACCCTTTATTGTATCCTCACTACTGGATGGCTTCATGTTGGGTGTAAAAAAAAAAAAGATGGCATAGGAAACAACTAAAGTGAAAATGTGTTTTGAACAGTACTTTGGGGGGGGGCAGTTTGAAAAGATGGATAGCTTTTGCAGAGATTAAAAATTAAAATTATTAAGTGTGTCCTTGGGAAGAATCATTCAGAGCAGTTGCTACCTTTTAATCTAGTTTCCCTACCCAATAGTTTATAAATATTTCTGTGAATCATTTTAGGAAAATAAAGCTTTCCGAAACTAAGACATAATAAAAAATAATTGTATTTTTAAATGTTTCTAATGTGCAGTGTTTCTCTTTCAAGGAGTAAATATCATTTAATTTACAAAAAAAATAATTTAAAGGTCACAGACTCTACTTTTTTTTTCCTCTTTGACACCTTTGTGCATTCATCTCATTGTTTGACTGTTTACCTCATACATTCAGTAATATAAATTCCTTGGCATTTAGCTGGATCTTTTTTCCCCTTGTGGTTTGAAGTTCTTTCCCTTTTTTAATTAGATTGACCTTTTGGTTCACTTGAATGCCCTCAACCTGACAAAGAATAACTGTTCTCTTCTAAGGCAACCAGAAATGAACAGAGAAAGAGTGAAAATATTGACATAAAATGAAAATTTTTGATGCAGTGATCTGAGTATTATAATTGTTATTTCCTTAGTAACATAGAGAAATACCCAGCTCTGCACAGTTCTCAGAGCTTTAATGTGACAAGCTGCTTCACATCTTTCCAAGAGGACACTTTTATTATGTTCCTTAAAACTAATATCTTTAAAGTATTTTTAAATGTCTGGTAACAGCTGACCTATTTTACCTTTCTAAAATCCAACGAGTTAGTCTTGAAGAAATAAAAAATGTGACTGGTCCTCATTGTCTTTCTGTCATTCTGGGTATGTGTGTATGATACACCTACGCACATGCATGTGCACACACCCACAGATTATATATAACTGTTTTTCTTTTGAAAAGTAAATTTTAAAGAATATTTAGAACTATAGCTATCTGTTGAGGCTGAATCCATACTGCCTAATTATTCAACAAACTACAAGATTTAAATATTTATTGTATACATTTTCATACATGACCAATAATGTGTAACACATATGAAATTATGAGACGAGGTAATAACCAACCCATTTTGACCAGTGCCTATGTGTCAAAACTTGAGACATAGAGTAGGTAAAAATTCCCTCTGAAAACTAGGGTTTAGTACAATAATGCCACGACAATACTAACTTAAGTAACTTCTAATATTATAAGACGTCACTTTTCAGTCCCCACACAAAAAAGATTACTTTAAAAATATATAAGATTGGTATGAACTCACTGATGCACACTCCATTATTTCTGAGTTACCAGTTGACAATTTAGGTAGTTGCTTGGTCAACTTGGCCTGAATATAAGAAAATATGATGATTGAATCTCAAGATAGGTAAAGCAGTTATAAAAGAACAGCAAGGTAAAGGCATCCTATTTAGATTCCGAGGCTTTATGAAATTATATCTGGGATATGGAACTGAAGATTGAAGAGATACCAGAAAACTAGAGAAACAGTCTATTTTAAAAGAGTGGCATGCAGACACAGATACCAGAGAAATACTCTAAAAACAGGAAATTAATAAAATTATATTGCAATCTCTACATTATAGAACACTGTGAAGCCACACAAATAATATCTATGAATACAAGTGACATGGAAATATATTCATACTTTTCTTTTGAAGGAGAAGATTATCAGGGTACACAGTAGCATATTCTGTTATGTATCCAGTATGTAGCAGTAAGCTATGTGTGCGCGTGTGCATGTATATGTGTGTATACAGGCATATACATAACTCAAGCATTTATTTCACCATTATTTATAATTTGAATGTATAAAACAAGTTTAAATACTTAGGGAACAGCATTTGTATTATATGAAGAGCTTCTGATTATAAAAAATATGTATAAATCAAAAATTATTCTAGCTCTGGAAAAAAATTGGGTAAATGACTTAGGTGTTTGGCTTTGTGCTTTTTAAATAGAAGCAACTGGTGTTAACACTGTCGAGTCTGTAATATCCTTGTGCTAACATAAGGTAGTATACTACATGCTAACAAAAACTGATTGTAATAATAGTAAGAGTAATTTTAATAATAACAGCATCAATAATTATAACAAAAATAATATGTGCTTGATTAAAGATAGTTAAAGATGTTTACCAGTGATACCAAGGCAATTTTTCAAAATTGTTGAGACTATTTAGTGGAGAAAGGATTGTGTTTTTAAGAAATGGTGCTGAGACTATCAGATATCCACATGCAGAATAATGAACTAAGCATATACAAAAATAACTAAAATGGAAAACAGAACTAAGTTAATTAAATTTACACCACACACCGTATGCAAAAATTAACTGAAATGGAAGATAGAGCTAAATGTAGGAGCTAAAACTGAAATTCTTGGAAGGAAACGCAGGAGTAATTTTGGTAAACTTGAAGTAAACAAATATTTCTTAATCCCAACAACAAAACTGTAATCCGTAAAGAAAAATAATTAAATTGGACTTCCTGAGGATTGAAAAATTTTGCACCTGAAAAGACACCAATGAGTCAATGAAAAAATGAACCAAAGACTTTGAGAAAATAATTATAAATCACATACCAATTACAAATCATGTCATATAAGGGATGTGTATCTTGGAAATTTAAATAACTCTTACAATTCAATATGACAACCCAGTTAAAAATGTAAAGATTTTAAAATTCAAAGATTTTTATAGACACTTCACTGGAAAATGTATTCAAATGGAAAATAAGGACATAAAAATGCTCAGCATTATTAGTTATTGCAGAAATGCAAACACAGTGAGATACCACTTCATAAACAAATACTGATTAGATTGTGAAGAAACTGGAATTCTTATCCTCTTCTATGGGAATGTCAATTGTGCCAGCCACTTTGGAGCATAATTTGGCAGTTTCATAGAAAGGAAAGCATAATTTATCATACAAGCTAGCAATTCTACACCTAGGTATCTGTCCAAGATAAATTAAACACAAAGTCTTGTATGTAAATTTTCATAGCAACATTATTCATAATAATCAGAAACTGGAAACAATCCAAATGTATATCAATTGGTGAATGGATAAACAAAGTGTGATATACTCATACAGTGGAAATTTGTTCAACAATATAAAGAAAAAAGTACCAATATATTCCACTTGGTGGATGAACTTCAAAAAAATTATGCCAACTGAAAGAAGTCAGGTAAAAAAAATGTGACATACAGTATGATTTCTTAATATGAAATATCCAGAAAAGGCAATCTGTAGAGACATAATGTAGATTAGTAATTGCCTGTGGCTATGGATGGGAATGGAGAGTAACTGCAAATGGGTTTGAGGGATCTTTTTGGGTTGATGGAAATGTTCTAAAATTGGAATGTGGTTATGGTTGGACAGCTCTGCAAATTTACAAAAAGTCACTGCATTATACAACTGAATGTGAATTTTATACTATTCAAATTAAATACAGATGTTTAAAAAAAGTGAACTACTAAGCCTCATTCTAGATGAAAATGGGCACTGTTGTTCATGGTGTCCAGAAATTGTTAATGTGGCTACATTGAGAACACAGGTTTTGCTTCCATCACAGTAATTTTATTGCAGTGGTGACAATGAGACCTGTAACATTTTTTGTTGTTAGGTTGAATAATAATTGGATATAAAAAGAATTTTCAATACTAGGAAATGATGAAGGAATAATGTATTCATTTTCCAATGCCAAAATAGCAATGTGCTTCTAAAAAAAATGAACCACTTAAATTTTCCCTTAGTTCACATGATAATGATAACTTCTAGCATGACTTTGTAATAGAAGTTAGAACCATTGCAATGAGGAAAGAAAAATAAAAAAAACATAAGGACTCGAAAAGAAGAAATAAAACATCCCCTGTTTTAAAAATGGTACAACGAGAGTTACTTCAGTGAAATTGTCAGACTTGGGAATTCTAAAACTCCATGTCTTCACAGAAGTAATGAATAAGCTGGCAAAAACTATCAGAATAAACTCTTTTTGAATTCTGGCATCTAATTAAAAATTTAACAGAAGTAAGAGAATGCTTAACAAAGAAAAAGTAAAACAGCTGAATTTTTATGAGACCTCTGTGATTTTAACATATTCAATTATTTCTCACTCCCCAACTTGGGGAAACCTTGAAGACAGCAGCCTTCATTCCTGGTGCAAGTTGATGTTAAGTAACAGACCATATTCTCCAAAAATTGTGATTGTGTCTTATGACCTGTCTGTTGGTTCTCTGAAGGATCCCTGAAAGGTTTTCCTTTATTTTGTCTGCCTTTTAACTTCTCCAGAACTGAGATCATTTCTAGGGCAGCATTTGTTGAAAGCATTAAAAAACAAATGAAATTAGCCCTGGGCACCTGGGATTAGGTAACATTTAAAGCAAGCAACAGCCAGAACAAAAAGTTTGAATAGGAAGCAGATTGGAGAAGGAGATATACAGAGGAATTGGTTTTGAAAAAGTCCCATGTATTATGTGTGATTTAGAAGGTCATACATATATTAGATTTGGACACATGCTTAGAAAAGATCTGAGAAGACCTTATATTTCCACCTTTTTCTGAAGGCTCCACATAAGCAGGAAGTGAAGGCTGAGATAAGAGCTGTAGACTGAGTGTCTACATACAGCCAATGTTCAAAGACTGGGAGAGTTTTGGGTTCTCAGTTTTTCCTGTTTATTTTGGTTCCAGGTGTTTAAGTAAATATTTTTCAAATCACTAGGTGATCACTAAGCTAATGGAACAAAAATTTCAGTGGCCACGTATGATGAAAATGCAGACTTTACAGAAGTAACTCAGAAATAACACTAAACAAACAATGACCACAAGAAGCAACAACAACAGATCCTGGCTGTGGGGAGGAATCTAATCTAATCTAATAAAAGATGTCCAGTATTCAACAACAACAAAAGCAACAGGCATACAAAAAAAATAAGAAAATAGTGCCCATTTACAAGAATAAAGAAGTTAACAAAAAATTGTCCCTGGGGAAGCTCAGATTTTGGTCCTGCTGGACGAATACTTTAAATCTACTGTTTTAAGCATTCTCAAATGGCTAATGGAAACCATGGTAAAAATAAAAACTAAAACATACCAGAAGAATATTTCACCAGATAAAGAGTAATAATAAAGAGATAGAAATTATATACAAGGAACCAAATAGATTTCTGGAATTAAAATAAAATGGTAAAAGTAAAAATTCACTTGAGGGGTCCAACATTAAATTTGAGCAGGCAGAAGAAAGAATCAGCTAACTTGAAGATATATCAATTGAAAGGATCCAATCTGAAGAGCAGAAAGAAAAATGAGTGAAGAAAAAAAGGAATACAGCCTAAGAAATCTTTGAGATACTATCAAGTGTGCCAACATATGCATAATGGGAGTCTCAGAAGGAGAGAAGAGAGAAAAATGGGCATAAATAATATCTGAAGAAATAGTGGACAGTAGCTTTAATGTCCTGACAACAAAAAAACTGTCAAACAAGAGTTCTATATCTGACAAGACTATCCCAAAAATGAAGGAGAAATTAAGACATTCCTAGCTAAACAAAAAGAGAGGGAGCTTATTCTAGTAGACCTTCCTTATGAGAAATGTCAGAGAGAGTCCTTCAGGCTGAGATGAAAGGACAACAGAGAGTAATTTGAAGCCATATGAAGAAACAGAATACCAGAAAAGACAACTCCATAGGTAAATATAAAAGCCAATGTTATTTTGTGTTTGGTTTGTAATTCCTCTTTTTACCTGTCTGACTTAAGAGATAGATGTATAAAATATTAACTATAAATTCATTTCAAAGGGCTCACAACCTATAAAAGTGTAATTTGTGACAATAACAACATAGTGTGTGGTGGGTATGAAATATGAGCAAATTTTTGTATACTATTGAAACCAAATTGATATTCAAACAAGATTATTATAATGTAAGATAATTATAATCCTCAGGGTAACCACTAAGAAAATAATTAAAGACTACTCAGTAAAAGAAATAGGAAGGGAATCAAAATGGTGTACACACAAAAAAGCAATTAAAGAAAAGAAAACATTTAGAGAAATTAGGTAACAACAACAAATAAGATGGTATATAGAAAACAAATAGCAAAATGTCAGAAGTGCTTCCTTATCAGAAATCACATTAAATGTAAATAAATTCTCCCCTTAAAATGCAGAAATTGACAGAATAGGAAGGAAAAAACCAAGTATAATTCAACTGTTGCTATTTATGAGATGTTTACTTTAGATTTAAAAACAAATACATTGAAAGAGAAGTATAGAAAAAGACATTCTTTGCAAATATGTAAAATACATTGGTATATTTAAAACAATTTTCATAAGAAATGACTATATATTGATAATAGAATGAATTCATGCAGAACATGTAAGAATTATAAACATACACATCTAACAGTCTCCAAATATGTGAAATAAAAATTGACAGAATTGAAGGGGTATATAGATTGTTTTACAATAATAGTTGGAGACTTCAGTATCCTACTTTCAATAATGAATACAAAAACTGGACAGAATAGCAACTAGAAAAGTGAAAACTTGAACAACACTATAAAAAGAGACCTAACACACATATATAGAGCAATCTATCAAATAAGAGAAGATTACATATTCTTCTCAAGTACACATGAAACATTATTTAGGATAGACCATATATTTGGTCACAAAGCAAGTCTCAATACATTAAATGGCTGACATTGTATAAAGTTTCTTTTCCAACCACAATGGAATGAAACAAGAAATCAATAACAAAGAAACCTGGAAAGTTTACAAATTGTGGAAAATAATAATTTAATAAACCACTCTTAAACACCCAAAACATCAAAGAAGACAATACAAGGGAAATTAGATGAGATGAATGAAAACAAAACATGCAAAAACTTACGGAATGCAGTGGAAGCATCACTTAGAAGGAAATTTACAGCTCTAAGTACCTATGTTTAAAAAAGGAAGATACCAAATCAATAACTTAATTTTCAACCAAAGGAATTAGAAAAAGAGCAAACTAAACACAAAGCAGCAGAACAAAATAATGAAGATCGAGATCAATGAAATAGAGAATATAAAAACAGTAGAGAGAATGAATACAATGAGAAGTCATTTCTATGAAAATAATCAACAAAATTGACAATCCTTAGCTAGGCTGAACAAAGACAAAAGCGGTAAACTCAGAATACCAAAATCAGAAATAAAATTGGGGACATTGCTAATAGTCTTACATGGATTCAAAGGAAAAAGATTTTAGAGAGTATTATGAACAATTACATACCAATAAATTAGATACCCTACATGAAACAGACTGACTTGTAGAAAGAAAAAATAGAAAGTCTAAATGGATGTGTAATAAGGAAAGGGATTGAATAAATATTCAAAAACCTCCCAACCAAGAAAAACCCAGTGTGAGATGGCTTCACTGGTTAATTCTATCAAACATTTAAAGAAGAATTCACAACACTAATCAAAGTCTTACCAGAAAAAGAGCAAAAGCTTCCTAACTCACTCATGAGAAAGTGAAGCCATTACTGAAGGCTTCACAAGAAAATATTTTTAAAAGTCTTTTCAATATCTTTTATGAATATTGATGTAAAAGTTCTCAACAAAATACTATCAAACCAAATCCTGCGGCGTATTAAAAGGATTATGTATTATGACCAAGTAGAATGTATTCCAAGAATGCAAGGGTAGTTCACAGTATAAAAATAATCCATCAACATAGAATGGATTTTAAAAATACATCTCAACTGATGCAGAAAAGACATTTCACAAAATCTAACATACTATCATAATGTACAAAAATTTTTTTAAAATGGCAAAACACACAGAAAACTAGGAGTAACAGATAATTTCTCAACATGACAAAGAGTTTTTATGAAAAATCCATAGCTATTCAATGGTGAAAAAACTGAAAGCTTTGCCCTTAAGGAAGCAGACAAAGATGCCTACTTTCACCTCTGATGTACAGCATTGTGCTGAAATTTCTATGCAAAGCAATCAGACTAGAAAAAGAAAGGCATCCGTATTGGAAAGGAAGATGTAAAGCTGTCTCTATTTTTCATATAATATGATCCTATGTGTAGAAAATCCTAAAGAATCCATAAAAAATTGCTAGAATTAGTAGTCAGTCCAACAAAGTCGCTGGATACAAGGTCAACCTACATAAATCACTTGTATTTCTACACACTAGCAATGAACAATCTGAAGAGAAATTTTAAAATCAATTTCTTTTACAATAACATCAAAAAAATAAAATCCTTAAGAATCAATGTAATCTAAGAGGTATAAGACTTCTACACTAATAAAACACTGCTGAAAGAAATTGATATAAATAATTAGGAAAATTCTGTATTTATAGATCAGAAGACTGAAATAAGATGGCATACACCTCTACTGTGACCTACATATTCAGTTCAATCCCTATCAAAATTCTAGTAGATTTTATTGCAGAATCGTAAAAGCTGATTCTAAAATTCATAGGGAATTTAGGGTGATGGATGTATTCATTTCCATGTCAGTGGTGATAGTACACATGTGAAAACTTAAATATATACAATATATTTTACCTTTACTGTATCTCAATAAAGCTGTTAAAAGTTGACATAGTTTTTCCTTTTTGTGCCCTAGAATGTAGGAATAATAACAGGATAGAGCACTGACTTGAAAATCAAGACCCCATTTTTACAGGAGACTCGTCTGATTTCTTGTAATGCAGTGTTCCTGTCACTTTATCATTCTTTAAATATTTTGTAATTTTCAAGGGAAATACATCACTTGAATAATTTATACTTGAATTTATTGGTATATTTAAAATTTTAACTCCTGCAGTAATGTTTTCTGAATGTTATGCTGTAATCAACAGTTGTTATCCAACTGAAGTCTTTGGTCAATCTACCAGAGTCACTTTGACGATCTATTTATATTAAGCCTCATTCTCTCTACTATCATTTAGGAGATATGCTGATGAGGGCTGAAATGAGTTAGGAAGACTAATAGAGTAGAAGTGAAGGAATCTGGACAGTGTCCATAGTGGGTATGTTCTTCTTGAATTATCAATGGTCAGAGCAGTTGTAATAGTTATCACAGCAGGACACTTCTACCCAGTATCAACCAGTGAGCTTTTTGAAATCTTCTTTGCCATGATAAAACTAGTGTTACTTAGTGCTAATTTTTAATTTTTACAGAAAGAATTATTTAATCTAAGGCTGATATTGCTTAAGCTATTTTGAGTTCTCTGCTGAATATAATGTTTTTTGCTGTTCTATAGCATCTATGTAATTTACTTCTGCAAGACTCAGCAGTTATCAGAATGAGTATAAATGGTAATGATGGTGATTAACTTCCCTGCTTATATGTATATTGAGTTTTAGTATCATGCTAAGATGCTTTTCGTGATATTCTTGACTACAAGGAACACATGTTAATTGAACTCTACATTCAGTTTCAACTAAATTCATTAGAATATTAGCTAATTTTTTTTTTAAAAAAGGAAAAGAGAAAAAGTAGAATCTTTATTTTGGAATCATAAGAAATTTATAATTATTTTAAAGTCACCTCAGAAGAAAGAAGGATTTCCACATTCCATGTCAGACTTTAATGCTTTTCTTGGGTATTATCTGTCCCTGTTTGTCTGTCTTTATTTTTTACCTAAACAAAAGACACTTCATTGTTATAACTTTGTTATATATTATAGACAGAACACATTGTTTCTGTTCACCTTTGTAATTTTACAGACTGTCTGTCTTTCCCCTTAGCTTTTCCTGTCAAGCCCCCTGCTTCTTGCATGACCCTGTCCAAACATCAAGCCCATACTACCTTCCATTTTAAAAGGGAAGAAAATGGCTCACACAAATTACAAGGTGAAAACTGTATCTCGTATTGGGGAATATAAAAGAACATAATATGCTTTTTAAATTAATGTTTTCTTTGGCAAAAATGTAAAATGATAGAAGAAATTGTTTTACTTTTCAAAAAGTTTATCTTATTTACCTTAGGACCTTACATTTTTAGGTCACTAAGTCTGACACTACCTACCTAATTTTAATTCCCCCCAAACCATTTACTTCTTTCTAAAAGAAAACAACTTGTTTTATCCCATTTCCTCCTTACATCTTGTACCTCAGGGGAGGCTGGCACAGTCCTTTGCTCTAAGAGTCAGTCCTGACTGCTCTAAGCTGATCATGGCGGTCCCTTTCCTCTTACTAGTGAATGGTTTTCTTGGAGGCATATAGTATCACTCCAGCTGATGAGACTTGGCTGTGTCTTTGCTTCAAAGAGAAGTATACAAATGAAACCTATTTCTTTGATTTTTTTCCCTTCATTTCTGGAAGCAATCCTTAGATTTGCCAAAGTTGTCTAGTCCAAGGAAACACCTTGGATTCTAAAGCTGAACACAACTTGGAGCCTTTGGGATGTGTTTTGAGCACTGAGTTAACTTAAGTCTAGATTCTTTCTGTGCCAGAATTTCTTGTCACATAAGGCAAATTTCCTTATTCCTGAAAGTTGAATTCTTAATCGTTGTTTCTTGCAACAGAATGCGTCCTAACTAGTAGGCATCTGCTGAATATTTTGTTAATGGTAATAATAGTTACTCCAGGCTATTCTTAGACTTATTTTTGCTGAAAAAAATCGTGCTGAAAGGTGAAGAAAAATATGAATCTCCATCTCAAATGCTTGTATAAATGTATCTATATTATTTGAATACATTTTAGCTAACCATTTATGGAACATCCATTTATTGGTAATCAAGTGATTAGAAAATAGACACAGGTTCAGTATTACTGGTAACTAAAGCATGTATGGAAAGGCAGACATAGAAAAATAGTGAGCAGCAAATTTATCATAGTGTGACAGTTGCTCTGAAGGAACAGTTGAGTGTGTTTTGGACAAGCACAAAACTAAGAGCAGGTGGAGTGAAGAGGAGATTGAGGTGATCAGAAGTGATAGTAGATGTATTCCAGGTCATGGAATGGGAGAGGAAATAAGATTAATGAAGACCTTGAGAACCGAAGGAACATGGCATACTCAAGAAACTAAAAACAAATTTGCCAGGTTTTAATTTAGTGGGATTTTGGCCACATGATGTGATGAGGGAATCACATCCTGTGTCTTTCAAAGTGACGGAGTCTCACTGAATTCAGCATGCTTTTTTGTGAATTCACATGGTTCCAGTCATACCCCAGTCTGAGAAACAATTTAATATATTTTTTTATTAGATCTACTCTATAAAATGTCCATCGATAGATGAAGGGATAAAGATGTGTCGGGGGTGTGTGTGTGTATATATATATATATGCGCGTGCACATAATGGAATATTACTCAGCCGTAAAAAAGAATGAAATAATGCCATTTGCAGCAACAAATGGATGGACCTAGAGATTATCATACTAAGTGAAGTAAGCTAGAAAGAGAAAGACAAATATCATATGCTATCACTTATATGTGGAATCTAAAAGAAATGATACAAATGAACTTTTTTATAAAATAGAAACAGACTCACAGACATAGAAAACAAGCTTATGGCTACCAAAGGGGAAAGCAGGGGGAGGGATAAATTAGGAGTTTGAGACTAGCAGATACAAATTACAATATACAAAAGAGATAAACAATGAGGTCCTACTGTATAGCACAGGGATCTATATTCCACAGCTTTTAATAATCCATAATGAAAAAGACTATACGTGTGTGTGTGTGTTTATATGTGTGTGTGTGTGTGTGTGTGTATATATATATAAATAAACTGAATTGCTATGCTGTACACCAGAAACTAACACAACATTGTAAATCAGCTACTACAATTAAAAACAATAAAATAAATTTAAAAGCCTATAGGGTCTAAAGAATGTAAGGCAGAAGTGGTTTGATTATAGCTTACCAAAACTCAGTGTATGCAGTAGAAGGGAAGAGAAACTGAAACAAAGATAAATCAGGGTGAATCTGGCAGCTGACTGAACTGCTGCTCACATAAATATACTCTTTTTCTTGTGGCTAGAACGTTGCTTAATTTCTTAAGAATTGGGTATAGAATGTGAGTAAGCCAAGTATCTAAATTATATAATTTTCAAGATTAAATTCTTTTTAATATATCCAATATTAAAAATACCAAATTTATCTTTTTACATGCTAGAACAATTTTGTTATTTTACTAGCAGTGAACTTTGATTAAAATGTTAAATGCCTTGATGAAAATTAGTTTAAGAAGTCATTCTGTTGAAATAAATACTCTTTTGACTGAACTGTTTGTTCACTTCAACTAAAATGTGATAAATACAGGTACTCTACCTATGGGCAGTTATAAATTTGTCTTAAACACATACAAAAATATATTTTTTAATGTCTATGTGTATTTGGAAGGTAAAACATATGTGAAATCAGCTGGCTTAAGAGAAGGTAGCTTCAGTTTCAGAGGTGACTCATTTCTGCTTGACTTCTAAGAAACCTACCCATGATCAAGATAAAACAAATAGACTGCGTGAAGTCCATTGAGTGGACAGGGATCTAGAAAGGAATTCTTTGGTTCTCACATCGTGAAGCTTGGAAAACAGTGGTTTATTAATTACCTCTCACACAGCGTAGCTAGGGACATCACTTATCAGATGTACAGAGAGGGTTCAAACACAAAATACACAGTTAGGAGGGATCTTTTATAAGTTCTATTAACCCAAATAATCAGGTTTGAGAATAGGGATGTGTTGGTAATGAGAAGCCCTGGTGAACTGAATTTGGAGCATTTTAATGCTATTAGAAGTTATCTTTTTAGAATTGTTAATTTGAGAATGCAGTGTTTCTTACAGTAAGGAGAACAGTTCGAAGGGTGATGTGACGCTTTCTGAGAGGTATTCACTATGAAACACTGTGCCTTGAGAATCAGTGAGAAGGAGGAAATATGGTCTCTGTGCCCTTGGCAGTGAGAATGAAGTCCTGGAGTCTCTAAACTAAGCTTTTCAGAAGTCACATCTGAGTACTCTTCAGAAAACACTTTTTTTTTGCTTGGTTTAAAAAAACAAAGCATGTGTTTCCCTGTTTCACTGATGCCTGAAATATCAAGAAAAGATCTGAGAAATTTTCCATTCTGTGAAGTCAGCTCAAAATTATAAGACCCCAATATATCTCTTAAAAGCACATTATTAAAGGGCAGCTAAAATAGGATTTTTCCATTTGGGTACCTATTACCGTATCTTTAAAAATCAGTTTAAGTACTGTGGAAAAGTTGCTAGATGCTTTTTTCAGGAGGAATTGAAGGTTATAGGAGAACATGAACTGATAAGAAGAGGTAATATAACTTTAAATTAGTAAATTTTTAAATGGAAGTAGAAATTTATTCTAAAGTATCCAATAGATAAAACAGATCAAATTTATTCTCCAGCTATGACTAGTAAATCAAACTCTGATGGAAAAATATAATGTATTGTTCTGTAAAATGATCATTTGCAATGGAGAAAGTAGCATGTCTGAAGGCATTAGTTTATTCTTAATTATGTCTGGAATGCAATCGCTTGGAAAGCTTGCAGTGATATCAGAGCAGTGATATTTTATATATTGTGACAGACTGAACAACCAGCAGGATGCTGAGCAAAACAATGTAGAACCAGTTTTGCTGCTGAACCAATGCAAAATCTACAGAAATAATTCTTTCTTTAAAATAGTAATTCCCAGCCCAAAGTTTTGTTTCATTTTTAAAGTGAAGAGACATTTTAATCTTGCTCTTATCCAATGTAATGAGAATGCTGAAGATGCTCAGTCAAATGCATCATTGCTTAGAGAGTTTAAAATTCATAAAAGAGAATGTAACGGATAGTTGTGATTCCTCTATGAAATGCATATGTGCAGCCATCCAAGTGGAGAACTAGATGTTTTCTATATACTTATTAGAACCACTGGAGTTAGGCTTTTAGTTTGCAAATTTTAGTAATTTCATCAGTCACCCCAAACCTCAGGCTCTGTGAATGTGTGTTTAATATGTGTATGTATACATTTCAATTGTTTATTTTTTAAGGATTTTAAAGATTCTGAAATCCTTTAAGTCACATATATGTACCTTTGTACTAAGTAGTTTAAAGTTCTCAGATATTAACCAATAATAACAAGGCTAGTAAATTTTTGAAATGGATTCAGCAAGGGAATAACATTTAAAATAACCTAATATAAATGAGACAAGTCATTTCAAATGAAAAATACCATAATGTTAAAATGAGAACAAGAATTTACAACATGAATGGGTTTAGTATTGCTTTTTTAAAATGTCTGAATATTTGAGTAATTTTAATTATTATACTTAAAGAAGCATCAATATTTAAAAGATTAATATCAATACATTGTTAACAAAAGAGCATAACAGAGAAAATCAAATGCTAATAATTTTTTAAAGCATTAGCCATGAAATCCAAGTTCCCTAAAATTACCTAATGATATAAGTTTATTTCATGAATACCCATTAAAATAATTATGATAGGATTGTATTTCTTAAATTTTTATTTAATTTTTGTTTTAATCTAGGTCCCCCAGGGCCTTTTTCTTTTAGAAAATTGTTTTATTTGATTAACACATACATGAAAAATCTCATAAGGCAAAACTTTAATTGGGTTTAATATGTTCTGTTCACTGCATATAAGCTGTGGAAATGAGCATAAGAATGTGTATTAGAGTTATTTTTAAAGTGTAGAACTCTGCAAGTGTGCATGGTATTTTCACAAAGCTAACTCCTTTAGATGAAGAAAAAAAAGTAGTAAACTCACAGTTTTTCATTAAATTTATCTGAGCTTCTTTTATGAGGCTCTACCTGGTCTTGGTTGTAGTGTTCTTGGAATCTTTTCTGTCATGCATAACTTTACACCATTTTCTGTCCTATTTAATTATTCTGTCTTAAAGCATAATCAGCATTAAACCAGCTGTGCAACCTTGAATGAATACTATTTCAATAATACATTGATTTTTTTTAAAAAAGCACAAGGTGGCTATTAATTTCACTTGAAACTCTCCCTCCTGACTATCGCCTGTGCACAGTTTTGGAAGCTGATGCGTTTGCTGCTAAGTAGTGCTGTCCCTGGAATGCTCGGTATACCAGTGGATTCTCTCAGTCTGACACAGTGACTGGCCAGACAACAATATCAGGGAAAGATACTTTTTGAGAAGACATTCTTATTATTATGGTGGACTGAATCATGGAAAATCTTTCTAGTAGCACAAGAAGCAGACCAGTTTCTTGAAAGAAAAAGAGAATTTTTTTTCTGCAAACCCTTCCTACTAGGATATAAGTATTGAGATGACCTGCATGTGAAGCACCCAGTCCCAACAGAGAAGTGTTGGTAATTCAGTCAACAGCACAGTTAGACTGCTGGCATAAAAGGCATTAATTAAACACTCCAGAAAGAAGCACATTAATCATGAATCATGGAGCGTCTAAGTCTGAATCTTGGCCAGTGATGATAGGACTTACAGTAAATGAATTACATGGGTTTTGGCATGAATTCTACATATCAGATTCCACCTTGGGTGACCCATGTGGCTTTATAGAATTATGAAATTCTCAAAAGTGATTGTATACCATCATTCTATCTCTGAGAGGATGTCATAAAATCATTGATTATTAGCGCTGGAAAGAACCTTGGTGATTCAATCCAATTCTTTAATTAACCAATGAACAAACAAACCAGCTAGGAGTGCTCAAGTGAATTACATACATGCAAGGCCTATTTCTTTTTGTAATTTTTTTCTTATCACTACCATCATGACTACTGTTCTTTTTGAACTTTGGATAAAGTATACATTGTCACATATATATGATTTATTGTTACTGTATGGATCTTTATTGGTTAGCATAAATAATATTGCCTTCTGTAACACATAACTCCCAAATCTCTGTTCCTTAGCAAAATGGATTCACTTTTTTCCTTATGAAAAATCCAAACTGAGATATTTCCTGCTAGGTGGCAATATTCATCCTGGTCATTTAGGATCCAAGTTTTGTGAAACCTTCAGTATTCACCGTGACACCTTGTCCTTGCTGGGTCATCTGTAACAGGCAGTTTGTGTTGTGGGGAGACAGAGTGTGGATGACTGTGCAGGGGAATTTTACTCATCAAGCCTGAAAATTGCATGTGTCCTTTGATCATGGAGCCATCCCTGGCTGCGAGGGTGGCAGAGTAGAAAACGCTATCTTGCTTTCTGCAAATTGGAGGATAGTAGATGTTGTGGTGTGTCCTTCAGATCTCCCTTCAGGACTGAGGTATTTGTTTCTCCAGCTGCTTGGAGTACTGGTGAGGGATAACTTCCAACTGTTTCTCTAGAAATTGCCCTCAGGTGAAGAAATCTGCCACAACTTGTTCTTGCCCCGTCCTCATTGGCAGTCCACTTCCGTCAGTGGTCAATGCAGACTGGAAAGACCTGGCCCTCTTGCCACAGGCAAGACAACCAGGAAGGGCCCCCTCAGTGACAGTGTTTCCTATGGGATGACTGAGGCCTTTGTGCTGAGTTTGTAACAGTGCATCCCCTTCCTTTATAGAATCCTGCTTCCTCCACTCCTAAGCACAGGTACACAAACCCACGTGCAAATCTACATCTCAGAGTCTGTTTTGGGGGAACTCAATCTCAGATAGGAAGGTAGCAGGAAAAGCAATCTCTGCATAGTCTGTCTGACTTTTGATCAACAAATACCTGTTTTATTCTTCCCCCTACATATAAGACACAGTAACCCTGAGAGACAGTCCAACTTCCTATCTAGTTGTCCATTCCACCTTTAAGCTTTTCTGATGATACACTGTCCTCTCCAGCAGGTCCTGGCCCAGACATCAATGAACTAGCAAAGACAAGTTATCTGCCCCTAATACATCAATTATGCACAATGGTGGAGAAGGTCCAGAATAGCAAAAGCAAATGTGGAAATTGAAAGATATGGCATTACAGCTGCATCTCCATGTTTGATATCCTGCTAGGCATGTTTTATGAAGACTCAGAATTGTGGTGGAGGTTGGTGAGGAAAATTCTTTAATTAGGCTCTGAGTTTGGGGAGAAACATCCTTATTCTCTCTATCCAACATTTTTCTAGGGCCTTGGCTCTATCATTCATAAGGTCTTTCTTGTTATCCTCTGTGATCATATCTTATGTATAAAGGAGAGTATGTCCTGACTGGGGTCTACGTGTGCTAAAGTTTACTTACTGTCAGGATTTTTTTAAGATTTGAAAAACTAGAGGCATTTTTAGACAATACTCTTAGTTTCTTTTGGCTACACAGTTCCTGCAAAAACTTGCTAACCTTCTGATCCATCTGAGTCCAGTCAGTCCCATGGGCCAGTAAGCACACCTATAGTTCTTTCCCAAAGTTCTAATACATTTTAATTTTGAGTTTCCTACCTATCTCACTCTCTATTTCTTTCTCTTAGCTATTTAATTATTCTACTTATTTAATTTTAACAGAAAAGTTTTTGTTCAACTTTTTTCTCCCCCCATACTGAGCACTTTCTAAAGGAGAGTCTAGAACAGTTGCCTTTCCAATCCTTAATGGCTTTACATCTCCAGATTGTCTTCAATTCTTTTTAAACTTTGTAGCATATCTTTCTAGAAACATTTGGCTAAAGGCAGCCAGTAATAACTGAGACACCTTTTTATTCTGCCTTTTCCCAGTCACTTCCTCTAAAGCAATAGTCTCATTATGTATATGACTTGCCTTCCAAGTTGTTGCAGATGGAAATTTTGTCACAGCTCAACTGAAAACCCCCGGTTTCAAACCTACAGTATCTGTTTTCTTGTTGTCCATTCCTCAACTATTAAACCAGTGCCAAACAGTGTAGTTTTTTTTTAATGGTGGCATATCATTTACAGTAAAAATTTTTGGCATTATTAACATAAATAATTGTTTATGTTAAGTGGGTAAATATAAAGATTATAAATATAATTATTATAGATTATTATAAATGTAAGTATTATAACAAACACCTGTGGATTTCAGTGGTTTAACATGATATGTTCTTTCTACCTGATATATCTATAGTTTTTACATGGTGTTAGACTTGGTCATCTAGGCATTGAAACTTCTTTCATGTTTGTCTTTGCTATCCTTGGGGCCTCAGAGACTTCTGATGGAGTGTCTGCCTCTAGCTGGCAGTCAGGGGAAGAGAAGACAAGGACATTACTTAGAGGAGTTTTTTTATGGGCAAGCCTGGATGTGGTGTGCTGCAACTCCCAGAACCATCCTTTGGCCACAACTTGGTCATAGAGCTACATCTAACTGTTAGGGAAGGCTGGGAAATGTACTCTGGTTTCCCCAGCAGGCAGTAGAAAGACATTTCATAAACACAGAACATCTGCTACAGAGTCCTACTGTCTATATATCATCAACTATGTATTATATTATAAAGAATATGATAATAAAAACTAGGTCACAGAGATTGTCACGTGGTATCACGGTCACTGACAGACTTCTTCAGCACCTGGGGATAATCATTTTATTCCTGGCTGCAGTATTCTTCTACTTTCGAAATAAGATACACAACATATTAAGAAAATTCTGTCAAAAAATTATTCTAGGATATCTGAGTAACTTTATCAGTTGGTTAAGGATAGGCACACGCAGTGCACTCACACCCAAACAAAATGACTTTTGGAAAATAGCTATTAACTCCTAGCGTATATAGATACGCAAAACCAAACTTCACTTTGTTTCCATTCTCCTGAAATGCACCCTATAATTACATTTAATAGTCCCGAGGTAAATACCATGTAAACTGGAGCCTTCTTTAAAGAAGGGAAGCAGTCACATATTCACACTGCAATGAAGGGGTATTTACATGGCAATTACCAAGCCATTGTATTGCCTTTCCTTTAATCTCATCAGCTCCATCTCCTAAATCTTGTTCAGGCAAAGCAGTTGAGCTAAATAACTTTTAACTACCAAAGTGTATATTTCTTAAAGCAGTTGTCACTGGTATTTTTGTAGTTAGTCTGATGTTTGTTTTTCGTATATTAAGAATTTGGGGGAAAGTGCATTTTAAACAACCATTAGGCATTTATGCAAATCTATCAAGTTGTTCATTTAAAAAATATCCTGATCATAATAATTGTCCATATTCTTTATGGAAAATTGAATATTAAATTATATATAAAGAGTCCAAGAAAAATTCCAAAATACAAATTTTTGTTTACTTTTATTTAAAATTTTTATTTATTTATTTTAGGTAGGCTATTTTTTATTGAAGTTAATTGACTTGCAGTATTATATTAGTTTCAGGTGTACAGCATAGTGATTTATTTATACTCTTATACATTATGAAATGATCACCATAAGTTTAGTTAACTGTCACCATACAAAGTTACTACAACATTCTAAAATACAAATCTATATAAAAGTAAAACTAAAGATTAAATTATTTTAAAAAAATCCTTTCAGTTATGTGTCTGAGTGACATGTTGCTTTTAAACTAAACTTTTAATTGAAATATGATATATACAAAAATACACAATTTTATAGCTTGAGGAATTTTCATAAATTGAGCCTACCCATGTAATAATTCCTCACATCATGAACAGAGCATCACTAACACCACAGAAACACCTTTCATGCCCTATTCCAACCATTATCTTCCTAAATTTAACTTCTATCCTGTTTTCTATTGCTATAGATTAGTTTTACCTATCTTAAAACTGTATGAAGTTGGAATTATACAAACTGTAATATAGTGGATTCTGGGTTGTGCTACCCAAATCTCCCTTCTAGACTAAGCACTTACTCTCATGACTGCAAAGAATATTGGCTGCTAATAGTTCACATATATGTTCTCAGAGAATTGTCCTTAGATGAAGGAATCACCCAAGATTACATGTTCTCCAGGAAGGCAACCTACATCTAATACCATGTAGGGTACAATACCCAAGCCCCCTTACCTTTGGGGCCAATGTAAAAGGCCATCTCAGCTCCAGAGTTCTGAATGGAGTCCTCACAGATTTCTGCTGCAACATACTGCAGTTGAACACCTTCCGATACTCAAATTAGCTTCCCTCAATCCCTTCAAATACTGTTTCTGAGATCATCCTCCAAGATACTTCTGTCCTGAAAATCTCTAACCTCAGAGACCATCTCAGAGACACATCTAAGAGAGCTGGTGACAATGGGAGTGTTTCCAGGAAGAAGTCTCTAAACTGAGTTTTTGAAGCTGGATTACCTGCTAGCAGGCTGACAGAACCATTATTGAAAGTAGGTGGACTGCTGATAACTCCTGGCATACACTAATGGTGTAATTAACTGTCAAATTCCCATCAGTGGTGAACGCAATCGGAAAGGATGTACTAGCTGTGCAATGCCTGGTGTGGTAGAAAAGTATGAGAGGAGGGTAAGTTAAGGTACTTTGGAGTCAACTGCTATTGCTGATTTAGACTGGGCATTTCTGAAGAATTGATGGGATAAATTTTGTGGGAATCTTATATGAGGACTGGTATGAGGGCCTCAGGCCTTGTGAAATGTAAATTTATTTCACAAGAAACAGTTTTGCACATTTAGAATACTGCACCGTATCTTTTTCCAGTCCAACATTAACTGTGAACTTCAGACCATTGGTATGAGTTAGCGATCTGTGCTGCAGAAAACATAGATGACCAGTCTATTTGGGACATTCTTTAGTTATATTTGTCCTACAGTTCCATATTTTAGAAGTATGTTCCTTATTTCTTATCGCCTCCAGTTTATTCCCCAGGTTCTTTTATCACATTATCCTTAGGTAAATTGTTGCTCTGGATAGACTTTGCTTATCTAAATATTAAATAATAATATTAAATATAATTATTTAATTAAATAATTAAATAATAAAGACAGCACAGCATGCAGTGCATCCATTGATATGTTAGTAGACAAGATAAAAATAATGAATAAAAGGTAGGTAAATGGTAAAAAATAAGACACATTGAATTTTTATAATAAAAATAAATACTATGTAATAAAAGAATCAGATAAATACTACCCCCTAATATAGAAAATATGACTCTTAAGAGAATAAAGGCAATGAAAAATGTTTGTTAATGAAGAAGAAAGAATGTGAATTAGGAAGTAATAAATGTTTTCACTATCATGAATGATACCTAGGTTTAAATAAAGACATAAAATAAGTGAGACATATTAGAGGAAATAAGGATTAGAATGAACACACCTTAAAACTGAGTTAGGGAAATGAATGTCAAGGTTGACAAATCATACAGTTTGCAATAGAAAATGCATAAATGAATGAATGAATGTAACCCAAGAGATGATGTATAACAAAGTTAGGCAAAGATGGTACAACTTAGACATAACTGATGAACCTGAAAATTATTAACACTATAACAGAGTGGTTTAGTCATTAGATAAAAGTCTGAATTTCCAGATCAAATGACATATTGGTCTGAGGGAAACCGACAGAACACTATAAATATTTACTCTTTACTATATAGTATTGAACTAATAGAGTAAAAAAAAAATGTGTATTCTATAGAAACTGGGGGGAGGCAGTCTCTGCTTTCAGTTATCACCAAGGTAAAAAAAGATTCTATAAGTATTCAGACAAAGACAAGTAACAAAAATTGTAGGGAAAAATCTAATTTGTCTCAGTACCCTGCACTAAAACATTCAGCATAAGATGACTAAGGAGCAATGTCTTAAAAATCTTAAGAGAAAACAGGCATAAACCAAAGTTTTGTTGTTATGGACCTAGCCAAATTCTCATTCAAATATAAAGACAAAAATCTCAAACACATAAAGCACTTGGAGATGATAGCATCCAAGCATTCCTGAAAAAAATTGAAATTGTTAAGCGTCAGCCAAATGATGTAATATAAATTAAAATAAATTAGGGATGATGAAACTATGGTATGAAAGGACTTTCAGTAAGCATTGAATACATTCAAATATATAACAGAATGAAATATGATATGTCCTGTCAATAGGAAACTAGTTAAATGAAATAAGGCAACATGAAACATTATGCAGCCTTTACAACAATGAAATAACTTTTTTCATACCAGTATGGAAAGATATTTAGGATGAATTTTTAAGTAAAATTTCCTCTGTCTATAACTTAGCATTGTGAGCGTCTGAAATTCCACCATTATGTCAGTGATCTTTATAAATAAGCATTTGTTTTAAAGTGACATAGTCTACTTACTGTAATATATTTGTCCAGAAAGTGGATAATGAACCAAAAGAACAGAATTTTATGATTTGCTGTGTAACAGCCCAAAGATAGGTATTTGAAATCAATAGAAAAGGTCTTTCTCTATGTGGTCATTCAGGGAGGCAGGCTAGTGGAGGCTTTACCTTCCTCAATGTGTAGTCTCCATGGTCAACATAAGCATCTCTACCCTAACCTTCCAGAGGAAAAATAGCACAGAGGAAACCAAGTGGTTTTATGGTCTGTGGCCTGAAAGTCACACGTAACGTTTCCACTGCCATTTCTGGATAGTAATCAGCCCCGTGGCTGCACATGCCTGCAACAGGGGCTGAGATAGACGCCCAAGAAGAAGTGGAGAACACAGTAGAACACGTCGGTTTCTTCCATAGCATTCAGAATAAGTAAATAAGGAAAGATCTTGAGGATTACAATATTGAGATGTTGAAATCTGATCAAAATGTGTTTATCAGCTTTCTTTTTTATGATTGGAGGGGAAGAGAATATTAAAGCCTGAGAGTACATGAGGAGTGCTGTTCTGAAACATGTGACGGAACACATGGGAAAGAAAAGTTGAATAAAGAGTTCAATTAAAAATTCACCTCTTCTGGGTTTTGCTGATGGCAAGGCTGCCACTGAGAGACATAGCGGGCCACGCAGGCCTTAGACAGCTCCACCGTATTCTTCCACATCATCATCAACAGTGGGCCCCTGGACTGCATCTCCTTTTAGCTCTTTGAAGACAAAGTTCCAAAGACAGCAGAAAACTTTTAGCACTGGGGAGAAAGCATTTAGTTACAAGGATTCCTGCATTCACAGAATTATTCTGGAGTCTGTGTGCCAGGGTGGTGACTTCTCATATCATAATGGCAGTGATGGCAAGTCCATTTTTGGGGACAAATTTGATGATGAGAGCTTCATCCTGAAGCACACAGGTCCTGGCATCTTGTTTATGGCAAATGCTGGGCCTAGCACAAACAGTTCCCACTTTTGTATCTGCATGGCCAAGACTGAGTGGTTAAAAACAAAGGTGGTCTTTAGCAAGGTAAAAGAGCATATATGTGCTTTAGAAGCAATGGGGAACTTTGGGTCCAGGAACAGCAAGACCAGCAAGATCACCATTGCCCCTGCGAGCGACACTAATACATTTGACTTACGTTTTACCTCAGTCACCAGACCATTTCTTCTGTGGCTCAGGAGAGCACCCCTCCACCTCTGTCTGCTCTCAGTGCCCTGTAATGTTTGCTCTTGCGACAGTTCCTTTGGTTCCATATTTTCTTGATCTCCCTCCAAGTCTACCTAGATTAAGAGTTAGGTTTATGATTGTAAAAGAAGAACTAAACAACAATTTAAAATTTTTTTCCTCTTCTGCAGTTTACACAAATCTGATCAAAGAAGAAAAGCATCTTTCCAATACTTCACACCATTTTATACACATGACTTTGTGAATGAGCACATTCATTCTGCTCTGTGAGGAGGGGAGTTGCTTGATCCTTTGCATAGTCCCAACAAAAATTCTGAAATAAGGACATTGAAATGTATCCAAATCTGTGTCAATATTCAAATGATAAAAGTCCCTTTTTTATTTGCACCTGATTTTCCTCTTGTGGATGGGTTTTTCAAATGCTGTGTTCAGATATCAGGTTTGATCCCTCACTCAACTGGGAACTTAACTTTGTAGGAAAATGATTTCCTTCAGCTCTCCTTTTGGTAGTGTATTGTCACAGCAGTCAGGATACTTGATGCTTAAAATCGCCATTTCCTTACTTCTTTCTGTGTCAATTATTTTGCATACCTCTGAAAGTAAAATTATTGAATAAGAGAGTTTTGAGCCCTATCTGTTTAAATGTAAGAAACCTTTTTCTGAAAAATACAGTTTAAGGTGCACCACCAATCTGAGATTTCACAAGAACTTGGATGCATTGTACATTTTACCATGTTTTATTATTGCCTAGCACCTTATTTACAATAAAAAATAATGAGTTGTAGAGATATCTATTAAGGGATTTCATGAGAGATGACTTCATTCTTACCACGGGACTAAATGTAGGCAGCAGAACGGCATTGTTCAGGATAAATGGCTGTTTGATAGGATGATTATACCAGGAGGAATAACCTTCTCTGTGATGCACGAAGATTCTCAGGCTCAGAAATCCAGCCAAATACAAGTAGGAATATCCCTGAGAGACCTTTTCTGGCAATAGATGAGAGCTTTTTCCTTTAGGACGTTCAGAGGCCAGTGCTTACAGTTTCACCAGTAACCAATGTCTATTTAAAGTGTCCCTGGTTAGAGAAATGATGGGGACATAGATTCTCCTCAAATTTAATTCTAGAAGGTAGGAAGCACTGTCAAAAACAAGTGAAAAAGAATGTGGCAAATGTATATGACAGTGTAAAACTGAGCACCAGTTCTTCTGCTCTATAAAGGCTTCACAAATAAAAATGAATATGGTAGTTAAGTAGAAGTCAGGCCATGGAGCTTAACCCTAAAAATACCCTTTGTGCTCAGAATCATCTCCACCCTTTCATTTCTAGAAGTGTTCGGACATAATGCTGAAGGATTATTTTTCAAGTCTCCCTCTGCGTTCTCTTAATCTCAGACTTTGGGCTATTGATGGATAGAACTCGTGATGAGTGGGAGAATGCATAGACTGCAAACTTAGGGACAATAAACTGTTGTATAATAATAACGATTTTGAAAATGTTTACTATTCCCAGGATTCACATGTGTATATGATCCCAGATCATTTTTAGAGTCACTTAGCTTGTTTATGCACCTTGGGGAACAAGGGGATAAACAGGAATATATTTTCTGAAGCTTATTAGAAGATAGGTATATGTGTGTTTTGGGAGCTGAAGATCAAGGAGAGGGCTAGGTTAGGACTGAAGTGAATTTGGAGCTGTTTTTAAAGCACTCTAGATAGGTTAGTCTGGTTATTGTAGTAGTGAGTTCATGGCTACACTGCAGGAAATTGGACAGACTCTTCAGGAAACATGACAAGACTGTTTTAGTTGAGGGCTCCATTTTTCTTACTGCTACACCAGGTGACATACGCATTATTTATATATAAAATCCAAAGTGATCTTTTACTTTTTAAGTGAATGATAATTGAAAAAACTTAGACAAAAGTATGTGTGTGTATGGAGTGGCAGGGTCTCCAAAATTATTAATAAAAGACATGTTGAATTGAATGTAGTCATCTGCTATACTTGATACAATAGTACTTTCTTAACCATCATTCCTCAGATCCATATTTTCTTCAACTCTGGAAGAATTACAAAAAATGAGGCATTTTCCATTGTCTTCTTCCTGCTTCCATGTGGAGAACTGAATGAACATTAGCCAATTAGCAGCAGAATATTATATTTTTTAACACAAATATCCTTGCATTTGTCTATGATAGTTCATAAGTCTTTAAGCCAGTTTACTGGTCACAGTTATAAATCCCACCTTCAGATGTATATCTCTCTCCCTCTCTCTCTCGTGTGCTCATGTTCACTCTTTACTGGCATTTCTATGTTCTCCAAATCTAAATGAGGCCATTTGAAATACTTGGGCCAAGCACATTTTCAAGCTGTTGATTCTCTCTGTACTCTTCATGTAGAACAAGCAACATAGATGTCTGTCTGTACAAAACAGGGTTAAACCAGAATAGTTCCTTGGTAAAAGACTTCTTTTTTCCATAGGAAATAATCCGAGTTCATCAGAAAGACCCAGAAATCTCATGTAATGAATAATTCTGTAGAGAATTCCAAACTGTTCTGTGCCTCAGCACATGTCTAAGGTCAAGGACACTTGGGTCTCTAGTTCAGGAATTCAGGAAGTATATCTATCTTAGGCTTCTCTGAATTATTGAGCAATGATGATCATTTACAATAGTAAGCCTGGGAAAATTAAAAAATTTTCCACTGATTTAAGATATATCTCTTTACTCTTAAAAGCTAAAGTCACATTTTTGCAAAAGGTATACTTTCTAATGGGAATTTGGACTGTCAGTAAATATCATAAATCCATTCAAAATTTAATTTTCAAAGTTGGGTCTTCTAAATGCACATCATTTTCCCAAACCATATGTATTTACAATTTTTATAAAGTGATATTATAGATTTTCTATTTTGTTCCTTACAAGTCTGAAGTATAGAAAGGCAAATGCCATTCTTTTTATTTTACAGATTAGGTAAGTGAGACTTGGCTTAAATAGTTTATCACTGGTCATAGCTAGAAAGTACTTATCCTAATTCTTCTTCAGTGCTATTAACTACATGGTTATTTTCATTTTGTATTCTGGGATCTTACTTATTTGGGTTCCTCCACGCATACTTTTCTTTTAGAAAATTTGTACAAAGATAAAATAGTTTAAAAGATGTTTAGTCCTTTAAAAATATCTATTTAAGTGCCTCCTATAAGTGAGGAACCATAGAAGACATACAGACATAAGATAGAAGGTAGATTCATTCTGGTTGGGGTATATTTCAGTTAAACACAAGGCAGAGACCCTTTGGGAAAGTTTTGCCATACTCTTCATCTACCGATCTCTAGGAGAATATTCCATCATTTGTAGATGAAATATGCCTTGTTTAAGTCCCTACCAGTAATGGAAGCAAAATAGTCTATTGTGGGTGCTGGTTCAGTCTCAAACTAAACTTCTTTGTTTGGATTCATTTTATGTGTTACTTGTTTGTTCGCTTGTTTTTATGGACTCTTTGTACTACCTCTTTATCATTTAAAATCTTGAAGGTTTAAAAATATGTGAACCCATTTTGTGCATTTCAGCATTACTCAAGTTCTGAAGCTTTTAGTCATGTCATGTTGTCCGTGGAATATTTGATAGATGTGCTCTTTCCTTGAGCATCGTATTTGCTTCTACAGACATATCTCATAGTGTAAGGAATTTGTAATTTTCATCATAACTGACAGGACTGGCAGATAGATACTCTTCTCTCACTTGACTCAGTGCCTGCTTTGATGTACATAAATTACAAAAGCAGCATTTATTTCTTTACAATTTTAAATTCTCAGAGCAGCCTAATAGATGATAACCTAGTTCAAAATTAAATGAAAATAATATTTAAGTTATTTTCAAATGAAACACTTTGTACTTTATTGTAGAAATAACAGCAACAGAAATGATGCAGGTTAGTAGAAATGCAAAGCTGATAAACACAAAGTTAAAAAAAAAAAAAAAAACAATTTGTGCTCATAGTTAGTGCACAGACTTTCAGCACCCAGTGCTGAGCTGCCTTAATATGAAAGAGCATTCTGCTTTGTAGATGCAAGGTGATAAACTGCTTTATGTTTCAAGTTGTAGCTTGGTGCAAATTGAACCAGCTGCGTTGCAAAATCAAATTTATCATAAAAGTGGTAACTGACCATTAACTACTGCGTAATGCTGTAAACATGACCCTGTTGTGCGACTACAAGACAGCCTGTTCTAGAACATGACAAACAGTTAGGAGGAACAGGAAAAGTCAGTGTCTTTGTCACTAGGAACAAGAAAGATAAAAGGAACATGATCTTGTGCTGTTTCATTGTTTGCTTCATAGTTTTAAGACACGCACTATGCTCTTAACGGCAAACGCCTGGAGGAATGGAGCCTTCATTTTAAATTACCGCTATGTATGTTTAAGAGATTGTATCGGCATTTTCAAGGAGTTGCTTCTCTATATTAGATATTTTGTTTTAAGTGCAGCAAAAGGCCAAGCTCAAATTCATTCCTAATGAGCCATGCGTTAATGTCAAAGTCTCTGCTGTCCACTCAAATGCCAAAGAACACATCTGACTTTATAATGAGCCAAACAGTTGTCTCTTTATAATCTGAGTTAGCCTTCTGTTAGATAGCCACATCCAAAATTTATAACACAGCGGTGGAGGTTGTTGCTGGGATGGCTGAAATCCAATCAAAGATGTAAAGCTTCTCATATTGTGTCAGTATTATTGCCAAGTCTTTACCATTTTATCTCCACATTGAATAAACGGACCCAAAAAATTCCAGATGGAATGTTGCCTGAATTTGATCTACTGTGTACACTGGTCGGAGAGAGATCAAAACCAGATGACAAGCATCAAGGCCATCAGCCAGTGGCAGGGTGGTGGGAATGCAGGTAGAAGTTTGCAACGGCACTGCCAAACTTTTCTTCTCCCTGGAGGACACTCTTTCCAATTAACTGCCTACTTTCTCATACTTCTAGGTTCTAAACTTCATTTGGTTTCTGATTTGACATTTGCTGACATTCCCAAAGTTGAATGCTTATCTTGTCTGTTCTCTAGGTAATATGTTTTACCTGCTTAACGTGAAAGTGAATGCCTTCACATAGTCATGGGTAATGAAACAATATCTAGAAATAAGGTGGGTTGAAGCTGTATTGGACAAAGCATCACACATACACATTGCAACTGTGAGTTGAAACTAGATAGGTAATTCAGAGAATTGTATAAAATTGAGGGACATTTACATTTTTGTTTTATTTCCTAGTGAGACAATCTGTACTAATGTAAGTTCCTACACTGATTTTTTTCACGTACTTACTGTAAGGTGTAATAGGGAAATTAGAATATTTCTACATTAAGCTGAAACATATTTTACTTTAGTAGTGATGAAAATACATAAAAATATATCAGAAGGAACATAAGAGATAAGTAGAACAAATAACGTTAGAAAGAAATACAGTTAACGTTACTGTCTTTGATTGATGAGATGATAAGAATTGTTACCTACTTTCTTGGATTTTCCAAATTGTCAGTAATGAGACTGCATTGTTAAAAAGTTTCAGTTGCAATAGATGAATATCCAGCTTCTGGCACCACAGAAATTAAGCCTGAAAATGTATTCTGCTGAGTGAAAGAAGAGGGGAAGCATATTAAATAATGTCACTGTCTGAATACTTTTGCTACAGGCTTTAGGGTCTCAGTTTTTGTTTATTTTTTAACAAGCTTTCTTTAAACATCTTTTAGTAATAAACTTAGCAACTCAAATGGTAGTTGAAATAAGTACAACTTCTAATGTATTTATTGATAAAATATGTAATCTGGAATGATATCCAGTATATCAAGTACCTAGGAATTAACAGAACAAAACAGGTGCAAAACCTATAGAGTGAATTGACAGAAATTGACAGGCTGATTCTCAAATTGGTATGAAATTGCACAGGAGCGAAACAGCAAAGGTGGCTAAGGTACAAACTGGAGGGCTTCACGCTGTCAGACACCAAAACTAATTACAAAACTATTGTGATGAAGACTGTTGGCAAAGGAGAGGATATAGTCATTGAAAAGATCAATTTACTTCAAGGCTAAAAGTGGAAGTTGGCACAGTGATGCATCTCCGGATGGGGAATAAGGAAGAGTGAGGGAGAGGTTCCCAAATCTATATCTTTGGCTCTAGCATCATTCTTAAATTACAGATGCATTATCCTAGTGGTCCTAGTGTATACTAGGCCACATCATTTTATTGTCAAATATTTACCTCAAATTTAGTATGTTCTAGAAAGAACCCTTGGTTTCCTCTAGTCTGCTCCCAAATGTATGTCTCTGTCAGTCAATAAATGATTTTACAGTCCAATTCAGCCAAAAATATGGGCATTATCCTTATTTCCTTTACTCTCCTGCTTCCATCTGTGTTTTGTTCTATCCTTTACTGCTGCCAATGTGAACAAAACTGCATTTATCTCTTGCATAAAACAAAGCAATAGTTTCCCAGTTGATTTCCTGATTTCCACTCTTGTCCGCCTCTATAAAATCTATTTTCAGCTTAACAGACTCACTTTCAAAACATAAATCACACTTCTCTACAAAAATATTAATAATAATGAACATAAAATAATTCGCACCTTGCCAGACTCTGCACACATTTTCTCTTACCTGCTGCACTGCTATACTCAGATTCACTGAGATGTTTTAGTCTTTTTCTAATTCCATGAACATACACAGTTAGTTTCTACCTTAAATCCTTTGAACCATCTATACCTTTTACTTGGAATGTTCTTTATTTTTATCTTTCTTGACTATATCCTTACTGTTCTGACCACAGTACACGTTACTTCCTCCACCTGTCAATTCATTTCAAGTAAAATCCTGTGTACTTAGGCTATTTAATTTTCAACATAATATTTATCATAATCTGGTATCTAGTTACTTCTTTATTTATATAACACCCAGTAGAATGTAAACTCCTCACAAACAAGACCCTTGTTCTTAGCTGTTTCTCTGGCACCTAGAGTAATGCCTACTATGTGTAAGTTTTTTTATGTTTATTGTTAAAAGTTGAATGAATGATAGACTACAATGAAAAGGCATACCTAGGCAAGACCAATGATAGGATTAGGGCTGGAAATTAAGCCCTGGAATAAGTAGGAAAAAGAGTCAAACCAAGATAAGATATCAGAATAGCCACATTGAGAAGAACTAGTAAAATCACAGGTGGAAGATTATACAACGATATTCTTCCTGCACCTATAGAAGGAAGATGACTTTTCCTTACTCTAGCGCTAATACAGAAAGGCTAGAGGGTGTGGCTATTGTTCCACTAGCATTTGCACATTGCAGACCTAATGTTGGTGGCTGTATTTCTCTCTCCTAAACCTCTAAATTTGCTAGAACATTATGATATCGATCTTATCAGGGTATTGGATGATATCATGAGTGAGGTCTGTAACTTAGTAAAGTATATTATCTCCAAGGGAAGTAATACAAGGCCAAGAATATTAAACTTTTAGATCGGAGAATTCAGTATTAATAAGGCCCTAGTGTTTCCACATACTGGATGGGAGACTAAAGCATACCACATATTAAGCATGAGCTTTAGTTTTATACAATGTGAATAGAGGGCAACCTACAGCCAAATTAAGAAATGCCTATTGGGAAATTGGGTTGATTACCAGTACTTCACCAAATCATATGTGGAGCTGTATTTTGATATTTTGCTAAGGTCAGTTTTAATACCTCAGCATGAAATTCTGTTATATACATAATCGATGAAATGAAGTGGAATGAAAAGTGATTTTTTTTTTCTCCTTGATCTTCTTTCTGAAAAGACAGTTGCAAAGGGGAAACTTATTTAGAGTATTCTCCCTCTTTTAGAAATGTCTCAGATTGGAACAAAATAATTATAACTTTTCACATATTTTGAGTAGCTGCATTGATCTAGGACCTTGATACCTATAGTATTTACCACCATACTAACCTGATTCACTTGTATTAGAATACTGATTTGTCCTTTTGTTCAAATCTAGATAGATGTAATGAATACCTGCTGTTTATTCTAACTGGAATTTAGATAGGATACTTTGCTTTAATTGAATGTCCTTTCCAACTATAGCAATGAAAAATAGTATATAGTAAACACTACTTGTTTTCTTTTTATTATAAAAACCATAGTTTGTTCAAACAATGTAGTTTTATTCTGATAATCTAATTTATCTGAGAATTGCTGATAAACCAATATTAATGCAATAGAAGAATAAATATTTTAGGATAAGCAGCATTCTGACTATGATTTAAAATTATGATTCAGTATTCATAAACTAAATTTTTCCCTCTAGGAAGAAAGGGGTCGTATTGTGTTATGACAATGCAATGTAAATGACATTAAATATATGGTTTAGATTTATGTTCTAATGAATAACTTGTAATAGAAGACAATTAGTCAATTCAAGAAAATGCTTAGCTTCAGTTGTAAAGTATAGGAAACATAAATAATCATCAAGTACACGTAAATGTGTGTAATATTTTATCTAGGACTAAGTATGAAGATATGGTAATACTATTAATCATAATATGAGTTGTAAATTACTGTCTGATTTTTTCTTTTTCTTTTTTTGAATTTTTGCCTAGCAATTGTTTTCATATTCCCATCCTATTTTATTTTCCATATGGAGATAATCCAATATGAATTTCCCTTCTCATATGGAAGATATAAATATTTTTTAAGAAATAAGGTATGAGATCTCACTAGCTCTTATATAATATGCATATAAATATATGAATATGGATTTATTGAATCACCATAAATATTTCTGATATACCTATAAACCAGGATTCATATACTTTTCAAAATATCAATATGATTTTATAATTATTTCCTCTTTAAACGAAAGGCCCTTAGGATAACATTATTCTCAAATACACTAATGCAATGCTCATTTATTAAGTAAGATTAGCTGAGCAAGATAAATGATATTTTGTAAGTTTTTTGCAGTTAATGCTGTTGAAAATTATGCTATAGTTTCAACGAATACACTGTAGCTCATATTTTAAGGTGCAACTACTTGATATAGCTCACATTTTACAAAGCATTAAAATTCAATGTAACTACTTTATGGGATGAATGACTCACTTAAGAACCATGGTGTGGAATATCATCCAAATACTCTTCTTCCTTAGAATCAAAGGATCAGCCTTGGCAAAAATGTTTTAGATGGTATGCAGCACTTAAAGATGTGGTATTTAAGTTTGTGACTGCCATATATAGTTAAAAAACCCTGACATATTTAATAAGTACCTCTTAATGGTATAAAGAATAATAATTATAGGGAATTAGAGGAATCCACTTACCTTGCTATTGGCTGCAGACTCGAAGGGTCCTCATGATTTCGTGATAAACTTACATTATAACTGGAGAAAAGAAAAATGACCTAGGTATTTTTTCCTTCTTTCCCAAGAGAGGCATCAGTTCCTTGTTGAATGTGTCTTAAAGGTTGGCATTGAACTGTCAATATGTGAAGTCTATTTGTTAAGGGATTATCATGGATATTTCTAAATCCATCCCAGTTACTGACTACTTCATCTGTGCTGTGTTACTGAATTCTCTCCCAGCCAACGCCCAATCTGTTCTCTGAATTACCCTGGTTGAAGGCTGAATCCCTGAATTAGATTTCCCTCAATCAAATCCCTTGTCTTCCTCTTAAAAGCTGTTTGGCTTTTCCTGTTTTACTTAATTTCTCTGCATCTCAGCTTTCCTATATATAGCTAGGTGACAGTGGTATCTAATTGCCATGTTTAAATATTTGTATCTTCTCAAAATTCTTATGTTGAAATCCTGAACTCCCAAAGCTGATGGTTTTAGGAGGTGGGGCTTTTGGGAAGTGCTTAGATCATGACGGAGGAACCCTCATGGATGGGATTAACGCCTTAAAAAAGAGGCTCCAGTGGGATCCCTTTTCACTTCCACCACGTGAGAACACAGTGAGAAGGCAAGAAACCAGGGCTGTCAGCAGAAGTTGACCATGCTGGTCACTTGACCTGGGTCAGACTCTAGAACTGTGAGCAATAAATTCCTGTTGTTTCTAAGATTCCCAGTCAGTATTGTTATTTTGTCAGAGCAGTCCTAAAGGACTCAGACACTAACTAATAGGTTGGTTATGAGCCTTAAATGAATTAATACGTGTAAAGCCCTTAGCAAAGTGTCCAGCATATACTAAGCACTCATTAAATTAACGTTATATTATTATCCTCTGCTCCATTTCCAGCTGTTTGCTAAATAAAGATTCTTGGTCTGCATAATTACTACCATGTATTATTTACTCACAGCGTTCTTCAGTCCAAATGGTTTGGCTTTGATAGCTCTATCAAACTCTGCTTATCTCTCATTAAATTGTATAAACTTTGAGGGTGGAGCTTATGCCTTATTTATTTTTATCCTCTCTGTTGGAAAACATAAGTGTTTTTTGTTGTTGTTGTTGGGGTTTTTTGGCCAAAATGAATAGGTCCTAATTATGATGGATGTGGTTTTTGATGATCGATATTAACTTAATGGAGTGGATATAATCTCTAGGCCAAAGTTTGCTGAAATTTGAGATTATCTTTAAGAACTAATAATTTTTAATCATATATTGTGGAAAAGATAGAAAAATAGAAATATATAAAAATATAGGTTATATGCATGGGTTATTATCCATTCACATATTTTATAGCTCTGTTCATTAAGAGAGACTAGAAACAATGACACCACAGTAATAATGAGCACACTTAGTCCCTACATCTTAATTTCTAAACATCATTCTTCAATAAAAGGAACAAGGTACTTGGAAAAATGGTTGATTTCATGTAGTTAATTTCTAGAGCAGAGAAAATACTAGATGAGCCTGGAATTTCTTGTAGTGTCAAAAAGTAAGGACATGTTCAAAAAAAAAAAAAAAACAGATGGGCTAGAAAAAATTAAATTCAAAATATATAATGGTGTTATTGGATTATAACCTCCAGTACAAACTAAATATCCATAAGTCCATACTTACAGAAAGTGCATATATGATGGATTTAGAATGACACAATAATTATTTCTATGTTATTCTTGCCAAAAATTCATACTTAGTCCAATCATGAAAAAAAAAAAAACCAAACATACCCATATTGAACTATTTCTACACAGTGACTGAAAAATTTTTTCAGAAGCATCAATCATGAAAAAGAAGGAAAGACTGGACCTGTGTTAGACTGTAGAATACTGAGGAGAAATAACAACCTACTTCAGTGTGGGCCTTGAATACAGTACGGAAACAGTAAAAGGACCTTAGAGGAACAATTTGGTAAAATTTGAATAAATTCTAAAGTTGAGTTAATAGTATTGCACTAGGGTTAATTCCTTGTATGTGATAATTATATCATGATTTTATAAGATGATGATATGAAGGAAATCTGGGAGGGTTATATAGAAAATATCTCTATTAATTTTCCCCAGCTTTTTGTATATCTAAGATTATGTGTAAAAATCTTCTGGTACAGTTCCTTACATATTTAGTAAAAGTATCTTTAAGAAGTTGAGGAAACATCGTGAGTCTGGACACATAGTTGCACCAGGGCTAACATCTGATACATATTAAGCTCTTTAGTCAATAGTCCCTGATCTGTGAAGAGAGCCATGTGATGCTTATATCCTGATATTTCCCTTTTCCTGTGTGTGGGTCTGTGTGTATGTGTATTGAAGGGTGATGATAGGATATATAGTCATCTGTATCTATGTGTCCACATCTCTATCTGGTTAACTGCACATAGGGAAAGAACATGAGTGCCAGTTGAAAGCCCAGATTCTTCCATAACATAGCTGAAAATTGAAGATCATAAAATACCACAAAGAGAAGATGGTAACGTATATCAAAAAGGATGAAGTAATATACATTGTCTATCCTGTAATTTTTCCTCCATATAGAGCCATTTCCTATGTTTGGAACTGGAAGATATCATGGGAGTCTTTAAAAAACTTCAACTGAGTATTGAAGCTATTCTCATTCACATCATATTTTTTAAATCTATAGGTCATTCAACTTTTTTAACACTCTGTCAGCCAAAAAAATTTCTTTCTTAATTTGTATTACTCTGGGACCTTAGGACCTATAATTTGGGTGTAGTGAGGCATTAAGTTTTATGTCCAAAGCATCAGCTCATTGATTTCCTGGATATGCTTTCCAATTAGGGGATTGCAAGCTACATGGAAAATTCCATAGAGTACAAGTTTACAAAGTTAAAACAAATAGCGTACCTTGTGAGGATACATGGATATAAAGAAGCAAATATGGCTATTTATTCACTACAATTACTCATTTATTCAACAATTAGTTTTTGACCATCTATTATGTGCTGGACACTGTTAAGTATGTTGCAGATGGATCTGGAAACAACAATAACCAAAACAAGCACCCTGTCTTCTTAGGAGAGAGAGATAATAAAATAACATAAGCAGATCATGAATCAGGTTGCTTCAGAGAGTGGTGAGTGCTGTGAAAGCTGTCAGAGAGGGTGACTGGACAGGGAGAGAGGAAAAGGAGAGTTAGCTTTAACAGGGTTTAGGTCAGGCTTCTTTGAGGAGATGACATTTGAACTGAGAACTGATTAATGGGATGGGTCCAGTCGTGTGAAGATCTGGGGAACAGTGTTCCAGGCACAGAGAACATTTAGTCATGCTCAAATAAAAATGACCTTATCTGGATAAGGAGTAGAAAGAAACTCCTTGTTCATTGTAGCTGGAACAAAAGGAGGGAAGAAAGTCTTAGCAGGAGATGAAATTAGAGAGGTAGAGGGACATATTTTGAAAAGTCTCCTTAGCTGTGATAAAGTGTTTGGATTTATTTCTAATTATAAGAATACCTTACTTTTTCTAAACCTTATAGGGGGAGAGAGAGAGGTAGAAAATAAATAGATAAATACAGCTTTAATTAAAATAAATTACATGGGACAAAACTGCTTTAAAAAAACCTTTCACAGTCACTAACCTTGACATTGTCAATGCCCAATGAACTGTGGTTCCTTCAAATCTATAAATTTCACCGTGTATTCTGGCAATTATTTTTTCTACCTTGCCAAATTCAGTACACATGCTTCACTCTTTCCCTTACATATTAATAGAATAAAACATCTGGATAACTTTTCCCCTTGGATTCCCGGCTCCACCATTATTCACTTTTGAAGAGTATTGACTGAAAAGGATATGACCTGTAAATCTACACTGGGAGCCAACAATATCCATGTACCGTGCTTGTAAGCTAATTTGAGTATTCCAGTACTTTATCCTAAAAATGCTGGCTCCTTCCCTGCTCAAATAATGGCATATGGTTTTCATAAAAGTTGTTAGTATTGGATGCTGAACTACTGGGGCTTTGTTTTATTCATTCAATAAGCACTTAATATAGCTAAACATATCTGATACAATGCATCCTTTAGAATATTATAATGTAGGAGGAAAAAATATGATAAATTGCATAGTAAAGTTATTACAAATTTAGGTGTGGTGAGAAGTATGTGGCAAATTACACCATAAAGTTATCTACAAATTCTATGAGGGCGTACAGTGAATATCTCCTATATTGAAAGAATGAGAGCGTCAACCTCAGGAATTCAGGAAAGTTAGATTTATTTGTCTCTCTATCCCCAGCCCAATGAGAATACTGGACCTCTTTAAAAACACACACACACACACACACACACACACACACACACACACACACACACACAATCTTTCATAGAGAACTTGCTCAATGAATATCTGAACAGATGTGTAAATATATTTTAGTTGTTGTGCTAAGGCCTTTCACCATTGGTGCCTTGCCTGCCTTTTGTAATGCCCAGGTGTACCCTTGGTTGTGTTGATCAAGATCTTGTTCATTTGATCTCTTGCTCAACAGTTAAGTCCTTACCTACCTACATTTTTTGCTTGTCTGCTTAGTATTGCCTTCTTCTTAGGAACATTCATATCCACCATTAATGTGCTGGTCTGACTGACCATTCAGATCTCTTGAGACATGCTCGTATTTCACACTCTTCTTCTTCTATGGCCAGTACACAAGGTCTAGTAAACAGATTTTGAGATGTGTTTCCTGTTTGGTTACTGGATGTTTTTGGCTTAGAAGTTCTGTTTTTTCTAGTGTCTTGTTGCTAATGTTGCTAAGGGTACTAGACAAATACCTTGAAATGAAATGTGTAATTAGGTCCTTTTACCCAGTATAAACACTTGAAAAATATGATTTTGATGCATTTATTAATTAGAATGTTTCTTTACAAGACATTATTAACTATACTACTTGTTTAAGGTTTTATTCTTTTCTGTTAAAAATTTAGTTGTACTTATGTAATGTATATAATTCTAGTATAAGGAGTAATTTTTATTTTCTCTGCCATTTTTATAAAAAAGTTGTTTTACCTCAATATTCATAGCTATGGCAATCCTTATATTAATACTTAACTGTTATTGTAACTAAACTGTTACATAACAATATTAACTCATAGATTGTGTGGATCTTAGTGGCCATCATTAATCCATTCTAGTAGCAATGCAGAGTGTTACGTTTTTCTTGAAGATAAAATGTACTCAGTAAATGTTGGTTGAAGACATAGATGAATGAAAAAACATATTAAAACTTCCAAAAACATCGCTAGCAAGTACCTTGGCATTTTATCTTTAAAAATAAATTATTTTTAGAACATCAAGGATGATGATTTTCTTTCTAAAGACTAGGCAATGTATCACTTTCTAATCTTTCATAAATACTGATATTTTCAAGTATTCATTACATGTCTTTGTCAACGACTCCACTAACTCACATTTTAATTCTCTTAGGATTTTCTGATAAATACCATCTGGTCCTATTGATTTACCATAATTTCTCATCTGGCTTCATAATTTACTTTTTGGAGAATTTTGAACTTTGCCAATTGCATACTCAGATTTTCCTTAATATACACCTTTGGCATACTGATTTCTCTATTTTGTATTACTTTAAAATATAAGGCATATATGCAGTATATTTTTTCTATAGCTGCCTTACTATTTTCTTGACATAACAGGACATATATGAAACATCACTTGTTATGTTATTACTTCCCATATATGGTTGTTCTTTATGCAATATAATGTTAAAATTCTTTCTGAGCATTTAATTTCTTCATTAATGTTAAGCTTTATTCTATACATAGTGTTTTAATCTATTTCTGTTTTCTTGATTTCTAAATGTCATGTATTTGTATGTGTCTTTGTGTTTTTTAAACAATCTTTTCCTTCAAGTTGTTATGTACCAAATTGTGAATGGGAACAAAATTTACTCCTTTATAAATGATATAATTTTGGGCACTTAAGTAACATGCAGGAGCTATCCCTTTCTTACTCTGCTGGTCTTCTGATTTCCTCAAAAACAAAACAAAACAAAACAAAACAGGGAAAAAAAACAAAAACAGAAAACTAGTAGGATTTTATCTACCATCACTTGAGACTCTCAGAAATACCTTAATCCACAATAACTAATCTTGACCGTGAACCACCTTAAAAGGGTAAGAAAGAAGAGATATTTGATATCCCTTTCTCACTGTTGACTTTTGTTGTCATGACAACTTATGTGTTTATTATTTTTTTGTTTACCCATTTCCCTTTCCAATTAGTACAGTTAAAAACAACTATAATGCATGGAAAATAGTTGTGATTTAAGCTTAAAAGTTGGTTGGTTTCAATATAAATACAACATAATATAAAATCATGTATTAACTGATATTGGACATTCTCCAAGTCAGGCCATGACTTTATCAGCCTTATCCTGTCATTTGATTTTCCTTAAACATTGTCTAGGATAATTTGGAGTCAGTGCTCATATAACTATCAAACCAATAAACGAAATTTTAATGATGAGAGCTTCTGGAATGTTTTACACTTTCCCCACCAAGATATTTGAGTTTGTCTCTTACTATTTCATGAAAGCAAGAGCAGCTTTTACTCATTTACAGCCATGACCTCCGTGCCTAGCTCAGATCTTGTCTATTAAGTGCTAAGTAAAAGTTATTAAACAATGAATGCATTTTGGGTATTAATAAATGGTGCAACAATCAGAATTCTTGTTTTAATTTCAAGCATTTAATCAGGCTTGTAATTTTAAGATAACCAATCTGTAGCTAGTCTGTTGATGTCTCTTCTAGATTTGTCATCAATAAATAGGAAAACAAATTGAAAGGATATGATTTTTAATTACTCTTTTACATCCTAGAATCTTCAAAAGACTTAAAGTTCTATGTTCATTAACAAATCTATTGTGGGATTAGTTGAATACTTTTTCAAGAAAAAACAACAGGGCATTCCTGGACTTAGTTCTCAAGGAGCTCAGTGAGAGAGGGTTCTCTTTTTTTTCTTCTTCTTCCAGTTTTATTGAGATAATTGACATACAGCACAGTATATGCTTAAGGTGTACAGCATAACGATTGGAGTTACATCATGAAATGATAACCTCAGTAGGTTCAGTGAATATCCATCATCTCATATAGATGCAACATTAAAGAAATAGAAAAAATATAATTTTTCCTTGTGATGAGAACTCTTAGGATTTATTCTTAACAACTTTCATACATAATGTACAGCAGTGTTATATTTATCTTGTTGTACATTAAATCTTTAGTATTTATTTATTTTATAACTGGAAGTTTGTACCTTCTGACTGTCTTCATCTGATAACCCTTCCTCCCACCCTTCACCTCTAGTAACCACAAATATGATCTCATTTTCTATGATTTGCCTGTTTGATGTATAATTGTCCTACAACACTATGTTAGTTCCTGATACACAACACAGTGATTAGATATTTCTATATATTTCCAAATGACACCATGATAAGTCTAGTTACATCTGCCCCATCATGCAAAGATATTACATAACTATTGAATATATAACCCACACTGTATATTTCATACCTGTGACTCATTTATTTTATAACCAAAAGTTTATTATACCTTTAAATTTCCTTCACCAATTTCCCTTCTTCCCCTCGACTCCCCTCAGGAAACTACCTGTTTATTCTCTTTATTTATGACTCTGTTTCTGTTTAGTTATGTTTGTTCATTTGTTTTTTAGATTCCACATATAAGTGAATCATACAAAATTTGTCTTTCTCTGTCTGACTTATTTCACTTAGCACAATACTCTAGATCCCAAATAAATAAATCAGAAATGAAAAAGAAGTTACAACTGATGCAACAGAAATACAAGAATCATAATAAATTACTACAAACACCTGTACACCAATAAAATGGACAGCCTGAAAGAAATATACAGATTCCTAGAAATTTATAGTCTCCCAAGACTGAACCAGGAAGAAATAAAAAATATGAATAGAGCAATCACTAGTAGTGAAATTGAATCAGTTAAAAACAAAAAAACAAAAAACAACCCTGTCAACAAACAAGCCTAGGACCAGGTGGCTTCAGATGTGAATTCCACTAAACATTTAGAGAAGAGTTAATCCCTATCCTTCTCGAACTCTTCTAAAAATTGCAGAGGAAGGAATGCTTCTGAACTCATGACCATCATCCCCTTGATACCCAAACTAGACAAAGATATCACACAAAAAATAAAATTATAAGCCAATATCACTGATGAACATAGACACTAAAACCCACAACAAAATACTGGCAAACTGAATTCAACAATGTTTAAAAAAGATCAAACACCATGATAAAGTGAAATTTATCCCACACATGCAAGGATGTTTCAATGTCCACAAATTAATTAGTGTGTGCACCATGTTAGCAAATTGAAGAATAGAAATGATAGGATCATCTCAATAGATGCAGAGAAAGCTTTAGACAAAATTCAGCATCCATTTATGATAAAAATTCTTAACAAAGTGGGGATAGAGGGAACTGAATCTGAATCTGAATGTGGAGAAAGTTGTAGCATCACATAATAATTATAGTAATTATAATAACATAAATTATGGAGTACTCAGTGTCTCGTATGAAGAAATATACATCATTACACAAAGGCATACTACAGAGTTTTAAAAACAAAGGTCTTTCTTATTTAGCTATAGAGTTTGAAACTCAAAATGAAACATTCTGCAGATTTTGTACCTTCTGCATCTTCATGTTTACTGAAATACCACTTACACCTTAGGAAGATAATAGATAAACATAGAAATACCTTCGTCTTCCGAAATTCTAAGTTATAGAGGTGATTTGGTTGAATATAGTATCTTTAACTTGATTTTTTTGGAAAACAAATAGATTTTGACAACAATAATAAAAATATGTGCAGGGGAATTATGTTTCAGGCACAAAATGCTAAGATATTTGACTGTCTTCTTAAATTCTCCTTTTTTTCTATGCTTAAAAATAACAATATTGAATTTAATTTCCTAATTTGATACCATAAAATTAATGTGTTCTTTTAGCAATTCAGAGGAGTTAGAAAATTCTGCAGAAAAATCTGTCAATTCTTCTTATCCTTCTTTCAACACATCACCCTCCATCTCCAAAACTGCCCTCTAATGCAGTCACTGTTAATCTGGTTTATGTAACTCTAGACATTTCTTTGATTATACAAACATCTACAAACATTTATGCACACAATATCTAATTGACATCTTATACCTGCTTTCAAGCAATATGTTATACTCTATTAGAAATAAACACCTATTGCCATGGCAATAGGTATAAAGAAAGTCTGTATTTTTAATTCAAAGAACACAATTTTCCAGTTGCACTCCCAGTAATTCCTTATAAACAGCCAGAAAGGAATACTTAGAATTTATTTCTTCTGCATAAGTGACTGCTGTTAGAGAACATAAAAAAATAATATATTAAAATAATGAGTATGTTACTGCATTGAAGAAACTTTTAAGCTAAAACTTATAATCACAAAAGCAGAAAATAGAAAAATTAAAGCTTAGCCACCATGGTTATCAACATTACATGTATTATAGTTTTTACTTGAAGATGTTGAATTGCTGAGCAATTGCATATGCAGTTCTTCCAAACTCAAAGAAACTACATAAAGAAATATCTACACAAAGAGTAAGAATGTCTTTAAAAAGGTACATGATATGTGATTTAGATTTTAAGCAATAAAATGTTTATAAACTTGTTCTTTGTAGATATTAAGATATAGTTTTGAATGTAGCAAATGCAGAGGAAAATAATACATTTTCCAGTATTTCCTATTATTTCATTTGGTGTTTTAAGATTTCAAAATAACAACCATGCAGAATAGGGGAATCTAGTTAACATTCAGATGTTTTGAAATGGGTAAACATTTGTTAGGATTTATATACATAGAGTTTTTAATAAATAATTGTATTGAAAAATGTATTCCCTCCCTAAATGAATACCTTCTTTGGAATAATATAAATGATTAGTGACTAAAAACAAAACAAAACAAAACATAACTTTTCCTGGTTCTATAACTCCAAATTGACTAAAGATAAAATTTAGAGAAGTCTTACCCCAAAATAGACTTTGGGTTTTGATAAATCTTTAGTAAGCTTCCTTTTAGAAAGGTAGTATGCATGGAAATTATAAAAGCAAAACAAACAAACATGCATACATAAATAACTAAATAACTTCATTTAACAAGTAGACCTGCCAAGTATTGAAAAATATAAAGAGTGATATGAGGGACAAAGAAAAGAATCTAAGCTCAGGAAGCTTAAACAGTCAATGTTATGAGATATGAATGGAAATGAACACGGTATTCAAGGCTTTGAAAGCCCTAATTCTGATATAATCCTCAATCTAATGCAGTTAATATCACCCACCACTGGTGGGATGCTAGGTGCATTTTTGTTTGTTGACATTTCAGAACTCTTGTTTGATAGTCATTTTAAGGAAGAGGTCATATCCCAAGAACATGATACAGCAGTCTGTCACTGCCACAGAAACATTGCACAGTGTTTATATCAACAAAAAACATGTCTAAGGCAAATTTGCCTTTATTTTCCAGTTCTCCATATTCAGCATCTTCCCACCCAATCAGTTGGTGATTTCTAATAAACTCACTTTTGATAAGATGTGAGAGATAATGTATGCTACCTACCCCAGGGACATTTCTATTTTAATGATAAGAAAATCTTATTTGTAAAGAATTGTTCCAAACAGCTTAAATTTTAGAGCAAAAGGGGTTCTTCAGTTTCCCGTTATCCAAATTTGCACAAGTTTCTTTATTATAAACTTTCTCAACCAAATTTTTAAGTAAACTGACTGAGTCATTCCTACCAAACAAACTTAACTAATGCATAGATGATTCACTAAAGGTAGATTTCAAGCTTTTGAGCAGTTAAAATAAAAAATGTAGAGGGTGGGCTGTTTACAAACGCCCTCAAATTAAGTCTATGAAAGGCTGAATGTTCTACAGACTGAGAGGGCCAGTCCATCTTGTTTTCTTTTGAGGGGTGGGTCATTAAAAGGGGCCTTCTAATCTAACCAATGGACTCAAACTGGTTTGATAGAGCCTAACCAGAGTTCATATCTATCAGAAAAGAAGTTAAAGTGGTTGGGAAACAAAAATAATGACAGATCTTCATTACTGAATTTGTCCATGGAATGAAATAGTTCACATTCTTTTCCTGTTTATATTAGATAACCAGAGGGTGGAGGCTTAGCTCAGTGGTAGAGCACATACCTAGCATGTATAAGGTCCTGGGTTCAATCCCCAGTACCTCCATAAATAAATAAATAAATAAATAAACCTAATTACACCCCACATACAAAAAAAAGATAGTGATTTTGCTGGGACTGAGTGTAGGTGGGCTTAGAGAGGAATGGTATTAAGATATCTTATTAACTCTGTGTGTGGTATGATTAAGGAAAACAAAATATAAATCACTTTCTTTCATTACACACATATTCCTAGGAAAAAATAAGTTATGCTGGAGCAACAGAGAACTTACGTCTTAGTAAGAGAAGAAGAATCAAATATTTACAATTCTACCTTCCAATTATTTTCTTAAATAGGAAAAGATAAGTCATAGTAATGACCAATTTCATTTTCAGAGTAGCTCCAATTTTCTGAAGTTTTAAAGTTAGGCATAATATTAACATTTTATACAAGTGATATCACTGTACTTGATAGCTCACTAGGGTGGATACATGGAAAGAAAAATAGATTAATAGGTACATAGAGCAATTCCAGTATTCACTGTGGTTTAAACACATGCTAGCCCTGTGGCAGGAATCTCGGAAGGTGTGTAGCATGTAGGCAGGACCCAAAAACGATTAAAATGAAACTTCTGCTGTCAGAGAACTTTTGGTTTAATTCCAGTAATAGGTGGACAAATAGATGACAAATAGGCAAGCAACTGAAGTAGGTAGTGAGGAAGCAGAGACGATAAGAGTGTAATGCCAGTAACAGAACTGAGCAACTTCCAGGGGCCAGATTGGAACAATAGCTGTAGAGCATGTGCCACTTTATATTCACTGCCTGACTTGTGGTTTGTGTTAATAAGCTTGATATAAACTTGAAATAAGGCTATAGAAGTATTGAAGGTAATAATGATGAGTAGTAGTAGTAATAGTAATAATAACAGCAACTCTGTATGGCGCTTACAAGGAGATAGGCTTTCTTCTAGGTGCTTGTCACATATTAGCTCGTTTAGTACTACTCTGTGGGATGAGCACTTTATCACAGTGCTCATCCCATAGAGATGAGGGACTGGGATAAAAAGGAATAACAGTAACAAAAACCTCGTGCAGGATTACAGTTCTGGGATTTGAGCACAAGCAGAATGGCTCCAGTATGTGTACAGTGTTTGATGGTATCAAATTCCATTCTTGAACTCTGCTTAGTAAGATGAGCTGGAGCAGCTACATTTACTATTCAGACACCTTGAGTAAGCACATCTAAACACCCTTTGAAATATTATTTTATAATTATGATTTACACTAACTTCATCTCAGTAGCTCAAGTATTGTCCGATTTTATAGCGCATCCATTTTGTGTGTCCATTTAACTCCTGGGTTATATGAACTTTTAAAATTACTTTTGTTCAGTTTCTTGCATATAAGTCCATTCTTCAATCATTTATGGAGGATTCACAACATTAAAATTGCCATGTTGTCTACTGGTGAGCAAGGCAGGCAGTCCCTGCCCTCAAGAAGTTCACAGTCCAGGACAAAGTGATAAGAAAAGAATGCAATGATAGGAGTATAGGTAGAGGTTATCACCCTCAGCATGATTTATTTCATGCTTGCTTTAGTGTAAAGGAATAATAGTGCTTGAGTTTTTCCCAGAAAGGCAATATTTGAGCTAAGGATTGAACGCCTGTAGAATTTAGGAGGATATCGATTGGGTGGGAAAGGAAAAATAGGGAGAAAGAAGGACCAGCAGAAAGAGGGCCATGAGAATTTAAAATGTTAGAAGTAAGAGAGGGCATATGTATTCAAGCAATTCTGGGACTAAGAGAGTTAGTGGTAAGCCTCAGATATTCCTATGCTATAAAGTAAGGAAGTCCTTAAAAAATGATGGAGGGCTTCCAAAAAGGACACAAGAGCCAGCTTGAACGGGATCCTACTGGCCAAATCTGAGACAATGTTGATAAGAAAATACATAATGAGAATAAAGGATTGTAACTATAGAATAAAATAAGATTCCATGACTCTGTTTTGATCTATATTAATGAAGAAATAAATAAATGGAGAAGGGAAAAAACTCTTCCTTGAGGTATTATTTCAAATAATAAATGTAGAAAGCATGATGGAATTAGAAAAATCACTGTTTAGAAAGTCATCGTAATTCTTGTTTCAAGCAAGATTCATCAGTGGATGTTACATTTAATGAACAAAAATATCATGAGATATTTACAAATTCTCAAAGTATATCCCTGTAAGTTATTTATTAATTCAAAAGAAAAATGGAGAAGCCTAACAGATAGCGTCTCAGTGCAGTGAGCAGCGTGTGTATCACCTGCACTGGGACAAGACAGTGTGATACAGTGGCACCTTGAGGATATAGCATCACTTCTGTGTTCTGTCTGCCCCAAACCCATAACCTATGCCAAATCATAGTGAAACATCAGACTAATCCAAAATGAGGGACATTGTACAAAATAGTCTATACTCTTTAAAATGTGTCAAGGTCATGAAGGATACCTAAAGAACTGTTCCAGATTAAATAAGAAAAAAGAGACTTGAATACTATGTATCAACTGTGATTATGGGTTGAATTCTGGCCAAGTCATCGTTTCTTTTTTATTTTGCTATATAGGATATTAGTTAAGAATTGTTGATATTTGAATAAGATTTTTATTGCACTGATGTTACTTTCCTGATTTTGATGATTATATTATTGCATTATGTAAGAGAATGTCATTGATTTTAGGAAACACATTTTGAAGTATTTGCAAATAAAGTGGGATTATGCTTAAAACCCGTTTTCAAGCATTTCAGGGAGAAAAATAGAATGATAAAGCAAATGTGGCAAAGGTTAACATTTGGCAAACCTGGAAAATAAGTATAACAGAAAGTCTTAGGGCTATTTTTGCTTTGATTTTTCACAACTTTGAAATTATTTCAAAATAATGGTGTCTATTACATCAGCTCTCTGCTTAACCTTAATGCCTTTAAGGTCATTTGCAATGTCAAAGTTTTATATCCTTTCCCATTAAAATGAAATATTTCTTACATGTTAGAATCTTGTAATTTCTTATTTCTCTTTTTCCTACTTTTCCTATTATTGCTTGATGAATGAAAAAGTATAACATATTTAATGGTGTTTATAATAAAAGAGAATATAATAAATTACGTATTTCATGTATATACATTCTACATATTTTACACATATACTGCATGTAATTGTATGTGTTATATGTACATGTATGCATATGTGTCCCAAATCATTGCGTGCACACACACATTTCTGAGCCAAGGGAGAAGTGAGAAATCTAAAAGGAAGCCTAATTTAGGGAATATATAGTTAATGATTACAGGAAAATAATGGATATACAATTATATTTGATTGATTTTATATCAAACAGAATAATAAAACAAGAAAGTAAATAATAGAAGGGTTTTGTGACTTCCATCATTAATGAGCCATAGTTCTATTATTAAAGCAAAACAGATCTCAGAGACTCACAATTTGATTTTCTGTAATTATTTGAGCAGGGAAACAACCTTCTTTGAAAATCAGTACTCTTACTTACTCTTCTTTAATAAAACAGAACAGGAATGCTAGAATTTGTATCAGAGTGTTATACTGCAGTTTAGTATGTACTAAATGCAAGTCCAGGAAAGTATGACTGTATACAGTCTTACAGATGGCTAAGCTCTCTGTAGGTACAGAAGAGTCTGTCAAAGATATTTCATCTTGTATATGCCTAGGGTGCTACTTTTCCTAACCAACTGAATGTTTGAGGATTTAAGAATATAAAACATCAATTAGAAAAAAGGGAAGAGAGAGAATTTTTTTTTCTAAAACATATGCATTATTTTAAATGCCCACATTTCTCTATGGTACCACAACATCTACGTTTCTAACTCCTATTTTCATCTCAACGTGGCTTACATGTGAAAACCAACATTGAAAAAAATTAACTGAATCACTGTAATTGAGTGTGCATGTGTGTATCCCCATGCATACATGCATGTGTGCCAAATATCTTTGATTCAGAATAAGACAAAATACTTTATAGCAGAGAATAACTTTTTGCAACTTAATGTCAATCTTGAACTGCTTATATTTGAATGTAACCTTGCAAAACACAATAACTCAGGTCATGTCCAAGATAAAAATGGATAGACAGTAGATACAGATGTTGATATATTCTTTCACATTCAAGTGATGTATCCAAACTTTATAGGATTTTAAAAATTGTGAAGATATAGTATGCTCTATTACATAGTCAAAGGATGTCATCTAAAAATTTAAATAATAAGATATATAATGATTAATGTATATGAATCTACTTTAAAAAACATTATGCCCTGCCCTGCCAGGAAACAGAAAAATAATGATACCTAACTTCAGTTGCTTCCATTCTAAGTGGAATAAAGATATACTGGATTAGTTTAAGCACACAGCCCTCTCGTTAATCCAACTGCAATACTGAGTACTGATTTACCTACTGGTTGTCTAATAGAAGTCAGAGTTTGCATCTCGTAAATGAAGGTTATATATAAGATAAGGTGGAATACAAGGGTATAGAGGAAGAAAACACATGAGGAATGTGAGAACTGCTGATGCAGAACTTCCAACTGAAAATTTCACAGGTATCTCGGATACAGCATTCACATGGTCCACTTGCTTTGTCTTAGACCTCATCTCACAGTTGCCTTATCCCTACTCTGCTATTTCCTAGTGGGATTTTGGGGGCAAATCACTTAACCTCTCAACCTCAATTTTCACATCAGTGAATCTGGGATAAGAATGGTTTCAATCTCATAAGATTATAGTGTTGAGTTAAGGAAATGATAATATCTAACACACCACACAGAAAATGTACTTAGAAGGATACTGGCATATAATACATTTTGTCTCTTTTCTCACCTAACATACACACAATGAATGTGTACGTGCACACACACACACCAAGTTGTTTTTTAGGTCCTTAAACTTATAGAGTAATGATGATTTTTTTTTTAATCTCTGTTAATGTATATCACTTAAAACAGATCACTTACAAGCCATATTCATATCTCTGTAAGCAAGTGGTTAGAAATGATCAAATGAAAGGAATAGTTTTGCCTGGTAGGGGAGGGAAAACTTTGATTTTCTTTTGGATTCCAGACTAACAGAAAACGCTAATTATGGGATTGCAAAAAATAAAAACATTGTGTGAGTAGGCATTATTCTTAATGAATTAATTGCTTGAACAGTAAGGGCAGTATCCAGCTTTGATGCATTGGCAAGCAGTTTGAATAAGCACTGAGAAAACTAAATGGAAGGCAACCTGAAAAGAATATAGGAACTCAAATCCACAAACACCTGTTAACTACTGTGAGCATCTTCAGTGCTGATTATGTCATTTGGTTTGGCACCCCTTGAATACATGGCATTGAAACTGTTTCCTGCTAAGCGATCTAGTTAAATGAGCGTACTGTGTTTTCTGTCCCAATTAAAAGTGAAGAGTTGGTGGCATTTTTATATTCTTATGGAGAACTTCCTTTTTTATTTAAATACCTAAAATTGAATCCTGTCTTTCTCTCCTCAAAGAACTTTAAACACAGCCTCTCAGGCCAACACCTTTGCTTCCTTTTCTCCTCTGACCACCTGCCTGACCTATTTTCTTATTATTGACTATTTGTTATTCAGTTAAGGAGGATTGTTAGCAGTGCAGCCCAGGAACACTTGGTTCTATTTAAAAACAAAAACCTACTGTTGAATTCAATGTCAGAGCCGAGGTTTATAGCATTGAAGAATTGCCTTGATAAATGGCCGTGACATTACAGTTTCCACGACTCCATCTTCAATGTCATCACAGCACAGCATAAGTGTTAAAGTATGGCCATCGCTGCCTCCCCAAACATATTAACTTGATGCTTACTCTATCTCTGGATCCCATAGGCACAATAAATGGAGAAAATAACACATTTACAAACTGATAAAACCCAGCAAAGCTAATAAAATCAGACACTTTATAGCTCGGCTAATCGTGTCCTTTGAAGGGCATCAAATAACACATCATGTACTGCTCAGGGGGAAATCAAATTAGGTGCAGCAATGTCCCTTCAGAACTAACACATTTGAATAGACAGGAGCTATTGTAGCTAATCAACTCAGATTGTAGGCACTTTATCATTAATACAATGTTCATGTGAAGTGGGCATTATGCAGTGTTCGTATGATGAGGAAGCATATTCCTTACACCGCTACTCAGTTTGCATTCTGGATCTCTTTAGGTATTTTTTTTTGGTTGGTTTTGATTTTATTTTTAATAAAGGTGAATGTCACAGTGTGGCATGCACCCCTTGCAAATGGTGCTGAAAGAATCACGTAACCGATAAGGAACTGACCAAGTTACTGAGTTTTCAGACACTGTGCCTTCCATTTTATGTCTATGGTCTTTCTCTCAAAAACACATAACCCCTATCTAATCATGGGAAAAACATCAGACAAATCTCCACTGCGGGGTATTCTACAAAATACCTGACCATTACCCCTCAAAACTGTCAAGATCATTAAAAACAAGTCTGAGAAATTCTCACAGTCATGAGGAATCTAAGGAGACATGACAAGTGAATGTATCCTGGATGGGATCCTGGAATAGAGAAAGGATGAGCCTAGAAATAAGAAAACCTGAATAACATACAGACTTTACTAAGTGCGTCAATATTGGTTCATTAATTGTAACACAAGTTTCATACCAGTGTAAGATGCTAATAAAAGGGAAAACTGGGTGTGGCATATATGGGACCTCTATATCCTGTGTTCATAATTTTTCTGTAAATCTAAATGCTAAAATTTTTAAAGTCTGTTTTTAAAGTGACTAGGAACTATGACAATTTTTGATCATTTTATGTCTCCAGATCATTCCTATGGCTTTAAACCCAGTACAAACGCAAACCTCGCATATACAAAGATTGTTAAAAAACAAAACAAACAAAAAAAAACCCCCACAAATCAAGGGATTAATACAAAGCCTCAGTCAATGAATAATATGAAGCTTCATAAAAATGCTTAACTATTGTAAACACTGTGAACAAAAATTAATTAATTGTATGTATAATACAGAAAACCTGGACTCCAGAATAAATTTTAGTTTCTGTAGTACTATTATGATATGTTCACCATACCAAAAAGCTGACAGGCTTCAGTGACTCCTCACAATTATTTTCTAAGCACAGATTACTCTTGAGGACCTGTATCTCACCAAAGGATAGAGGGAAGTGACTGAATCTCTCCATTCACTTTGTTCCCCTTCCCCCTCTCTTCTCTGCACTTCTGTTTAGCCTCAACCCCTTCTCTTATCAGCACAAGAGAGTTGCAGCCCCAGTAGCTCTAGTTGTGGGAGGAATAAAGTTATATTTGTATTCCTTGCTATACTTTCCTCTGTATGAAGTCAGTAGAGCATGGGAACCATTAGAAATGCATATGCCATTATTATAAAATTTATTACATTATGTGTTGTACTCATTCTGAGGCATCAAAAAGAATATGGAAAGAAGTCGATTTTTTTTTATACTTGTAGATTGCTTTTAAGTTTACAAAACATATTCATGTTATATTGCTGGCAACCTGTTCATTAGAAGCACACAGCCAATGTAGATGAGGCTTCAAATTGCTCATCTATCTCTTTTTGTCAAGCCATGTGATCTTTTCAAAGATACTTGAACAATTTGTTTCCGTTTTCTGACCTTCAGAATAGTTATAAAGATCTTAATGATATCACTAAACAATATTAAATCATCATGATATAATGAAAGTTTACTTTCTGACACCTAGTAAATAGCCAATAGATACAGCTATAATTAATGATGACAAAAATATAGCTGTTACTGTCATTCCTTGATTAGCCAGTCGTGATTCAAAACCATTAAATGACTTGCCGATTATCTTACAACTAGCAACTGGCACTATTAAGGTTGAGCTGTTGCCTTTGGAATGTGATTCATGCACTTACTTATACGAGAAATATCTATTTATGACCTTTTATCAGCAACTGTTGCAGGTCCTGATTCAGGTAAGAAGAGAGGAAACAAAAGGAATGATAAAATATGTAGAAAATATAGACTCATTTAGAAAGTGGTGTGTGTAAGAAGAGTGTCAGGGATGACAGGAGAAAGAGAAGGAATATTTTGGCATCAGAATTGTGAGTAAACTCAGGTGACTCAAGACTAAAGACACACAAGGCCAGGATAAAGAATTATTTTTTATTATTAAAGGCCTTACATCTTTCATATAGATTTCTTAGTATTTAAAACATTTCCTTACTGTAACTACCTTCCTAATATAATTCAGACAGAAAATGTTGTCTGTATATTTCACAGTTTCAGAGATGAAGTCTCAGGAAAGGGACTGGTCATTAGAATGCATCTCTGTGCTGATAGAGACATAGTTGTTTATGTTTTTTTCTAGAAATTATATAACATCTTTTATTTCTAGTAATAGACAACCTTCGAATAATTTTGTTTTTATTCTCTGCAACGTTTTTTTCTGGCATAACCTTGTCTAGTTGCTAGATGGTAACATCTAAATTATTCAGAAACAAGAGTTGAATATTATTATTTTGAAGGTGGTTAACCATTGGAGGAAAGGAGAGGAGAAAATTAGCAGGCAGCCCTTAGATGTATCTTAAAAGTATGTTGTATGTGAAAAGAAGCATATGAATTAATTTGCTGAAGCTGGTTCCTGCTGGTTTCAGCAGCTCTGGAAAACTATCAGATCTGGACAAATTTGCACAAAAATTAAAAACAAATGAAAAATTAACATGTTTTGTCATCCAATCAATCAGCCATCATGGGTTATGTTAGGAAACATTTTGCCTCTGCTGGCTATGCCAGTAACCACAGATTTGGAATATCACTATTTTTAGCATGTAAGTTGTCTAAGCAAGAATGTTGTCCAGAAAGGGAAATAATGATGCACTAATTTCACAGATTTGTATTGATGTCCTTTCTCTGGAAGTATTATCTCCAATCCCTTGCCATAGATTACAAGAAAAAAGCAGAAACTTGATTCCACAGTATAGGACAATATAGATTCCTTAAGAGGAGATTGTTGAAATGACTATATTTCCCTTAAATAAATAGAATTTTCACCTCTCTGAGGTCCATTATTTTCAATGAAGTCTACTGAGAATCAGAAAGAAAAGTATATAAGATCTAAAGAATTATTAATACTAATATCTTCTTACATAACCTGCTAAAATGAATTAGGTTTATTTTCCACAGAAACACATAACGGCTCTTACTTCTCCCCTTGTAACTAAGGTTCATGGTCATCTCATTTCTCTTCGGCAACTCAGTGGACATTACTTGAGGTTAAAAATCAAGTCAATTAACCAGGATCTTCAGCTGGTTACAGAGAAGGGTGGTTTTCTGTTTGCCAGCACACCTGCGCTTGTCAAATGGCCTTGGAGCTTAATTGTTTCCAGGTGCAGCACATGCTCGTCCTAGCTAACTCGGAATTGTGCATTTCTGCTGCCAGAGGACACACTTTGGAAGTTGGAGTTAACTAGTTAGAGAATTAACTCTCAGTTAGGAGAGGTGTATGTGCTGCTAATCATTAAAATGGAAATTTGCAGAATATTCTTGGATGTTCAATTAAGGAACCAACTCTTTTTGTTTAGCTAACAGATCCCATCCCTACAAACTTGAGAGACATTTACATATGTTGGTGATAATTTTGTGAAGTTCACTCTATAAGTATTCACTGAACACCCTCTATGTTTTGGGAACTTGAAATACAGCAGTGACTGAAACAAAGATCCTCCATGGAGGTTATATTGTATGAGAGACATTTGTTTTTTAAAAAAAATTTCTCCCTTTCTTTCTTTTTCTCTCTCTCTCTCCTTCCCTCCCTCTCCGTCCCCCTCACCCCCCAATTTGGAACATTTTTAAGTTAGTCAAACTTCTCTTTCAGAATCTAGTTTCCATGAAATAATCACACTGGTTTTATGCTGAGTTTGGAGCTTGGAAATGAGTGGATAGTCAGTTCGGCCTTGCTCTGCATTTTAACTTCTTTTCAGTTCAAGGTACCAGTGAATAAGAAACCCTACTTTGGAACCTGATTTCTCTCATGTTTTCTTACCTCGTTTTATAAGAAATAATGTTCATACTCTGTTTAAATGACCATCATATTTATTTCCCAATTGATGAGGACACTGGAAACAGAATGTATCACCATTAACTACTGTAGTCCTCTCAAATGGCACTCCAGTTTTTTGCTTTTTTTTTCTGGAAGATGGTAGCCAAATAATACTTACATTGTAGAGGGTCAGTATTTATACCCTTCATCAGGGAAGAACGTGTGGTTCCTACTTCAAAGCAATAGATATACCAACAGAATCTTTGGAAAAATTTTGCGTTCAGACTCCTGTATTGCATTTTTTCCCCTGCCAGATGGTGTTGCTGTGATATATCCTGTGAGGGTGGGTAAAACAAGGAAAAGGCAGTGCAGAGCCAGGCAGTCATGGTGTCCATGTGATCACTATTCATGAGGAGGATTCCTGATAAAAGATTCTGGTTCTTTGCTCATCTATTTTTCTTTTTAATTTCTTGCTAGGTGGGTATGTGCCACCTAGCTTGTTTATAGCACACACACACACACACACACACACACACACACACACACAAAACCCAGAACAAAAAATACCCCATAAAACTAAAAGTAAGTCTTATCTCTGGTTAAGCCTGAAACATAACCATTGAAGGATTACTTCCCTGTTGGTTAAAGACTTACATTTGTGCCGTAACCATTTTCCCATGCTAGCTAATTCAGTGTGAATTAAGATATGAGAAAGGATGACTGGGATAGCAAATTATACCTCATTGTAAAAAACAAATCAGTCACTAACCACATTGATATAAATCTGTGGTTATCTCAGCAACTCTTAAATACTTCAAAAAATAGATGTTATTTTTATTCTAAACAGCAGGTCAGAGCTTACTGGTATGAGTTACTTTCAAAAGGCCATGGAGCTCATGGAGCTGTTGGTTTCTCAGGTAGGGAAGTTTGTCATTTTTTAATGTATTTTCTTCCTAGTGTACCTTATTTGGTTTGAGTGTTCACTGCATTTTCAGTTCTGAAATATGTTAATGTTTAACTTAAACAGATTACTCCTTAGAGATTTACTCAAGTCATTTATATATCTCTTCCTCTGCCTCTTTTTATACTATGTTATTTCTTTCTTCAAATTGTGTTTCACAGAACACCAGTGTCTTGTGGGATATTAACTGCTATTACTCCAAAAAGGAACTGATGCTTTATCAGAAATGATGTCCATTTTGGGTTTTAATAGATACCTGATATTTATTTCCCAACTGACTATGTCTTTGGGATGACAGTGGGTGACACAGATACTACTGTTGGTTGTATGTTCAATATCCAGCCTTCTTTCTAGAGTAAAAGAACTCTGAATTTCCCCCAAATGTTTGCTCCCATTTCCCAAACGTGTCAAATACATTTCAGGAGAGACTCACCCCAGAGTAGCCTAATGCAATTACAGTGGTCCCAGTCTTGTTGCTTAGTCATCCCTGTGTGATAAAATTTTGGCAGTGATGAATGAGGAGAAATGTAGTCTTGTATTACAAGACACAGAGGAAACGCTCTCTTTCCACCTTTGAACCTTGTCATATCTGAGTGTCATTTTCACAATTGTTGCAACAGTCTTTCAAACAAGTTTACAAACCTTACGTATTAATATGTGTGGCTCTTTTCATGACTGCTACTACAAAGGGGTACAAAGGAGTGGGGTGGAAGCTTATAAGAAGAATGAAGAAGTTGGAAGAAAATTTTGGAGGCTGATTAGGAAGACCCAGTAGAGAGGAAAATTAATGGCACAAAAGAGAGTTGGGGGCATTGCTGAACCGTTAATTTTGAACTGGGAAGAAGGGCTAAGAGATAGGGAACAAATAGAGAGATTTAGATAGGAGCACAGATAGTTCACGTATGTTGTTCAGGCAGGAGTGAAGAATTTGTGGGTGTTGGTGAAGGTAGGTGAGAGTATGTAGTGGCGGAGTCTTGAATGCTTTTTCTGATTGCTTCAATTTCTGAAGTATTCTTTTATTTTCATAATTTGTTCAAGGTCATATCACTCATAAACGGAAGAAACAGATTCAAACTCAGGAGTCTATTCCTGTGTTTTCCCTATAAGCATGCCTGAGAGTAGGTAGGTGTTAAAGACGATGTTGCCCAGGCAAGATCCCAAAATACTTCCTTTATTAACAGAACCTGTTACTTGGTGGTGCAAATGTGAACAAATCTAGGCATTCAATTGTGATTGATCTTAAACAGTTGTAACAATTCTTGTTCTCACTCTCCCAGCATCACTTTCAGATATGAGTGGTCCAATTCCAGGCAATGAAGGACAAGTTTGTTACCAGTGTCTCTGGGAAAGTGATTCTTTAAGACCGCTGTGGTTTAGCACTATCCCTGCCTCAAATTTTCCCCTTATACCTGTATTGAACACTCATAATGGCTGGAGCTACAGCAGCCATTTTGCCATTATTACAAAAGAAAAGAAAAGAAAAGCCTGTACCTCAAGATTGGTGGATTAGAAAGAAAGATAAAAGCCTGAATTCCTAATGGCATCCCAGGACAGCTGAAATACACGTAGAAAAATAAATAGTGATTTAAGTTACTATTGTTTAGGAACTACTAATGTAGTTCTAAATGATCTGGCCAGAATTCCATCATTCTTGAACTTTTTGGAAAAAATAAAAAGAACCTAAAACTGTCATTATGATAGAATTCTCAAAATATAGTTATTAATTATGAAATACTGACCTCATGATTCTGCTGTGTTCTAAGAAATGCAAAATTAGTTGTAAATTTTTAATCAAGATAGAAGATAAATCCTATCACTAAATGTTTAAGTAATGCTTGCCCCCAGTAATTTAGAAATGTTATTCATTTCATGTACAGCTGACATAATGTATTTTAAAGTTCTTAAACAAAATTAACTTTATATTTGCTTGAATTAGGAGAAATCAGACATCAAATTAAAAGTTTAAAAATTAAGACATGTGTCTAAATTAAATCCATTTTTTTTAGATGGAAAATTTCCCTTAATACCACTTTACAGAATTACATAGGTCAATTGGCGTGTCAGGAAAAAGAGTATCTGAGCATAGTCTGATACAAGATTTTATGGTGTAACATTGAAAAATAATTAAAAAGTTGCTGCTGGCAAAGTGAGAAGAAGAAAGATTCTGAGTGCTTCCTAATTGAGTCGATCTGCTGAATTACCCAATTCCAAAACTAATTTACTTATGATTTCTTATTATGCAAGATGATGAGTGCCTGCATTGGTGAAAGCACTTTGAGTTGAATTTGCTGTGACTTCTGGCCAAAGTGTCCTGACTGATAGAATACACTGTGAATATACTGACAACTTTAGGAAACACTAGATTTAACAATGCTAAAGAATCTTGTTTGTTAGGAGGGTTAGTTTTAGTTTGTTTTCTGTTTTTTGTTTACCACAGAACTTCACTAAGCCTTTAATATAGTAAGGTACATAGTGAATTCCCGAAGCAAAGAATAGAGTAGACAGTGTTTTGTAAATGTATTTGATCATGAAATTTGTTATCCTAGAAGCTCTTCTCCCCACAGACACTCTCTCAAACACATATTAAACGGATCTAGCATTCATAGAATCAGTGGAACACAAGAAAGGGAAAAAAAAAAAAAAAACAGGCATGGATTTAAGGCTGATCTTCCACTGATAGCTGTGTATCTTTAGACAAATGACTAGACTTCTCTGAGGCTCTGTTTCTTTGCCTATAAATTGGGGGAAATAATAGTACCTGTGTAAGAGTACTGCTGGGAGAATTCAAATGTCAAGATTTATTGAGTATCTAGAACATATTGAGTACTCAGTCAATGATGATATTCACAATGATTGTCTTATTCATACTAACAGCAATGTTAATGGATATTATCAAAGTAAAGTTTTAACATAACTATATACTTCATTTACCCACAGTGCCCCTGACCCCAAAGGGGACAGTAAATTACTCTTGCTGTTTTTGATGATTATTTTGTTCATATAATATATTTTAAATCTGAGATTTATTGAAACCATGGCAGGATAGGAACAAAAATTAGCAAAGTTCAGAGGTTATTTTTTTTCTGAATTATCCAAGTGCTAAGAGTGAGAAATTCTTGTATCTTTAGATTTATAGAGAATGCCACTTAAGTTGTGGGATTATAGTTATTTGTCTTGTATTCAGTGTGGGACATGCTGTTTTTTTTCCTCACCTAAATAAATGGAGATGTAGAGTTAGTTTACTCTTTTATTGGTAGGAAAATAGAGCTGTTTCAGGGTACTCTACTGGCTTTCCCCCACCATGCTGATTCTCACTTCACAGGCTAAGGATTCAGTTTGGGAGTTACTCATACTTCCATGTATGTCCATCAAACTTTGCCATCACAGACTGGCTAGATGTCCACTGGGAAAGTTTGTGGATCCAGTGGATACATTTTAAACTAGGCTTTGGCCAAGCATAGCTTAGGACCTGCTCCCACGTTTACCACTAGATCCCTTATGTCCCTACATGTGCTCCCTTCCTACTGGGGAGCCATGATGATACTTCCAGTCTCTGGGTATCAGTATCCACTCAGCTGCTGTGCCCAATGGTCTTTGGAATATCTGAGCATTCCCCTTTTCCTATTGCACAGCTACCTCAGTTAATGGCCAGAGATGACTTTGTGAATGGATGGTGAATTGTCCTAGCATATACTTGCCGTGGTGTTGCAGGGTCCATTTTTGCTTTCAGTTTGTTCTAGATCTAACTATTGACTCAGATCTGGGAACCAAGCAATTTATTGTTATATTTTATCCTCACAGTCACACTCAGCTTCCTGTATTTCCATCCTTACTTTTTTATTGTGGATATTAGAGAGCACCCTCATTGGCTTTCCTAGCCAATTCCCCGAGCATTACCATGTTCCTGTCTCCCTAGGGGTTCAGTCCTATTGGCTCCCCATCCATTATTGCTCTCCCGTCTTTACAGTAATTGCAGTTTCCTGTCTCATGTTTAAGCACTGCCACCTGCCCTTTATTATTTCTGTATCCCATTGTCCCCATTTCCCCATTGAGAACAGCTCTGCTATGGCTAAGTTGGTCCTGGACTGCAGAGGAGAGTGACCTCTAAATTTCTTATTGATATTAAGCATAGTACTGATGGTTTCAGGTGAATGATGTGTCCTCTGGGCTCTCCTGTGAAACATCATCCTGGATCTCCTGGCCTCACTATCATATATCCTTTCCATTATGTTCATCTCCCTGAACCTTATTTCTTTTCCACCATCTCGAAGGAAAAGAATGAAGCATTTCCGTTTCACTTAGTATGGACCTTTCTTATTCCAGCTTCTAGAGTCATCCCAACAGCAAGTTTGCCCTATGCCCTGGGGTCCTTGTCAGGTATTACATCTTGTGTCTTCAGAAAGTTCCCCTAGATTCATAGCATTTTATATATTCAGTCTTATTATCTGGCCTCTTTGATGAAATATCCTCAAAATTCAATCTTACAGATACTCCCCAGGCCCCTGCCTGTAGATGCTTGCTAACACTTGCATCATCTTGAGAGTGTGATCTCTTTCCTTCCTGTTAGACCCACCATACCCCAGCTGAGAAATGTTGAGCTAGAATCAGCAGGATTAGGTAACTGATAAGATGTGAACATCCAGGAACAATGAATGCCTCTGATTCATTGTTTTCTACTTTCATTCAGTAGAAATGATAATGTAATGATATTGACAAACTTATTCATCATTCCTTTTAATTGGTTTCACTTTTAGATTCCAATTTCTTTCTTTCTAAAAAATGTAATTCATTTTTTGATAATGTTTTCTCTAAGCTATGATGATATGGAAAACAATTCTAATTGGGAATAATCAAGAAATACTAGTGTAAATGTTTTTAAAACTTGAGTATCTTTTAAGTGATGATATATTATATGTCCTTCTAATGGTTCAAACATGATTGATTAAAAGAGAGCCTGATTCTATTGACTACAGTCTGCAGGCTCTATAGTCAATGTGAACTCAAATCCTGGATTTGTTGCTTTTTAGCTCTGTGACTTTGATATAAAATAAAAGCCCTAAAATAGTTTCCGCATCTACATAAAGGGACTATTTATGCTTCTCTGTCTCATGGAGCTGTGATAATTTATGAACTAGCTAGTACATTCAAAGCACTTAGCATAAGACTTGGTGTAGAGTAACTGCTCAATAAATAGTACCTACCAGAAGATTCTAATGAGATGTCACATACTTTCTTATTCCTATTCCAGCATATGTTTTATTATAAAATCTTAACTCAAATTCTACCTTTTCCATAAAGTATCTACATATAATTATAGCTAAACTAATCTTTATTTTGCTGAACTCTAGAGAGAGTTCTCTGTACTTTGCTTAGGTCGCTTGTACATGTATTTCTTATATTTTGATATTCATAGAGTGTCCTGTATCCTAGGATATCATAGACACTTTTGGAACAGGCATTCTGCTTTAAACATTATATTTTTCTCCCATCCCATTCCCTGTTATATCTTGTATATATCAAGTGTTCAAAATATATGTTCTAAAATAATTAAAATAAAGAGCATTAACTCCTAAGTGATGTCGACTTTATCAACAATAAAACAGTTATAACTACTCTTCACTCACCATGGTCTTGTGGTGACAAAATGAGCTATAAATATAAATGTGAAAAGTGAACGTGGGGGAAAAATTAAAGCCAGTGTAGAAGTTAAGGTAGAATTATCATGTACATTTGTCACTAGTTTTCAGATTCTGACCTTATTAGTTTCATAACTTTCAAGGACAAAGATGTAATAAGGTCAGAGTGTTGAATAACACTAGAGTCAGCCGTCAAACACAAGTGTGTAATCCATAGAAAATTCTTCAGCTTTTGAATGAATCAGGAAAAAGATAATTTTTGCTGCTTCTTCCTTTTGTCTTTCATCATCCCTTTCTCCTCTTGCCTTTGTCTTATTTCAAAGCCTAAGTGAATCAAAAGAAAAGTGTGCTTTGTTCTCACCATGATGGGCCTTTTATAAAGCCTTTAATTAGCTTCTCCTTCTAAGTAGAACATTTATATAAATGTATGATCCCTTACTTGTCTAACTTTAGTGGACGATGTGAATGAAAGAGAGTGGCTTCATTACCCTTCCTCTTCTCCACACATCTTAACTATTCATATTCACATTTAAGAACAGACAAGTATACCTTTTAATTATATATTGAGAGCTTGAGAATTATTGTTTTAGATATACCCAGAATATTTGTCCCCTTCTAAAAACAACTATTACTTCTTTTATATTTGCATACTACTGTGAAGTGGGAATGAGAAAATATTATTGACCCTACCTCCCATTTGTTTTTGAAGAATCAGAGAAAAGGTCACTTAATTGGTGTCATGGAGTAAAATATAGCAGACTCGCATTAAAAATGAAATCAAGTACTACTGTACTCACTCACACATACACCCAAAAAGTATTGGCAAAGATTCACTTTTTGAGTTACAGTATCTGGGTCTATGATGAATGATAACTTTTGTAAGTAAACTAAAGTGTAGTTTAGAATTGAGCATTTTATTGGTTGGCAGCTAGTATTTCCAAAATATATCTTCTTGGGTGTTTTGACATTTCTGTCCTGATAATAATTCCGAGAACATTTTTTAAAGTTTCCCAGTGATTTATTTCTAATTAGTTTGAAGTACAAGGGGGTTTGCCCTATTCCTTTATGAGAAAATACCTAGTTTCAGAAAATTCAAAGAACCTCTTAATCAGTGGGTACATGTTTTAAAAATATAAATCAATGTCTTCCTAATTTAATATTACACTTAATATATAGCTTCTGTTTTGTAAGAACAAGAATATATCACTTCTATTTCCTCTAGAAAAAAACATAATGGCCAAAATTAATACAAAGGTCAACTAAAAAGGTATCTTTAGATTATCATTTAATGTCATTGATATATCTGTGATCAATATTGAGAAGCATGACTAATTCTTTTACAGAACAGAGTAGAAAAACAATCATTAAATGGCAAGGATTCATAATACTGTGTTTGGTGCTATGATAGTTGAATTTATTTGTTCTCTGACTATTTTTCTACTATGTCAACCCTTTCTAACAAGAGCTAGAAGATACAACTGACTATTCTAAGCAAATTCAGTACCTTTAGATTACAGCATTACGTTACCACTATTACATTTAATGAGTTCTCATCATCGTACTACTTTATTTCAAGACCTACTATGAAGCTGTAGTAATTATGACAGACTGGTATTGATGTAAGTGTATAAACTGAACTCAGTGGAAAAGAATAGACAGTTCACAGGTAAACACATATACATATGGTCAACTGATTTTTGACAAAAGTGCCAAAGTAATTCAGTAAGGGAAGAATAGGTGTGCAGATTTTGAGAAACCCAGGCCTGATGAGCACTGCATTCCTTCATGACTGACTCTGACTAAAGGCTTGAGTGAGCTTCCCTGTTTGACAAAACTACACAAGTGTTGTCATAAGTCATGGCTGGGAGAATTAACAAATCCCCATGTGACTCCATTGGGACGAGATACCTGGGGAGTTGGTGCCTGGTTTCTCCTGGACTTGACCCCATATACCTTTTCCCTTTCTGATTTTGAACTGTGCCCTTTCACTATCATAAAGCATACTGAGTAGAACAGCTTTTCTGTGTCCTATGAGTTCTAGCAAATATCTAGCCTGCTGGTGGCTTTGAGGATCTCTGACCCAACAGTCTTTTTATCAAGTGGTACTAGAATTTGTGGGTATGTATATGGAACCAAAAACAAAAACAGAAACTTAACCCTTACCTCATACATAATCAAAATTCATTTTGGAATGGATCACAAACCTAAATATTTAAGCTCAATATAAATACATAAAACTGTAAAACTTCTAAGTAGGAAGTATTAATGGAAAATGTTTATTATCTTGGGCTAGGCAGACAGTCCTCATATATGATGCAGAAAGCAAAAATCACAAAAGAAAAAATAAATAAATTTTACATTATCCAAATACGGAAGCTTACTCTTGAAAAGATATAGTTAAGAAAATGAAAGTATAAGCAAAGATTAAGAGAAAATGTTAGCAATACATCCATTGATTGCTACGGACTGAACTGTGTCCCCCAGAATTCATATCTTGAAGCCTTTACTCTCAATGCCAGTATATTTGGAGATAGAGCCTATAAAGAAGGAATTGTGGTTAAATGAGTTCACAGGATTTAGGCCTTGATCCAATAGGATTAGTATCTTATAAGAAAAGACATCATAGAATCTCTCTCTGCCATTTAAAGATACAGCAAGAAGGCAGACATCTGAAAGCCAGGAAATGAGATGTCACTCGGTATCCAATCAGCAGTCCCTTGATCTTGGACTTCCCAAACTCTGTAACTGTGAGAAAAATAAAATTCTGTAGTATAAACCATGTGGTCTGTGGAATTTTGTTTTAACAGCCAGAGCTGACTAATACAGATGATGGAGAATTTATATCCAGAATAAAGAACTCTTCTAACTCAGTAGGAAAAGGAATACTGAAAAAGGGCAGAAAACTTGAACAGACACTTCATTAAAGACAAAATAAAACAAAACAAATGGCCAACTAGCACATGAAAAGATATCAGACATTAGTTAAGGAAATGCAAATTAATACTACAGTAAGATACCAATAAATAACGACTAGAAAGTCTTTAAAAATATTAGCAATACCAAGTGATGGAGAGAGTGCATAACTTTAGTTTTATTCATTGCTTGTGTGAATTTAAATAATATGGCCACTTCAGAAAATATTTGACAGTGTCTTAGAGAGTTTATTATATACTTACTCTATGACTTAGTAATTCCACTCTTAATAATTTATTCAAGGAAGATGAAAACATGTGCACAGGAAAAACTTACAAGTGAAGGCTCATAGCAGCTTTACACATAGGAGCCAAAAATTAGAAATAATGTGAATTTGTATCAGTAGGTGAAAAATAAAATTGCTATATTGATACAATACAATATAGTTAGCAACAAAAAGGAATAAACTACCAATGCATAAAAACTATATGAATAAAATTCATAAATATTATGAAGGGAGAAAAAATTAGGCACAGACATTAGATACACTGTGTGATTCCATTCACGTGAAATTCTAGGAATAGAAAAGCTTTATTATGGCAAAAAAAAATTCAGTGGTTTCCTGGTAAGACAATAGGGTGCAGGTGCTGGTTGCAAAAGGGCACAGTAGAATTTTGGCAGTGATGGAAATATTCCATATCTTGATTTTGATGGTACATACATGGTGTGTACATTTGTCATATTTCATTGAAGTTTATACTTATTATTTGTAAGTTAAATATCAATAAATTTAACTTTTAAAAGAGGGAATGTAATGTGAAGCATATATGTATTTGATTTGCATTTGCATTGTCTCTGTTAACAAGTGAGAAACTACAAACTTCAGTTGCTCCTGTAGATGGCACTCTTTTGAGACTTTTTTTTTTAATTGAAGTGTAGTTTATTTACAATGTTAGTTTCAGGTGCACAGAAAAGTGATTTAGTTATACATATACATACATACATATTTTCTTTTAAGATTACTTTCCGTTAATATGTTGTTACAAGAAACTGAATATAGTTCCTTGTGCTATACAGTAGAGTAGGTCCTTGTTGTTTATCTATTTTATATATAGTAATGTGTATCTGTTAACCCCAGACTCCTAATTTATCCCTCCCTCACCCTTTCCCCCTCAGTAACCATAGTTTGTTTTCTATGTCCATGAGTCTGTTTTTGGTTTGTAAATAGAATTTGTATCATTTTTCTTTAGATTCCACAAATAAGTTATATCATATGATATTTGTCTTTCTCTGTCTAACTTACTTCACTTAATAACCTCCAAGTCCATCCAGGTTGCTGTAAGTGACATTAGTTCATTCTTTTTATGGCTGAGTAATATTCCATTATGTATATCTCACATCTTCTTTATCCAGTCATCTGTCAATGGATATTTATGGTGTTTCAATGTCTTGGCTATTGTAAGTAGTGCTTCTGTGAACATTGGTGTGCTTGTGTCTTTTTGAATTATAGTTTTCTCTGGATATATGGCTATGAGTGGGATTGCTGGGTCACATGGCCAGACTATTTTTACTTTTTAAAGAAACTCCATACTGTCCTCCATAGTGGCTGCACCAGTTTACATTCCCACCAACAGTGTAGGAGGGTTTCTTTTGAGAGGGTTGTTTTATAATGTACTTTGGTATGCCTTTTGAATTTTGAATTAAATAAATGTGTTATCTATATACTTTTAAAAATACATGTTTTATTATACCCCAGAACCTGGTACCATTCCTGAAACAAAGTAGGCACCCAGTAAATGTATAGTTAATTAAAAGTAAGGCTATGAACTGAATCATGACTCACAGCTTACCACATACTGAACACATATTATAGAGATAACTTTCAAAATATCTCAAAAACAAAAATGATTTACTAGATAGTATTTCAAGCAAATAATATTTTAGGATAATAACGGAAGAAAATTTTGCCAAATATCATTTGTTCTTTCAGTGTGCTACAGCCTGGGTCAAAGGGGTCAGTGATAATGAATCTTAATACAGAAAAAATGTTTAAAACATTGGTGTAGCTTCTAGTTGAACAAAAGCTCTTAGAATCGATAAAACAGAAAATCTACTTACGTCAAAGCATATAACAAATAATGGTCGAGATAGATTCTCTTCATAGAAATTGGTAATAAGATGAAAAGCCAATGTTATTTATTGACAGCATTTCTGAGGGTTAGTGAATTCAGTTCTTCCTTAAGATATATCTTTTTATTTTAATTGTTATTATTTTATTTTCATTTTTTCATTGATTATAGAGACATTTATTATATATCTACTATGGAGATACTTTCATATCAAAATAAAATAACCCTGCTCCTATAATTACAGCCATTGGTAAATCAAATTATACTAGAAAGAATGTAATAGGCAGTTTTTATTTCTATTTCAAAATTATAATTTTAGGGAGTATATTTCAATATTAGAAAGTTTACTTTTAAAACATAATTTGAAACTAGAAAGATCATTGATTCGTTTATTCTGTTATTCATTTGCTTTTTTTGAATTTATGCTGTACCTGCAATACTGTGGGTTTCTTTTTTCCCTTCACTGTGCACTTTGCAAGGGACACTAACAAATTGGAATGTGTGAAAAAGAGAGTGACCTGTGTAATTAGTGGATAGAAAGCTATGTTGCTGCTAGTCAATTCTCTTAAAGATCACCGGAAAAACTTGTGGATGTGGCAAACCTAAATTTATTAGACTAACTCCAGGAAGGATGAACCAACCTTGAGAACATCTTAACAGTGTCTCAAAATAGGAAAAGTAGTGGGGGGATGTCTGTAGCATTTTAGGACATGGATTCAGTGATTTGAAGGTAGTGAACAGGCAGGATGGGCAGGATTAAAATAAGTTACCTTTATGTTAATCGGCAGAATGTGGTGATCCTCTGGAAGAGAGCCTTGATCAGCAAAGTTTTGTCTTACTATGTGAGCTATTTATTTTGGTTCATAGCATAGGAAAGGGTAAATGTGTTTTATCTCAAAATTATTTAGTAAAGGGACAGAAAGTATATTGGTTTTAGTTCTCTATGTCAGATAAAAGACAGTTTAAAAACTGGGGCTGTTCAGTATAAATTAAAAATTAGAATCCCTAGCTTGCAGTACAGAAAAATGATGGTGATCATTAGTTTCTTAAAGAAAAAACTATTATAAAAAATTCTACATGAAGGATTGGGCAATTGTAATAGTGTCCCTGAAGTAACAGTCCCAGATCAGTTTCCTGGTATCCTAAAGAAAAGGAAAATTCAAACAACAGGAAGTATAATAAATCTAAAAAGCACATGGAATCAGCATTGTAATTGTAAACAGTACTAACTGGGGTGTGTGGGTGTATGTGTATATACATATAAAATCACAAATTGTCAATCATTGTTTTTGCTTGTTTAACTTTCCCATACAACTTGATATAGTGTTAGATATTGACAACATTTGACAGTTAACTGGTTTATGGATTAGAATATTTTCAAAGAACTTTTGTGTACTATGGGGAAAATAACCATGGTATCTTCTCATATTGGAATGTTTGACACACCATGTGACATGTCCTCACTGAGGATCTGGCCCTCTTTGGTCTGTATGAAAAAGCACTTCATTGAGGTAAAAGTACTTAGAGTCTGATCTCTGCTTTGCCAGTTCTAGCTGTGTAAACTAGAGGAAGTCATTAACATCATTGACCTCAATGGCTCACTTCTAAAATCATGCTAATAATGTAAGAAAGAAATTGCATACTTTTTTGAAAGCGCTATCATAAACCAGAACATAATTTGCAGGTGTACCAGTATCATTTTTTTTCCCTTAAAGCTTAAAAGAAGCACACCCTGGAGGGGTCTCAATATTTTGTGATCTCATCTCTCGCACTGCTTTGACTTCTACATTCCATTGTTCAGGGAGTACAATATATACAGTATATTTCATAAAACATCTATCAGTTCATCACTAGCTATATGTATTTGTTAAGAGGCCTTAGTATTTCCTCTTCTTTCTGCCTGAAACAATCTTTTCCTGAGTTTTTATGTTAAATCATTAAGGTTTCAACTCAAATATACATTATGCTCTAGACTAAGTTTAAATTGTAAATTTTTAAAGTTATTTTTTCTTAAATTAGTAAATACTTGTCAAGAATATTTTAAATAAAACGTACTTTAAAGTGTCAGATTAAACCAGGCCCCCTTTAAATTTTTTTTCAGCTTTCTACACCGGAGACACATTTGAAGTTTAAAATTTATCTGTCAAATCTTGGATGGTCTATTGATATTGTTGATACTATGAATATGGTTACCTTACAAATGGATTTCTTTCCATAATCAAATAATTTAACAGCATTAAAAGAATTGGTTAACTATAATTGCCCAGACCATTAATTAAATGTTTGGCAAGATTTAGATCCTGAAATATTGTTATTAAAGAGTGTCTCCAGTTTTGGTTGTGTTACAGACATTTTCTTTTTTCTGTATTACAAATGTTTTTGTCAACTTTATCTGTACTAAATACAAGCCAATATATCAATCAAATATTAAGGAAATTTTAGCAAGTAACTTTGAAATTTGATGTTTCGATAAGAATGACATCATATAAACAATTAACACTATAACCCCTGAGAGAATTATTACAGGCTCTTTTAATCTCATAATAATATTTAATCCAATGTGATCAGTAACTACAGACAAAGTCAGTCCCTCTCCATTCAAGCTTACATATTCAGTTTATAAAGCCATGGTGAAATACACAAAAGGGTATCTTACTGTTTTTAGTTTGGGTAATTTGTTTGAAATTTTTAACTTAAAATGTTTTATGACCTATAGTCTTCAATGGCAATACATGTTAACTGGATAGAAATTTCAGACGTGTTACAAAATGCTATTTATTTTCTGTTTCATAGATTGGATTCTATTATATTCTTTGGAGACCTATTTTATTGGCTTTTTGTTCTTAGGCAAAGTTATATGAATGGATCATAAACTACAACAAAATTATTATCACTGTTTATCTTTAAAACAGTTGAGGTTTTTAAAAGGCCACAAACAGCTATTATAGTTACATAGCCCTGATATTCAATCAGATCTTATTTCTGCTATTGCTATTTGAAACATCCTGGTAGCCCAGAGACCAAGGTATTACAACAGAATTTACACAGTTTAAATTTTTGTTTCTTATATTAATTTTTTAGAAAGTGATTTATGGAGATAGCAAGATACAGCATTCTCCCTGTTCCTGTGTGATGTTATTTCTTCTCCTGAAAATTCTGTGATAAAAGTATTACTCATAGTTCAAACACTTGTTTAATTTCTCAAAGCAAAACCCTTAAGGCATAGCTACAATTTCTAAAAATCATACTGGAAGAGATAAATAGATTAAAAAAAATCACAGTTAAATGTAGAAAAATGATCAAACCCTCTACTTTCTTCACATTCTACTGGATATGAAAATACTTTCATACATAATTATGAATTTTTAAAAGAGATTACTTATATAACAATAAAATTATAGTTTCCCTGAGGGGACAATTACTACTTTTTCCTAAAGATAGACTTTGTAATTCCTTGAAGTAAAACAAAAGAATGTCCAAAAAGTTTACTGCATGCCTTCAGATACACAAGGAAGAAGCAAAGTTGATATATTTAACTGTCTGCTCCCATCAGTGCACAAGCTCCCTATCAACATCTCCTACCAGAGTGGTGCATTTGTTACAATCTGTGAACTTACATTGACAAATTATTTTTACCCGAAGACCATAGTTTACAAAAGGGTTCACTCTTGATGTTACACATTCTGTGGGTTTTAACAAGTGTACAAGGAAATAATAAAGTTTCAGTTATGAGAGATGAATAAGTTCTGGAGATTTGCTGTACAACATTAATACTGTATTGTGCACTTAAAAATTTGTTAAGAAGGTAAACTTCTCACGTTAAGTATTCTTACTACAATTATAAATAAATAATAACAAAAATCCATTAAAAGTCAAAAATTATATTAGAAATGTATTAATTTCCTTGATAGTAATTATAAAACATTTTAAAACATTATTATTGAAAATAAATCTTATTTCTACAAAAACAAAACAGAATAACAACGAAATTAAATGTACAAGACTTGTATACTGAAAACTATAAAACATGGAGAGTAGTGGGAACTTAACAAGTGGAGTGTTGAACCATATTCATGAGTTAGAAGACAATACTTTTAGGTATCAATTCTTCCCTAATTGATATATAAATCCAATGCAATGCAATCCAACCCAAAGCACAGTAAGAGTTTCTGGGGGGACTGATAGGAATATCAAGTTGTATGCAGTAACACATGTAGCCAAAAAATAACCAATGTGATATTGAGAAGAGAAAACTAAAGGACTTGTTTCTTAAGTCCAATAATAATATTATATTGGTGTAAAGACAGACAAATTGACCAATAGAAGAGTATAGAGTCCACACATACACATAATCAGAATTATGATAAACATGACACTGCAGTATAGTGATAAAAAGATAGTCTTTTCATAAATGGTGCAGGTTTAATTGGAATTTATTTGGAAAATTATACCTTGACGTCTGCCTCATGCCATGCACAAAAATCAATTTCAGTAATGCATTATAGACCTAACGTGAAAAATAAGGAAAGATAATGTTTTCACAACTTTGGGGATAGTAAAGATTTCTTTAAAAAGACAATAAATGTTAACTAGAAAAGAAACATTGGTAAATTGAGCTACTTTATAATTTAGAACTTTTGTTAATCAAGGGAAATCATCAATAGTATGAGAAGACTCACCCTAAGATATCTGCAATACAAGAAAGAATTCATATACAGAATATATATAAAACTCCTTAATTAGTAAGGGAGATAAATTAATGTAAGAAATGGGCAAAAATAATTGAATAAGACCTTCACAAAAATAAGAATATCCAATTGGCCAGTATGGAAAGGCACTACATTTCATGAGATTTCAAAGGAATGAAAATTACATCTTTACCAGATGGCTAAATTATTTTTTTAAAGATAACAAGAACTAATGATAATCTGGGGCAACTTGAACTCTCCTACTTTGTTAGTGGAAGTGTAAACTGACATCAGTCACATTGGAAAACTGTTTGGCCATATGTATGTGCATATACTAGACCTGAGTAATTCTACTCCTAGGTATATAGGCATATACCCAAGAGAAATGAATATTATATTTACCAGAAAGAATTTGTGTATATGAATATTAATAGAATTCTATTTGTAATAGCTGGAAAGAGCTCATCAGAAGGGAAATGTATGAATGATGATATATTAATGTAATGGATTATTGCATAACAATGAAAATGAGATCAAAAGTAGTATCACGGAAACAAGAGGAATGACTCTTAAAAACATAATATTTGCCCAAAAAAGGCAAGTGCAGCCAAAAGAATTCATGCTTTCTTATTCTATCTAAGGAAGGTTCACAAACAGGCAAAACTAATTTACAATGTTAGAGGTAAAGATAGTTGTAAAACTATCTGTGTATGTTTGCCAGGGAGGAAAGTGTGAGGTGGGGAGAAGGCTTGGGGATGGTAAATCCAATGGGACACAAGGGAACTTCTTTGTTCTATAACTTTGTGTTTTCATCCATCCCTTCTTTCATCTACGTTGCATCCCTAGTACTAACTTATAACTGAAAGTTTGTCTCTCTTGACCACCTTCCTCCTCTTTCTCCTCCCTGCATCCTCAGCTTCTGGTAACTACAAGTCTGATCTCTTTTTCTATGAGTTTTGTTTTTTGTTTTTTGTTTTTTGTTTTCCCTAAGATTCCACATATTAGTGAGATTATACAGTATTTGTCTTTCTCTGTATGACTTATTTCACTTAATGTCTTCAAGGTCTACCCAGTGGGCATTACATTTAATTTTGAGGGGAGCCATTGTCACAGATACAAATTTAGATGTTAAAAAAAATTATATTTTGGTTAGAGACAAAATATTCATGTTTTGTTCTTCTTAAGTGATTTTGATAATAGATAATGGAAATAATTTTTCATTGAGAACATACTTTATTTGTTTCATTTGAGAGTCATTGTAATAAAAAATACCATCATAAAATTACAATTTGAGACTACTCACAAAAATTAAAGAGGGTTTATATCAAATATTTTAGGACTCCTCAAATCTCACTTTATAGTTTTATTTATAACAATGTTTCCTAGAGATTCATGCCTTATTTTAGAGAGTTTTACTTGAGTCATGATCTTTGGACCAAATGTGATGTGGTAATATTATATATAATGAGATTCTACCTTGCAGCCTACTACAGGTTTTTTTTCCTCCCACTTCTGCAGCAACTTGCCTTATTACAGTTTCTATACATTTTCAACTTATTGATATACTTTAGATAGTGGAATTGATTTTCATCAGCCAATCTCTTCCCTCTTACATTATTTATTAGTTCACAGATTCAGTTGAGATGAGAGAAAGTCTTTTCACTTGACTTGTACATAGGCTAACTTCATTTTCATGACATTGTACAGTATAATTTTGCTATTTATTCAGATGACTAAAATATTGAGCGTGAAGATTACTTATAATGAAAATGATGAATAAATAAAAACTCTATTTGATGGTACACAATATTGGAACTCTGGGTGCATCGCATTATAAGAAATAAAATTTATCAATAGTCCAGGCTAAAAATTTGATTAATTTTCAAAATAAGAAATATAAAGTTAACTCCTATTGGCATAGAAAATGTGAATAAGTGTTTTCAAAACTTTTCTAATAAAAGTATTTCTGCAGATAAGATGATTAGGGAGAAATGAGGTAAATGAGAACAAACTTTATGGCTCAAGAAAAAAATTATTATTAGAAAAAAACACCTCATATGCAGTCATTTTATGCTATAATAGGTTAAGACTGTACTTACGTAATTCTGCTAACATTTTTGCATTAAACAAGAAATATGCAAATTCTTTATGTGGTTAAGTCTTTTTAGCCTATTATAATGAAAAGGGCTTTGGACTTTGATTTGAGAGATAAAATTCAAGTCTTTATTCGACTATCAATGATCTACCCAGTAGTGGCAGTGACCTAGGTCACGGTTTTTCATCTGTAAATTGGGGTAGCTAATTTCTTTTTAAAAATTGTGTCCCGGTCCATCATTGCATATTATATACATTTTAGATATACTGTCTACTTTCTGGTGTCTCAAGTTTCCTGCAAAAATCATAGATGGTAAAAGAAATCATAAAACAACATTGAAAACAAAGCACAATAAAATCAAATAGTAGTCTAGAAAATAACTGGTTTAAATTTCATCCAGATATCTCTTCATTCGTCATTTAAAATTTTCAGCTAATGATTATCTTTAAAATGTGAATAATGTCTGCTAGTATTTTGGAGATTTTATATTACAACCACATATCGTAATCCTCTTTGTAGGTATAAACAATTTGATTTTACAGTAAGAACATTAAGACTTGATTCACCCCCACCAAAAAATCAGGTCTATAGTACAAACATTTTTGATCTTAGGAAGGTCATGTGTCCTAAAGAGGTTAATCATGGATGGCATGATTCAGAAGGATTCCTCATCAGTAAATTATTTATTGAGAACTAATATACAGTAGCTGCTATGGAGAAATGTCCAGAGACTTCTGAGATTCTGCAGTTCCTTGGTGTCATCATGTATTTGGGTGCCCTCAAATGCAGAGCCAGAGATAAGGACTTGGGTGTGAGATGATTATTGAGATAAACCCAGGAAGTTGGAAAGTAGAAACAGGAAGAATGTGACAAGGAAGGAGAACTAATACAGTGGTGCATTACTAAGGTCACTGCTATTAAGACACCAGGGGCTCAGTGCTGCTGGAAGCTCCTGAGACACAGAGAAGATAACTACTTAAAAGACAGAAGGTCAGGTTACTTAGTCAAAGGCCCACAAATTCCCATCTCCCCGATCATTGAGATCTTATAATATGAATAATTTTCCACCTTGATTCTTCTTATCTAAAATGTATGTCTTTCATAGAATACAAACTTGTGGTTGCCAAGGGAGAGGGGGTGGAAAGGGACAGACCGGGAGTTCAAAATTTGTGAATACTGAGAGGCATATGTAGAATAGATAAACAAGATTACACTATGTTGCACAGGGAAATATATACAAGATCTTGTGGTAGCTCACAGCGAAAAAAAATGTGACGATGAATATATGTATGTTCATGTATAACTGAAAAATTGTGCTCTACACTGGAATTTGACACAACATTGTAAAATGACTATTAACTCAATAAAAAAAAGTTTAAAAAAATAAATAAAAAATAAAAAGAAGGCAAATTAAGTCACAACAAGAAAAAAAATGTATGTCTTTCAGATTACTACATATTTCTATCTAGAAATTCTGTCTCATTCATTATTATACTGCATCTGTTCTAGGTTATATTTAACCCATTCACTGACGATAGGCCTTTGAGTTGTTTTCAAAATTTTATGTTTACAAATGATATCACAGTGAATACAGTGTTCATCATATGCCTTTTGAATTTTATACAGGTTATATTTGGGATATTTTTAGTGAAATAGGTAAGAAATAATATCTCAATGTTGTTTAAATTTATGTATTTCTTATTATTAATGAACTAAAAAAAATCCATAAAGTATATTAGCATTTTCTCAAAGAAATGTTTACATATTGTGCCTTATATTTAGATGTTTTTTTTTTTAATTTTTCGAATATCTTCGTGTAATAGGCATAGTAGTCTTTGTGTAAGATGTGATCCAGATTTTTCCCAGTTGGGCATTTTTCTTTCAGATTTGTGTATTGAATGTGTGGGTGCATATTCGTGCATTTACTATACACAAAGTTATTTCTTCCTTCTCTTAATATTATAGAGTCAAACTGAACAATCATTTCTTTTACTGCTTATGAATTCTAAGTCATTATTAGGGAAGTTTTACCTGCTCTGTAGTAATTAAAGAAATCCAGGAATTTATTTATGCTTTTGTTTAAGACTGAATGATGTCACTCTGTTTAAATTTAGAATTGATCTAACTGGATTAATCCTGTAGTGTGGTGGTGGGGGTACATATCCATTTTAATCTTTGTTCATTACATCCGTTCAGGTGCCAAAATGCCATTTATTTTAAAATGTTGCCTTTTCTGAATTGTTTTAAATTTTCTATTTTATTGCATACTGAGTTTCATAACTTTTTGTGAATCTTTTTTTTAATTGTCTTTTGTTTATTTTTCTTCACTGATTGGTTTGCCAATTTCTGCACCAATGTATACTTTTAGAGACACTTTACAATGTGTTTTATAAGTTGATAGCATCCCCACCACCACATGATCTTTTTTAATTTTAAATTGAATTGAATTGTAAGTGATTTAGTGTTATATTAGTTTTAGGTATACAACATAGTGATGCAAAATTTTTACTTTGAATAAAAGAGCATACTCTATTTAAAGTTATAAAATAGTAGCTGTATTCACCATATTGTAAAATAAACCTTTGTAGCTTATTTATTTTATACATAGGAGTTGGGAACTCTTAATCCCCAACCCCTATCTTGCCACTCCCCACTTTGCTCTCCCACTGGTAACCACTAGTTTGTTTTCTATGAATCTGTTTCTGTTTTGTTATATTCATTTGTTTTTTAGATTTCACATCTAAGTGATAAAATATAGTATTTGTCTTTCTCTGGCTTATTTCACTAAGCATAACACCCTTCAGGTAAATACATTTTGTATCAAAATTTTATTATTTTTTGTGGCTGAGTAGTATTTCTGTGTGTATATGTGTGTGTGTGTGTGCGTGTGTCTCTAAAAGATGACGTGTATATATGTATATACATACCTTCTTTGGTGTTAAGAGTTGATGGGCACTTGGGTTGCTTACACATCTTGGCAATTGTAAATTATGCTGCTGTGAGCATTGGAGTGATGAATCTTTTCAAATTAGTGTTTTTGTTTCCTTCAAGTAATTGACCAGGAGTAGAATTGCTAAATCATATGGTAATTCTATTTTTAATTTTTAGAAGAACTTCCATACTATTTTCAGTAGTGACTGTACCAATTTACATTCCCACCAGTAATTTATAAGTGTGTCTTTTCTCTACAACCTTGCCAACACTTATTATTTGTGGTATTTTTTACTTCAACCATTCTTACAGGTGTGGGGTGATATCTCCTTGTGGTTTTGATTTGTATTTCTCTTATTATTAGATATGTTGAGCATCTTTTCATGTGCCTGTTGGCCATCTGCATATCTTCTTTGGAAAAATGCCTATTTAGGTCTGATGCCCATTTTTTAATTGGTTGTTTGGTTGGGGTTTTTTTGATATTGAGTTGTATAAGCTGTTTTTATATTTTGGAAAGTAATCCCTTATCCATCATAACATTTTTGGATTTTTTATCCCACTCCAGTAGGTTGTTAATTAGGTTGCATCTGGGGTTTTTGTTTGTTTGTGGTGTTGTCAGTTATAATATTGGCTTTTACATTTCTGATTTTATTGATCTAGGCCCTCTTTTTATCTTAATGTTTATGGCCAAAGGTTTATTGAATATTGTTCATTTTTTCAAATAACTGGTTTCTTGTTTCATTGATCTTTTATGCTGTTTTTTTAGTCTCCACTTATTTTTGCCGTATCTTTAAGATTTATTTCCTTCTAAATTCGAGGTTTTTCTGTTCTTTTTCTAGATCCTGTAGTCATGAGGTTACTTTGTTTATTTGAGACTTGTCTTAGTTTCTGAGGAAGGCTTGTATCATGATAGAATTCCCTCTTAGAACTGCTTTTGCTGCATCCCACAGATTTTGGGTCATTGTGTTTCCATTTTCATTTATCTCCATGTATTTTTTAATTTTCTCTTTGATTTCTTCAGTGATCCATTTGTTGTTTAGTAGCATATTGTTTAGTTTCCACATTTTGTATGTTTTGCAGTTTTTTCCTTGAAGTTTATTTCAAGTCTCATAACATTGTGGTCAGGTAAATTTTTTGTGGTCCATCATGGGTCTATTCATGGGCATTTGCCTCTGGTTCCAGGACATCTCAGTTTACCTACAGGGGTTAGGTTGGTACCCAGCCCAGGAAAGCAGTGGTGGTTCTGGTACTAGAGAGAACTGGTGAGCCTTTTGATCTCAAAAACAAACTGTTAGCCTGATACTTGGCTTGGTGTGGAGTTTGACATTTACCTGTGAGCTTGAAGACCTCTTCAGGTATCTTAGCAGGGGATGGAGTTAAAAATATTCTTTTGGTTTTTCGTGCTTTGTAAGATTTTGAAACATTGGTCTCCATGGTGTGTGCTCTGGTAGCCCATCAGGTCTAGGGATAAAGAATAACAGAAACTAGGTGAGCAGCAACACAGGAGACACTAGCCCAGAAAAACACTGATTTTTCCCTAGGTGCCACATCAAATCTTGAAGAGGCGGTGCCCCGACACTAGCTCCATGTACCGCCAGGGGCTTGCATATGATCTGTGCGTAGTCTCCCACTGCTCAACTCTCAGGGAACTAGAAATTAGATTTTGACTTATCTGTGCCAAGTCATTTGCTAGCAGCCTTTCTATAAAACTTTGCGTTCATTTTGTCTTGCTTCTACAGTGGAAAGCATTAGAATCTACTCAACTCTGTATTCACTCAATTTATCATTACGGCATAAGTTATAGAAATGTATAAAATACCAGATGCTGTGGATGAGACATTCAGATTATATTTTCCAATGTTTTTAGATAAGAAAATTTGAAGAACTGTGTAATGACTACTGAAATGTTTAGTTTCATAAAAGGAAGTGATAGGAAGCAATTATATCAGGAATCGTCAATGAAGTTTTATGAGTAATTTACTAATATCATAAACTTTATTAAAAACACAGGCATCTCCTTATTTCCTTCATTTTTTTCTCCCCATATCTATCTTTATTTCAATCTATATTTACAGTTGCTTCTTGTTTTTTAAGTGTCATTTTCTTGTTTTTCTTTCTTTACCTTCTTTGTCTTTGTCTATTTCTACCTTCTTTTTGCTGTAGTCTACAACTTTTTTTCTTTCACCATAATTCATATTATTTTCTTTAATTAGCTGCTTATAATAAATTGTTAAAATCTATTTTAAAATATTCTTTATTCAAAATAAACATTAATTTTCCTCTATTCAGTGTCTTCCTCATTTGTTCATTGAGCATACTCTAAAATGTTTACTAAAGTTTCTTGTTTTGTGTGTTCTTGGATACATGTATTTTCCTTGTGGGTCATTATCCTTCAATAGAACAATTTGGTGACTTAGTCTTTGTGCAAATAATAGCTCCATTTTATTACAAATGCATAAAATCTATGGCTTTCTCAAAGCCAAATAAAGAGAACACACTGCAGTAATATATTTTCTCAGATATACAAGCATGAGTGAAATGACAACTTTCTGGTGAGCATAAGAATACACGATATTTGAATTTGTTCCAGAAATTGTAAAGAATGTCATCTTGGCCTCTCTGCATTTGTGACAGTGACAACTATTAACATTCTTTCTAATACCTAATTTCTGCAATTGAATTTGCAACCTTTGAAGCATGAAAGAAGGATTACAACAAATATGTGTGTTCTAAAAGTCATGGCCTGAACTTGCTATTTGATTTGATTTTTTTAAGGAACCATGTAATGCTTTTCATTGAAACTGAAAAACAAAATAGGGTTGGATTTTAGCCACTGGGTTATTTTAAATTTAAAGAATAAGTAAGAGGGTATTCTTTTACACTTTTTATTTGTATGTTTTCATTTACACAAATTCATAATGTTATTTTTGCATTGTTGAAATTGTATTGTTTATTATTGGGGTGAATACTCAAAACTAAATAATATGTCTCTGTGGAAGGTATCTAGCACAGCTCTAACATATAATATTTTTTCTGAATGAATAAAGAAATGCATGAATAAACTAATAAATTTAGAAATATGTTATTGGCCCTGATAAAAAATCATAACTATGCTCCATTACAGTTTCAAGACATGGCATTGAGTAAATTACATCACATCTAATAATCGGTTTCTTATGCTAAATGAGGTGAAAATAATACTTAACTTAGAGTTATTGTGAAGATTATTTTGGAAATTTTATATCAAAATTAATATCAAAATATCTAGCATACATTTCAGTAAAATTAGCCTTATTTGAAAGCAATAATAGAAATAATCTAATATCATTTTTCCATTTTCACATTGGTCATTACAATAGAAGAAATAATTCTTTCCTTCAACATAACTTAAGACATCAAGTAAGCGGAAAAGCTGGGATTCAAACTCACATTACTTGACTCCAGAGCTAATAGTCCTTAACAATCATAAAAAATATGTATCAGAATAAAATAGAAAGAATAGACTATGGAAAATAGAAAAAGAGAAGGACTTCAACAAAATAATTAGCTATGCAATTCTATTTTTTTTAAAATGTTATCCTGTTCCTATTCATGAATCAACAATGTCAGTGATAATGCAGCCTGGAAAAAAGAACTGATGTATTGATGTTCTCTAGGTGGTTTTAAAATAACTGCCCAAGAATACTAGATATTATAAGTTAGCATTTATTGAGATGGCATACTGCCCACAAAGCAATCACTTCTCTTCAAGAAGTATCCAAAGATGGTGAAGTTCCAAATGATGATGCAATGGAGAAACAAATTATCCTTTGTCATAAAGTCATACTGTAGTGAGCTGTGGAAAATTTAACTGTACTGGGTGGACTTCCTTTTCCTGAGTTTATCAGATTTAAGTAGATTTGGAGCAAGCAAGTTATTGCTAACACTCTGTGTCTTTCAGTCTTTCTCCTTCCTTCATTATAAAGGTGTCTGAGACCCAATAGCACAGGGAACTATATTCAGTTTCTTTAATGGGCTGTAAGAAAAAATAAAATATATATATGTACTTACGTATATAGCTGAGTTGCTTTGCTGTCCACATGAAACTAACATTATGAATTCACTACACTTTAATAAAAAAATAAGAATTAAAAAAAGCCACTAATGTTAGAGAGACTAGAAACAGTGGAAAATGGGTTCATCTTACACAGATTTTCATCGAGTTTCACTTAGGACTCAAAACAAATTGCTGCAATTTTCTATTTCCATAATTTTTCTCCATTTAGTAATTAAAATTCTTCTTGAAAGCCACTGATACCTAACATAGTTATTGTCACACACACACACACACACACGGAGAGAGAAATTTCTGCATTTACCTATCTGTTTGTGTGTGTTTCTTTGTGTATGTTTCTGTATAAAACCACAAATTCATACTGATAATTCCAATTCTATTACAATACTGTAGGGTTCATTCTAGTCTGTCTTCTTTTTCTGTTTGTAATTCCTTTCTATGAGAGTAAGAAATCACATCTTACTATGTGTACTATATTTACTTATGTGCTCAGTCCTAGAATACACATAAAGGAATTTCAGAATTGCTAATCCATACCTTCATGAAAAAGAAATTTGCTAACTGGAGTTCCATATTTGTGTATAGACTTTGTTTTCATCTTTCATCTTAGACAAAGATGGCCAGATCACTGTTTTCCAAGTTTACTAAGGTTAATTATTTTCTTTTCCACCCCATTCAGTGTTTTTATATTATTATTTATAATATGGTTATTCATTTTTCCCTGTTTATATTGTATTTGGGTTCCCCTCTACATCCTGGTTGAACCAGGCCTAGAATTTTTTCTTAATCTATCACTTGGCTAAATGGGAAACTCCTCCCTCTCAAGACCATAGGTGGGAATTCGGGGAGAAAATTTGGTGCAACAGTCTTAGATGACAAAGAATCTAGGCCATCTATTCTTATAACTCATTTGTGTCCTCTAAATCTGTCTGAGCTCTCTCCTGAAGGCACCATTTCAGTCATACGATAAATTGCCACTAGGCATGTTCCACTGTATGACTTGTGGATCTGTTAATAAACAGTGTATGCTAGGAGGCTTTGGAAATGTAGCCATTTGATGTTTTATGATCAAGCATATAGTTTCTACTAGGGCACAGTAGCATACCAAGAGCTGACTTTTGTACAATGAGTAGTTCTTTGTTATAGAAAGCATGAACTTACTATAGAGCTCTAGAAGTCTCACTGTGCTTTCCTTATCTGGGTCTGTGGAGGATTCCACAGAAGAACTCTACCTACTATCATTATTATAAGCACCGTGAACCTAATAGGCCATATGGGACAAGGGGCAGAGCCACTTGGCCTGTAGTTTGAATGTAATACAGAGTATTCTCTTATTCTGAACCCCAATCAAAACTACTGTCAGAATTATATCATAAACTGGTAAAATGAAAATTTTCAAATGTGGTATGTGATGTCTTTAAGCTTTAAAAACGCCTACCAGGAGCTGTCATTTTATATTATTGACAAGAACTGAAAGGTGCAATAATTTGTCCTTTACCATGGTGGGGATGACTTAGCATGACATATATTACATGCCATCTGCAATTGGATTCCTGTTGTTTTCTGGTCAAAGATGATTTACATCTACAAATCGATAAAACGTGATACATCATTTTAACAAAAAGAAGGATAAAAATTATACGATCAACTCTATCAATGCAGAAAAAGCATTCGACCATATTCAACATCTTTTCATGATAAAAACTCAATAGGTAAGATATAGATGGAATGTATCTCAACATAATAAAGGCTGTATATGACAAGCCCACAGCTAGCATCATACTCAGTTGTGAAAAGCTGAAAGTCTCATACAGAGCAATTATACAAGAAAAAGAATTAGAAAATATCCAAATTGGAAAAAAAAAAAGTAAAATTGTGTCTCTTTGTAGATGACATCATTTTACACATAGAAAACCCTAAAAACTCCACCTAAAGACTGTTAGGACTAATAAACAAATTCAGTAAAGTTGCAGGATATGTAATCAATCTACAAAAAAATCAGTTGTGTTTCTTTATACTAAAACCAGATTTTCAGAAAGAGATTAAGAAAATAGCATCAAAAAGAATTAAATACTTAGGAATAAATTTAACCAAGGATGTAAAAGAGCTGAACACTGAAAGCTACAGAATGTTGATGAAAGAAATTGAAGAGGACACAAATAAGTGGAAGGTATTCTGTGTTCATGGATTTGAGGAATTATAATGTTGAAATGTCCATACTACTCAAAGTTATCTATAGATTCAGTGCAATCTCTGTCAAAATTCCAATGGTGTTTTTCACAGAAATACAAAAGAAAATCTTAAGTTCATATGCACCCACAAAGACCCTGAATAGCTAAAGAAATCTTGAATAAGAAGAGCAAAGCTGGAAGTAACACTTCTTGATTTCAGAAGTAAACCCATGCATATATGGTCAATTAATTTCTGACAAAGTCACAAAGAATTGTGTAGTGGGGAAAGGGAAGTCTATTCAATAAATGGTGTTGAAAAAACTGAATATTTACATGCAAGAGATGGAACTGAACCCCTATCTTATACCATACATAAAAGTCAGCTTAAAAATGTATTAAAGACTGAAACATGAGACTTGAAGTCATAAAATTCCTAACCACCATCCTAAACATCAACCAAAAAGCTTATGCACAGCAAAGAAACCATTATCAAAATAAAAAGGCAACCTAAAGAATGGGAGAAAATATTTGCAAACCACATATCTAATAATGGATTAATATCTAAAATGTATGAGGAAATCATACAACTCAATAGCAAAAAAAATCCAAACATTTGATTAACAGTGAAGCAGATAATCTGAATAAACATTTTCTCAAAGAAGATATTCAAATGGTAAAGAGATGTATGAAAAGATGCTCAACATCAGTAATCATCAGAGAAATAGAGAAATAAGAATCAAAACCACAGTGCGATATCCCCTCACACTTGTTAAGATGTCTGTTATCAAAATGACAAGAGATAACAAATGCTGGTCAGGATGTGGAGGAAAGGGGACCCTTGTACACTGTTCATAAGACTCTAAATTGGCAGAGCCACTATGCAAAACAATATGGAAATCTCTAAAGAAATTAAAAATAGAACAACCATATGGTGCAGCAGTCCCATTACTGGTATCTGTCTGAAGGAAAAAAAATTCAGTATCTCAAAAACTAGCCTGCACTCTCATGTTAACTACAGCATTATTCACAGTAGCCGAGGTATGGGAGCCACCTAAATGTCCACTGATGTATGAATAGATAATAAAATGTAATATATATGAAATAGATTATTCATCCTAAAAAATGAAGAAGATTGTAACATGTGACAGCATGGATAAACCCAGAGGGTATTATGCTAAGTGAAATAAACAAGGTAAAGAAAGATAAATACTGCATTGATTTCATAGATACGTGAGATCTAAAAGTCAAACTTAAAAACAGAAGGTAGGGTACTGTGAGGTGGGAGAAATGGAAAGAGGTTGGTCAAAGAGTACAAAGTTTCATTTATGTAGAATATTGAATAACTTCTGGAGGTCTAATGTACAGCATGGTGACTTCAATTGATAAAACATGTCAACAGAAATAATCAGTAAACAATCTATAAGGAGTAGAAAAAAATTTTGAGCCAAAGTGAGGACTGTATCCTGGGAGACACAGATTCAAGATGTTCTTGAGTTATGATCCCTAAACTACAAAATAGGGGAGGCTTAGAAAGGCAAAAACTGTAAAATCACATAAATTGCTTGTCAAGAATTAGGACTGGAACTGGCAAGAAGTAAGGGTGCTTGTTAAACGAGAATTGGTAGGGGTCCAAAATGGTTGCATAGTTACACAGGGAGACCTTGAAACCATAAAGTTGTAGCTGGCAGCTGCTCGCAGATACTGTTTTGAGAACTACTGGTGTTGTCCTTGAGTCTGATACAATTCAGAAAATTCAGATTCTTAGTGATGTAAGAATGTATCTGAAACCACATCCACAGTGGCTGCCACTGTCCCTTTTGGATGTCTGAACCACAGGTACTCCACTTTGATTTATTTAATGATTAAAGCAGATACAGTGTATGTTTAATAGGCCCCAAACCAGGCTGTTCTAGTTAGCATAAAGTTTAAGTTAAATCATATTTAAGCTAGAATGACTTCCCTGTAGTCAATTCCCCCAAGTCATAGTAAAAATTTCTTCTATCATACTACATTGTATAACAGAAATTCGCTGAGAGAATAGATCTTAAGCATTCTCACCAAAAGTAAATTGATTAATTAGTTATCTTTTGCAAAATTAATTATGTGAGGTGGTATTGATTAATCTGATAGCAGAAATCCTTTCACAATGTGTACATATATCCAATAATCACATCATGCACTTTAAATATGTTATTTGTAAATTATATGTCACTAAAGCTGGAGACATTTTAAAATAAAAGAAATAAAAGTGAAGTTTATAATTTTATGTTATGTGTATTTTAGCATAATAACTTTTTAAATTTTCAGTTTTTAAGTAGAAAGATGAGTTTATAGTACAGATTCAGTTGAGTTGATCAATAAAGTCAAAAGCTACTTCTCAGAAGTTGGTTTTTGCTTAAACAAAGACAGATTTACTTCATAAGAAATAAGCACATTTAGACCAAACAAACACTTACAGTACAAGCCCAAAATTGAATATTGCTAAGGCTTGAATTTAGAATTTGCACATATTGATTTCCTGTTAACTGTTTCTCGCTTAGGCAAGTTCATGTAGCAAATTTTTCCTCCCTGGTGAGTGATGACAGATAATTCAAGCCAGTTTGAGTATCGCTGGAATGTAAGCTCTTTGAACTTTCATTGTACATTCATTTTAAAAACCAAACTCCACCACTTAAAACAATGGTTAGCATATATAAAATCTTAATACTTATCTGTTGAGTGACTGAGTGATTACAAATAATCATGAAAGAACTGACTAATCAGTCAGCCAGCCATTGAGATTCTAGTGCAGCCCACGACTGAGTCCTAAGTAGAACTTTAAGTTGAGGAAGGGGTCAGACATTTCTGATGAAAGGCTGTACATCTTCCTTTGATTTGTGGATTGTTTGAATCTACAGTTTCGAAGAGACAAAAATAAACCACTTAAACAAATGGAGAAACAGGATTGGTAGAATAGGAGCATATAAACCACATAGCTACAGGGAGTCAGATATAAAAAATTTATATTCATATCAAGTCTCCAGATATGGCTTTCAATTTACAAGAAATTTGTGAGATGAAGAAACATGTTAAATAACATCATATTTATGCCACTAGCAAATTACACATTGTAGAGAATCACATGGTAAAGGACTTTATCTTCAAAAAATTCTAAGGAAAAAGAAGAAATGGAAAGGGTATCAATAGTTTAGAAGTGATTGTCTGAGTTGGTAAATTTTGAAGACGGTGATGGATACATGAGATTTATCATGCAAATATCTCTTTTTGAGTGTATGTTTGAATTTGTTCTTAGCACAAATTAAAGAAGTATACATATACAATAGGCTTTTATTACTTTTTAACAGACTATTTTTTTAGAGCAGTTTCAGGTTCACAGCAGAATTGAGCAGAAAATACAGAGACATTTATTAAGAAACTATGCTGAAGCTATTGGCAAAGCAGTTTTTGTATATTATATCATTAAACTATCTTGTAAATTAGATATTTTTCTTCAATTTTAAATAATTAGGTTATTGTCTGTGGTCAGAGCTAATAACAGAATAAACCAAATCTGATGATGTATTTGTATTTTTCTTCTGGGTTAATTAATACTTAATTTCAAGAGACTACTTAGGAGGTCCATTTCTAACTTAAAGAGGACATTTGTAAAAGATCACCCTTATCCTCTTCTTCTTCTCTATTCATATCTTAGTATTCAAAGTGCATGCACAGATACATATCTTATATATATATATTATGTATGTATTCATGTATATGTACCTATATGTATGTGTGTATACATGTATATGTATATGTACACACAGATACAGAGAGAGAAACAGAGTTAATTGATCTTGTTCATCACGTTTATCTATGCTTAGGGAGCAAGAATTTTATACTTTTTATATGTCCATAGACATATACAGGGACAGAGTGAAAGGAAGAGGGTTGAGACTTTACAATAATGACTTCCAGAATAGTGTCTCTTGTGGGTAGAGATAAAGGAACATAAAAAAGAGCCATAAATGAATATTAAGGATGCTCTAATCCCCTTTTCTGGGGTCATGTTTAAATAATAGATGGTGTTCTATTGTGTTGCTTTGTTATTGGAATGCACTGTCTTTCCTAAAATACTTGCAAGTTTTAGACATTAAACTAGAAGAATACACATAGGACCAGCATCATAAACAACCAAATGTCATACTCCTGAGCATAGTATGAAAAAAATACAATTCCTTTTATAATTTAGAACTAGACTTCTTAGAAAGATTTCTGAAGGAAAGGTTTGAATAATTAGCACTGCAAACTATCTAATTCTTTTAGCAAAGCTTATTTCACAGTTTTGCTTCAGTGTTCACCAGCTGTAGTGAAGGCAATTCAAACTCCCTAAATTAATCTCAGCTGCAGTGCTTGCAACACAATTAACACATTTAAAAGTGATAAATATATGTTAAAAAAACTCAACAATTTGGGGTCAATTTAGAATGAGCTGTGAGAAAGTTGGAAGTTGCCTAAATCCTTTTCGGCTCATTTCTTGTCTGTTAATTGTAAATTTCCATAATCAATTTGGATTGGGAGAAAGGTTTTAAATTACTAAAATATTAATACTATTTTTAAATATGTGTGTTCTCTTTAATCTTAAGGTGAAGGATATGACTAGGAAAGTGTTTCATAATTTTAGAGAAATTGGAAGACACTGGCTTATCCATTTTGACATTCCAGAGAGAAGGGAGAAGAATAATTGTGGTGCAATTACCAAAGGGATACCTCTTGGCTAAGTAATTATAATAATGACGGATGCTGTGTTAAGACACTGTCTCTGTCATCCACATACTGTGTGATTTCTATGCACATAACCTTTACAGCAGCAAGTGATTGGAAGGAATCACAAGGTTTAGGAAGTGGTGGTTTGAAGATCCGTCTACATAAAACTGGTTTGGGGGCTTCCCACTGCCATTTCTCACCTCAGTGACACATCCCTGGAATCCATATTTGGAAATACACCCAATCTGGCTGAGATAGTATTTACCAAAAAATAATAGTAATTTTTGTTCTGGAAAATTTTAAGATTTTAGCTGCAAAATAGATTGTGTCTTTCCTTCTGGAAACAAATGGAAGGCCTATTGTGTATTTGCCATTCTTCACTTTTTTCTCTATTTTATCCTCACAGTAAGTATATATTATTATCTCAATTTTTATACTTGAGGAAAGTGAACCTCATAATTAAGATCTGCCCAAGAATAAGAAGTAAATAAGCATATGCTAATAAAACACACACACTATTAACATTTTTTACTTCAGTGGTTGGTGTACAGTATTTCTAAACATTTCACAGCTCTCTCACTCTATAATGGCTGCTTTTTTGTCCTCGTAAAATAAGTAAAAGATACAGTTAAAATTATAGTACTATTTGAGATAAATCGGACCTTCATTTGTGGTGGTGGTTTTCCATATTAATAGCGATGTGGCAGAGAAAATACTAAGACTAGATGATAGATTAGGTACAAGGGAACAAAGAACAAAGTAGCTTGGTCACTGAGACTGGAAATTTAGGTACCTGGGAAAGTATAGATCTGCTCCTGGTAGCAAAAACAAGCTTATAGAAAGAAATGATGTTTTAAATTTTAACATATGAGGTTGAATAAGTGGAATGGCTATTAAAGGAAATTAGAAAATAACTTAGCATAATAATTCTGCATACAATACACTCATATATTGGGCAATTTGAATTCAAAGTAAAGAAAATTACAAAAAAAAAAACCAACTCAGAGGAGGGGAAAAATTAGCTAGTAAAATGAAAGCTCTAAGAAACTTTGACTAAAATAAAATCATAATGCTATTTAAACACATAATTACAGAGATTATTCTTAGATAAATTAAGGAGATACAGTATGGAATCCCATACGACTTACAGCAGTAAGAAAGCAGTAGCTAACTCCAGGTGATTATAGGTATTTAACTGGAACCCATGGATGAAGGACTCTCATGGAGAACAAAATCTTAACAAAAAGAGGAGTAATATTACTTTTTTTTAAATTATGTGAAAAGAAAAATTATATGTGAACTGAAATTTCCTAACTTACCAGATACGAACTAGAACAATTCACAAACTGTTCAATCTTTTCAGTGCTATGTGCCAAGCACTTTTCTAACTCCTTGTGTAGAGGATTTGTAATGCTCTTATAACCTTAGGAAGTAAATGCTATTTTTTTAATTTTATACGTCTTCAGGTATGTAAATGCCCATGTCTCACACCAGATAAACTGTGGAGCTGACTCAGACTCATGATTTCAAAGCTTGTTTAATTCTACTCTAAATGATCTTCCACTATATTAGTATCATTTAGAAATAAAGAGGTATAGTGAGTAATATGGCCATCTTGTGGAAATAAAATACAAATCTATATAAAAAATTAACAAGGAAGACATATTCCATCTGTAAAATTCTTCCGTTAGTTTCCATGGTATTATTTAGAGTTGTTCACATCCTTCTCCAAACATCTCCTGTCTTTTTATCTGCTGCTTTTTATCTCTTATTGTTACAATGCCACATTGTTTCTCCTTCCTCATTTATACTCAGGATTTAACCGTCTGTTTTCCACTTATAACCAACAGGATATCTCCAAATGTATGTCCTCAGGAACCTTAAATTTATAAGTTTAAAGTTTTAAGTCAGAAATTCTTCCATACCAAGTTGCATTAACAACTCAGCTGATAGTATGATTACTGATCCAGTCATTAAAGCTAGAAATATTGGGCCATTCATTTTCTTCCTTCATTCCCTACATAGTCAGTCTTTGCTATTCAGTTCAAAATTACCTCATCTGTCCTTCCTTTCTACACCTACCAAACTCCCTTAGTTTGCCTTCTCATAATTTTTCAAACCAATAATGGCAATAGGCAACTAGCTATTTTTCTTACTATTAGATCTTCCCCTTTCAATTTTCACTGTCTCAAAAATTTCTGTACAATATAATGCCAAATTTAGTTACTCATGTAATTAGAAAACCCACAGTTTTACAATTATATTGTGCATACTCCTGTGTTCCATGGAAATGGCTTAAATGAAGTTGTGCCACCTATAAAGAAAATATGCTACCTGAAGTTCTTGTATTACTTTCCCAATTTATAATCATTTCCCATAATGCCAATTATGCTTTTCCAATGTAAAATCTAATGCAGAGATTTCTGAAATTTGTTTGCAGTGACTGTCTCAGAAATTTTTCATAGTTCCCCTAGTCAATAAATAAATAGATAGGTTAAAAGATGATAGAAAGATAGACAAATAATCATAATCTTTAAAGTTCCATTTATTAAGAAGACTGATATAAACTCCTATTAAACATCTGTCCTAATAATTTAGTAGACATTTGATAAAATAATACACATCAAGTGAAAAGATTAGTAATATTTTAATTTAATTTTTAAACAACCACATTACTAAGATGATGTGTATGTCTCTTGGCATGCTGCAGTTTCTTAAAGCTTACAATTAGATTATTTACCACTATCCTTATTTTCTATTTAACACTGACTTTTGCTTAGTACTAGCTTTTTCTTACAACTACCTCCAAAAATCCAACTTTATAAAGATATGATATCATCAAAAGGAAAGCAGTGTGATCTAATGTTGAAGTTGTGAACTATCTGGAGTTAGTGTTCACATAATGACTGATAGAAGTTGAGCATCACTGATTTTACCTAAAATTTCTGGAATATTAAGGGTTATCTTTCTAAGTTCACTACAGTGCCCTGGGGTGATTTGGCATAAGGTTTGGGAGTCACATACCTAAAACAGAATGAAAACAAACAAGCAAAAGATGCCTACAAGTTTTATTTGTCCTTTTGTAATTACAGTGCTTAAATGACTTATATTTAATCACTTGCCCTAACCAGAAAATCTAATTTTAAAGAGAATTTGTATCTTCCCTTTCATTTTGCTGGCTTGGATCATATCGCAAATGATTCAGCCTCCAGCAGTGTTTTCTTTTTTTCTTTTTTCTTTTTTTTTTTTTTGGAGTAGTAGTTCCTAACACTGTATGTCTGTGTATGTGTTTGCCAAGGACCACTGAGGATCTGATAAAACCTACAGATATCTTCTCAGAATAATGTTTTTCAAATACAAAATAAATATAAAGCCATAGTGGAAGTCCTAGCTAATGCAGTAAGATAAGAAAATAATGCCTACAGATGAGAAAGGAAAAAATAAAACTTTTTTTTCAGATTGTCTATGTAGAAAATCAAGAATCAACAACAAAACAAAATTCTTGGAACTAATAAGCAATAATAACAAGGTTTCAGGATACAAAGTTAATATACAAAAGTCAATTGCTTTCCTATAGACCAGTAACAAAAAAGTGGAGTTTGAAATTAAAAACACATTACTATTTACACAACATCAAAAAAAGCAAAATACTTAGGTATATAGCTACCAAATATGTACAAGCTCTATGTGAGGAAAACTATGAAACTAATGAGAGAAATCGAAGAAGAACTAAATAAATGGAAAGACAGTCCATGTTCATGGTCAGGAAGACTCAACATCATTAAGATGACAGTTCTTCTCAAATTGATCTATAATTTCCATGTGATTCCAATAAAAGTCCCAATAAGTTATTTCATGGACATCAACAAAGTGATTATAAAGTCTACATGAAAGGTAAAAGACTCAGAATAGCCAACACAATATTGAAGGAGAACAAAGTCATATGACTTATAGTACTCAACTTAAAGACTTACTGTAAAGGTACAGTAATCAGGACAGTGTGGTATTCGTGAAAGAACAGACAGATCAGTGGGACAAAATACAGAGCCTAGAAATAGACCCACATAATACAGTGAACTGATTTTGTCAAGGGACCAAAAGCAATATAATGCAGAATAACAAATGGTGCTGGAACAACTAACATCCACATGCAAAACAATGAATGCAGACACAGACCTTACACCCTTCACAAAAATTTATCCCAAAAGGATCACAGGCCTAAAACATAGGCAAAACAGAAAACTGCAAAAATCCTAGAAGATAGCACAGTAGAAAACTTCTGCAGTTAATACTAACAGCTATATATAAAATAGATAAACAACAAGCTTCTTCTGTATAACACACGGAACTATATCCAATATCTTGTAGTAACCTATAGTGAAAAAGAATATGAAAATGAATACATGTATGTATATGTATGACTGTTCTATTATGCTGTACACCGGAAGCTGACACAACATTGTATACTTCAATACAACAACAACAACAAAAAGAGTGAATTCTCTTACCACAGCAATACATTTGTTACATATGGTAATAAGAATAAGGGATGTGTGAGGAATTCAGAAATTCAGGTACTCTGTACCCTTTCTCCTCCAGCTCAGCTCCAAACACGAAGTTTCTCTAGACTTGTACATACTGGAGTCATAGATGAGATTGCCTTTGGGAAGTTAAAAAATAAAAATAAAAAAATAAATAAATATGCATTATTGAAAGAAATTGACAGTTGGGTGTTATATCGAGGTATGGTTTATTTTAGAATCTCTTTTCTTTGCATATTGCTTATTGGTGACTTTTTAATTTCACCCAAGAAAAAGGCTAAGCCACAGTGAAGTCCTATATGTCTAAAAAGCTCTTGTACATCACTCATGTAAAATTAACAAACTAATAATTGTTTTAAGAAAGTGGTGAGTTTTTTTAATGTTATTACTTAAATAATGTTGGTGATTCCACATTTATACTTAATTTCAAGGAAACATTCCAATATATATGTGAGACTAAGTGGAACATGAATGAAGTCCTCTAAAATCCTTAAAAGCAGGCTAGTGATCTTACTAGTTTCCTGGATATTGCTTTGTAAGGAAGGGAGAAACCCTCAAGAGGCTGTTTTATATCTAACTTAAGATTGGATTCTCTTTCATATGGCAAGCAAGAATATATGTGGGTGTGCCTAGTAAAAGAGAAAGAAAAGGCAAGAGAAGAGACTCAAGAGTTCAAGGTCTGTACCCAATAATACAATCAACTATTATCCAAGGCCAGCATCTGAGAGCTATTCAAATCAGTTCTGCATTATAAAAGTTGCTGTCCTAAGGATGAGGCTTTTTTGTGGACTTTTTTCTTCACGCCAGGAACTTTATTTCAAAGGGAGATTTCAATTGCATTCTGTCGGACCTCAATAAATCTGGGCCAACAACTAAACTGCCAGAGGGAACGATAAAACTGAATGAGATCTGAAAAGATTTACTATTAGTCAGTGTGTGGAGAGAAATTCATTCAACCATTAAAGATTGTATTTCCCAACCAAAAGAGAAAAAGAAATGACATGGGAGTCAGTATATATCAACAGATTGCTGATGAAATCCAGAGTTGTTAATTTGGTGGCAGTCTATCACATCACCTGTATCATAATCTTCATCTCGGAACATCCAATGATCTTCAGGGGGAAAAAAAAAATGAAGGAAACACACATTTTGTGGAAGGCATCATCCCTAAAAGTCTACACAGAGGAAAGCAATTCCCACCAGGTTTAACCTGTGAATTACATCTGAAAATACATTATTATAATTTTCCATTTCTGAGCTGATGGCTGGCTGTGCTTACCTTTCTGTAAAGTTGAATTGCTTATATGTGAAGCAGGAAAGAAACTCAATGTAAAATAATATAGAAAGTCTTCATGAGTAAACTTCTAAAGGATTGATTTGATTGTCTTACGGTTGCACTGAATGAAACATTTTTCTGAATTTTCTTTCTTTCTTTTTCATGTTTCTCATTAGTTCTCCACATGCTTTTAGTAAAGTCATCAAAAGATTACCTTGCTTATATAAAATAATTTGAAGCTTTATTAATGTCTCTCCTGACCAATTTTACTATTTTAAAAATGCTTAATTTAATGAAATGAAAAATCAGAATTTAGAAATAGTTTCTTTAGACATCTCTCTCTTTGCCAGCTTACCTGTAATTCATGCCAGTATGAATGTATCTCACCCAATATAGATATATTAACACCTAAATATTGTTTTTGGCTAGCTAAGTCAGAGGGGAAACTTAATTTATGATTAGAATAGGACAAACTCAATCAGTCATTGTTGTGGATTGGGGTGGATGAATGGATAGATTATAATTCACACACAGATTTCTAATCTTGGTCCATTTACAAAGATTGCTGGTAATTATGCAATTATCCAGGGGTTTTTTTCCCCTAAAAATAGTTAAAAATTAATATGATAATAGGTAAACAAGAAAGAACCAGTACTGTATGAGGGAAGTGACAACTTTATCCTCACTTAAAAAAATTTTTTTTATGGTTTTGATCGTTCTCTTTACTTGAGATTAAATAGAAGATGTTTGTACATTTACTTAGAGTCTTTATGTACATTAGGAAATGGGCTGACTGATCACCAAAAAAGCTGCTTACTACACTGTTTAATATCTAGAGGTATTAGAAATGTGGAGTTTGAAGGGTGATGCCCCTTATTTGTATTTTTAACTGCGGAGGAAAATAATTTTAAAAATAGATGGCAATGTCCTATGATCTAAAGGTATCACAGCAGGTTAGGAAAAACAATGACATTCATTTTTTCCTTGTTGTGTCAATTTTTTCTGTCAGTAAAGTGAGTTTTTAAAGTACTTTATATCTTCAGTGGGTTATTTTAATAAAGATGCATATGAAATATTTGGCAATCCCAAGAATAAGGGGGTGGTAGTATGGATCACAGTAAAACTATTAAATTTTGAAGTTCACTAAATTTCTCTGCTTAAAGTAAAGAGGAAATAATGGGGACTCCTAATACAGCCATTAATATCAACTATCATTTTTTTAATTCCATAATCATGCTCCTTGGTAATTTATCTACCACTATACTGCCATTTATCTAGGAAACAGCTTATTGTTCAGGTAATGTAATTATCAGTTCAACTTGAAATGAATAAACTGTATTATGAATTACACTAATTTTTATATATAATCCAAGTAACACCCAGAATCCTGTAGGGCTAGTGTATACTATATAGAACATTAAAAGAAATCCCGTCTTGGGAGCCCTGCCATCTAAGTTCATATAAGTATTTCCAATTTTTCTGTTTACTTGCATTTTTCAAAAAACATTAAAGGCTATCTAAATTACAGTATAAACCTTTCCAAACTTTCTAGATATACCCCAAAGTCTTTTTCTTCACCTGTTACTCTCAGTACTAACAAAATCTCTTTCCAAAGTTTAAGATTACAAGATCCAGATTTAGCTCTTTTTCTCATTTATTTAACCTCTATATTTTTTCACTCCTATAAATAAATATTCTTTGTTTCTAATAAAACATTCAACTCTGATTCTCTCATTGTGTCTCTTACCCTGATTTTTTGAGTATCCATCACAAAATTTCAGGCCTCAAGCTATTGTCTTTATAAGGTGAAGGAGCTGGAAAGGTTATGTACAAAGACAGAAATCTCCTTGAAGATAGATAAATCCCAGGATTAAATGGTGGAAAGTGATGGAAAAATAAATAATATTATCACTTCCATTTATATATTTTATTGCTATTACATATTTATCAGTCTGTATGAATATATTAATTTATTCCTTTGAGAAAAGTATCTTCTGGTCTTTGGCTGAGAACAAAAATCAGGTTTCTAAAACTACATGTTTGAAATTATGTCAAACTGTAGGGACCTGTTACAATTACCATTTGGCATTCCCCAGTTAATAATAAACTTGTATAAAAGATGTTTATCTTTTCATCAAACAGCGGAACAAACCAGTTTACAGTAAATGAGCTGTCAAACATTCTCTTCCTTTTACATTTTCTCCCATAAAATCATTTTTAGCTAAAAAATTGATTTATTACTAATCTCTGTGAATATGCATTATCACAGTTTGGATTATTCAATTTGCAAAAAAAAGAACATTTTCAACATGAAACACAAAACAGACTTTATGCAATTTAACAAATAATTCCAGTCAGAAATAACTCCTCCTTCCAATGAAATGTTAAAAGTTTATGTTTGCCTTTCTTTTGCTGTACTGAGAGTACTTTCCTGTGTGTGTGTGTGTGTGTGTGTGTGTGTGTGTGTGTGTGTGTAGTTTTTACCCTACAAAGATGATCAGAAAACACATGAGGACAAAAACTACGTTTAACTCATTTGGCATTCTCCCTTAAATACTTCTAAATTGTTTTATAACTTGCTGTTAACTATTAGCACTTTTTGAAGATATATGGACTTTGTAAAAAGTTCACAACAGTCAAGTGCACCAAATGATTGATGTGGGTTCAGAAGAGACATGAAGAAAAGAAAACAAAATGGAAGAAAATGTGGACCCACAAGGAACTTTAAAAGCTGCCTGGTTGTGCCTACTGCCAACCCTATTGACACATACTCATTTATTCAGTTGCTTGACTACAGAACAAAATGTGTGTTTTCTAAAATTTTATATTATAATTTTGTACCTAATTACAGGAAGAGCTTAAATAGATCATGTCCTTTATTTTCTTCGTGATGTATATTTTTAGCGAGGAAATTATTTTATGTCTTCATTTAATACATTTGGAGGGAAAATAATCAATAAACCTTAAAAGACATGCTACATATTTTGCTTAAATAATGAAAAAATTATATAGAAACATAAGATAATAATTATATACAAAACAGTAATATTCAATCTTACCATTAACGGATTTGAGAAACAGGTACTAAGAGTTTTTAGAATTTTTTTTTTAAGTAATACCAGAAGAAAGCACAATGAAAAACAACTGTGAGGTAAGGAAGTCTAGTCAGAAAATTCAATATATTAATATTTGATTGTTTTCTCTAATTTACAACAAGCAAAGCAAATTCATGACTGTAGAATTTATACTTTGTATCAAAAATAGATACATTTTATTCACTTTTTTAAAGTTTTTTTTTTATTGAAGTATAGTCAGTTTATAATGTGTCAATTTCTGGTGTACAGGATAGTAGTTCACTCATACCTATATATACATGTATTCATTTTCATATCCTTTTTCATCATAGGTTACTATAAAATACTGGATATAGTTACCTATTCTATACAGTATAAACTTGTTGTTTATATTATATGTAGTAATTTGTACCTGCAAATCTTGAACTCCCAATTTATCCCTTTCTACCCCCTTACTCCCTGGTAATCATGTTTGTTTTCTATGTCTGTGAGTCTGTTTCTGTTTTAGAAATAAGTTCATTTGTCTTTTTTTTAAATTCCACATATAAGTGATATCATATGATATTTTTCTTTCTCTTTCTGGCTTACTTCACTTAGAATGATACATTTTAGATAGGAGAAGATTTCCTCTATTTAATACGCATCCTGTTTTTCTGTTACCTAGAAACTCAAGGTTCCTTTAAAGAATAATATCTCAGCTCAAGCAACAGAGACATTGATCATGGCAATGGTGGTAATAATTTTAGTGTAGGAGGAGATGGTATGTGTGAGAGTTTAGGGGTTTTCAAATGGAGAGGAACATACCTAGGGGAAAAGATAATAAATCCTTTCTGGTTTCTTTTTGCTTCCATTCTCCTACTATCCAGTCTTTCCTAATCACATTCCAGAGAGACTAAAGAGTCTGAATTGTTGATGCTTGCAAAGTGGATCAAAAGGTTCCCATTACCACAGAATATGCAGTGTCCTGGGGCAAATGGAACAGAACTTAGTGGGAACCTTGAGATATCTTCTAGCAGGGCTCATTCAAACTGGCAATCAGATGATTTTCAGTTCATCTCTGTAGCTTCTAATACATGCCTCCTTATTATTAAGTAAGGAGAAAAATAATTTTAAAGGGTATAACCAGCTTAACAATTGTCAGAATTAACTGCAAAAGAACATAAACAAGTTATCTTCTTTGCCAGTTATTTGGAGACACCTAATATCATTTTCCTCCTATATCCATATATTTCTTAGTTTGAATGGAAAAATATTTTGTACACATTAAGATGAATGTAAAATCAGTGTGTATGATACTCAGATCCATTACATTCTGCATTTTAACATCTTCTATACAGTCATCAGTGAATAAAGGGAGGCGAGGGCAGAGAGGTATAGATGAAGAAACAACATAGTCATGTTTCCTGCCCGTAAGTGATGAGTGTTCTGGGAAGGAAAGACTGATTCACTTGAAGTAAACAGCAAAGAAAATGAAATAAATTGTACAGTACAAATGTATAAGCCATAACTATTCAAAAGAGGAAGATAAATTGTTGGGAAAATTAAGTAATTCTTTAGTGAAAGAAATGGACTCTGGTTTACACATTGAAGGGTGGGTGGGAAAGAGAAACCCAGGAGAGCAACACAGGAGAAGAGAGAAACTGGACTGAAGGCACAAATTAGGGACAATCACTTAGGAAGATAAAGGACAACAGTATCAGCAGAAGTGAGGACGTGTTTTTGGAAGCTTTGTAATTTAGCTTGGTACAACATGTAATTCATAGCTAAATTGTTTTTAATAGTTAAAGTTCCATAATGTCCTAATTTCTGTATATTAAAATAATATTTCATCCTGTATTTGCAAATATTCCAATTTCTTTTAGGAACTATTTATTCCCTATCATTTTATATGTCTCTTTTCTGCTTTACCATTTGTGCATTAGCATCTCCCATTTCCTTCACATTAACACATCCCTGGCTTCCTGCCATTTGCTTATTATCACCTCCACTGGAGAAAAAATAAATAATTAATTAATTAAGAAAAAATACACACACTCGTCACTTATTCTAACTCTTAACCATTTTGCTAATATGTTGGATAAGAAAAGAGGTTTGAAAAAGAAAATATATATTATGCATATGTATAACTGAATCACTTTGCTGTATACCTGAAACTAACACTGTAAATCAGCTACACTTCAATAAAAAATTTTTAAAAATATATAGACTCTAATATAAAGTTTCGGAGTTCTCTGTGAGGTTTTTACTACCCAGACAGGGATATATTAGCAAACATCTTTTAGGAAGGAGATTGCAATTTAAAGGAAGGCTGTCTTTGAGTTTACTATCAGCAAATGAAGGAGTACTTGCTAATCATATTTTTCTTATTTAAAAACACAAAGAATTGAAAATCTTGAGTAAATGTAGTAATATTTATATTCATGTTACAACTTTAAAAAAATTCTATGAATAAAATTTTGATATTCCTAACAGTTTATTTCAATGATTTGATTTGTGTTTGTTCTTGGGTGATTTATGATATATATATTATATATATATATAATTAAAGCATAATATTTTGATATCTATTATCGACCTAAAATCAGGTATAAAAAGAAATATGATTAACTTGGTAAATATTTTGGACTGAATTAATAAAATTTCTGTGAAAATAATGAGTGGATAGTGGAAAGTATGAAGGGAGAATATGAGCTCCTCTTAACTACCTAATATTTAAACATTATAGGTCAAAAAAAGAGGAAGAGCATTCCTGCCTACATTTAAAGGCAGAATCCATTAGACATTCTTCAACTTCTGGTTTCTGTGAAATAGAAAGACTGCAATTGTTTTGTTTGTTTTCCAAGAAAGACCATTAAAAATAACACTAAAAATGATAACTGTGATTCTTTATTCTTAAATACTACTTGTGTTTTACAAGAGCTTATAACCCTTCCACATAAAAATATTTAAACTACTATTCCATATTATCATGATATTTACATATCTGATACTGATGGGATATTTACATCTTTGTTGTTAAATGTCATGATCACTTAATAACAAAAATCTTTAAAATAAGTTAGAAGTAAAAACTTGTTATATTGTCTTTATTGTTCTGCTGTGAGCCCATTCACAACAGCAGCCATAATGTTGGTAATAATAGCTAACATTTAAAAACACATATGATATGCTAAATACTTCAAGATCCATACATACATACATGTGTGTATACCCATTCATTTAATTCTCAAGCAAAAAAAAAAAAAAAACAACACAACAGTAACACTAACACAGATACCACTTATCACTTCTAATAGAGGATAAATCTAAGGTTTAGAGAAATTTAATCACTTGCCCCCAGTCCACAGTTATGTAGATGGGGCCAAGATTTAAACTCAGCAGATGTTAAGTGTTGACCTCTATCATTTTTATTTTATGGATGTAAGGTGTTGTACAAAACTCTAAATTACCAAAGGGAGGAGGTGAAACTAGTGAAGGCAAAAGTAGTGCATGCACAAATTTTGAAAATTCTTAGTGAACAGTACCAATAGTCAAGTTGTTTTGAAAGAAAATATGATGACACTTTGATCCTGAATATCAAGAGTAGGATGCCCAGCAAATGTTAGACTTGTTCTGTTTTTCTGTGCTTCACGTTAGTAAATAATCAAGTATTTCTTTTTTTTTTTTTCAGTAATTTATGTTCTCCTCAAATTTGTATCACTATTTCAAATAGATATAGTTTGAGTGTCCTATTGTCATCGAACAATGTTTTGGGTGAACACAGCAACTTAATATTTTGATATTTGTTATTTGCCACACATGCATTTCAAGCCTATATATTATAAATTTTATTCATATTATAACAATAAACATGCATTTAGATATATGCGTATATATTAATACGTGACTGTTTCTAGTGAGCATCTGGTAAATTTAACATTGTGGTGAATAACTCTATACATATTATACTACTACTTTTAACGATAATATTTCATGATAGTATTTAACATTTCAGTTCTTACTATTGATCAGGCTATCTAGAGAAATATATATATATACATATATCTATTTATCTCTATCTATCCATCTATTGATCCCAAGAGTCCTGCTAATTTAAAAGCAATTTTACATTCAATTTTTGCTGTTTTTTTTATTAGGGTCCAAAATTTTCAGACCGTGAGTGTGATTTCAGTCATAGACTATTGGACATCATGAAATTCTCTGAATATGTGAGAGAATAATAATAACTTCTCTAGTCCAAAAAGTCACTTTTTTTTTTTTTCAATTTTGTAATGAATGTTTTGTCTATTTGGCTCTGTAAGAGCACCATCTGGTGGCATCCAAGACTTTCAAAACAATATGTAGACATCACTGTTGCCAATAATTTGGTGGGATATAGCGGTAAACTTGTTAGCATGTAGGTTTGTATTTTTTAGATTAGTTTGTTCTACGTTCAACAAGGCAGTTATTTATTATTTTAAGTGAACAATCCGTACATGAAATCAAATTCCATGAACGAAGTACATAAAACTCTATCTTCCCACAAAAGAAAAAAATACCTTTTCTTGATTGCTGAATATTAGGCAGATGTTTACAATGACTGGGGTTTCACCACAGAGAAATCAACTTGCTTCAAGCTGAAATATGTATATCCCTGTTAAGGCTATATTTTGGAGCAGAGAAGCTGTTAAAAATTGAACAAGATTCACTGCCTAACATTCTGTTCATTCCAATTCCTTGTAGTGGCAAAATATGTAAAAATTACAAGAACTTTTTACTGAAAATACTACTGAATGTTGGGATTATTTTAACTGAACTTTTGAAACAGCTGTTACATTCACAGCCTTGCCAGGACCATCCCTAAAAAAGTACATTTTATGAAAGAAAATGTTTAGACTGGTGAATGGCTGACTAGCTTGTAACAAGATTAGTTCCAGTAGAACATAATATCAAATTTAACCAAAAATACTATCCAATATTCTACTGACTATAATATATTACTATAAAAAGAAAACTTTCTAGAGAAACAAATATAGTTTGTAATAAATAACTACAGATAAATAAAACATTGTATAGGCAGACAATTATGTGTAAATTAGTAATGTAAGAAACCAATTTTAGTAAGTCTTTTTTCCTATGTTAAAATAAAATCAGGATCAATATTTCTTCTCTTTTGGTTAATTAAGGATGTGTTTATTCTCTTGAATCAAGTAGAAAATCAAAATGTATGTATATCAAATACATTGTATAAGTTTTCGGATTAGCAAATCTCTTCCCAACACATTCTTTAGAATTCAGAAGATTATAAATCATGTGATATTAATTTTGACTCTTTTATTGGTGAATTAAGTAACTCTAAAAAGGCCAGTGGTAAAGAACTTAAGCTCTGGAATCAGGCTGTCTGGGTTTGAACCTCTTGCTCCTTTCTAGCCATTTGCTTTTGGACAAATACATGAAACTTTGTCATGTCCCTACTAGAGCTATGTCTCTAGACCACAGCTTCCTTACCTATAGAATGTAGATAAGAGCTCCAGCCTCACAGGTTTGCAATAAGCCTTAAAATGCTGAACACAAGTAAAGAGCTTGGAGTAGTGCCTGCTTTTATCAAGCATTAAATAATCATTAGCTAGTATCTATTGAAATGTTTTCATAAGAGATATTCATTTGATGCCACTCTGTAGTTTCCTATGGAAATACATTTAATTAATATCCCATCTGATACAATGTCAGAGTCACTGTCTGCAATATAAAGTATATTTCTATGGCAGAATTTCCTAGCCAGTGCTGAGAATGTGTTCATGTGCCATGGCCATTGGTAACCAGAGCTCTTGGGCTTGCTTCTGTTGTCCGTGAGCACCCCTCTCTGTCACTACAGTATGTCGAATAAGTATTTCTATCGTTGTAATGACATGTAAAGGTTTGGGAAACATTGCACTAAGTTGATGGTGTGAAGCAATTTATATTGCTCAAATCACCATATTTAAGAAGCCCAATCACACATGTTTCAGTAATCCATCGTGTTGTTAGAAAGACTTAAGGGTTTATAATACATTAGAACTATCTATGCCCAAGCAAATTCCAAGTTAGAGATTTTAAATGAATAGTTTTTATTCACAAATGTATGAAATTCTAATGAATATCTCTGATTGCCTCATTGAAAGATCAAAAACCATTGCAGTTTTCTTCACTAATAGTTGGTCTTTCCATAATAACACCAGGTTTTTTTGAATTCTAGATTTTCTCATAACAAATATGCTGTTTCTCATAAGCATCAACATCTTTCATTCACCTGCTTATAAAAATGTGTCTGTTTTCATTCTATAAATTTTTAAAGCAACTTCACAGTGTTTGACTCACTATTGATTATTTTTCAGATATCATCTCACCTAAATCCACTTTTCAGTATTTCATTTTGAGTATGGCTTAGCAAATCAAAACAAGCAAATTAAGTTTCCATACTTGAAACCAATTCAGGCCAATAAAAATTGAAAGGATAAACTGAATATGTTCAAGGAACTGTTCTGCTATAAATGTATAGTCTGAGCCAGAGCACAATCATTTTATTTTGAAAATAGTGTGTTAATGGCAAAAACAACTTTGTGCTGAAATGATTGCACTTATTGAGATTTGGATATAGCAGATAATTTAGCTGGTTCCATATTCTTCCACCTGATTTTTGCATGTATAAGTATTCATTACCTAAGGATAATATTGTTTAAATAGGAATAAAATTTTATAGAGCAAGAGATTACAAAAATGAGTTGTGTACAAATAAAGCATAAATAAACTAAGGTTATCTAAAAGTATAATGAACTGTTGATTAATAATACATTAGCAGTTAACACAAAAATCAAATTAGTCATGTAAAGAAGTTTGCATATATATGTTTCCCTTGTCGTTGATGGGGCTGTAATAGTTTTTAAAGCAAGTAAAAGCCTGTATGATGAGTTCATTTGGTATTCAGTGTAATAGCACAGATAATAATGAAGTCATTTGGCTTCCATTATATAAACATTAGATAATGGATACCTATATTAAAATGCAACTCTTATGTTTGTGCTTATTTTTATCTTCATTTGTACATAGTACTAAATCTTTAAAGTTGAGCTTTTATGCAAATTATTGACATTTATAGCTCTGGATCTTGAGTGACTTTTATGGACAAAATCATTTTGTTTGATTGTTTTAGATTCCAAGATAGACAGCAATTGGATTGTTAAAAAGGGTGCTCTTACAGTTGTTAACCAGTTGTCTAATCTATTTCTCTCCTCACATTTTTTGTTGAGCTCTTTAAGGGAAACAAGAATTCACAAGAACATTTTGAAAAAATATGCCATTATCAGTATCTAGGAAATGTCTGATTTAATTTTCTTTCCTTGGGTTTTTGTTTCTTTTTTATTTACCTTTCATTCATTCAATTCATGCATTCACTCCATTTAGCTGGTGATTGTTGTTCTACAGAATTACTGAAGGAGTGTCTATCTCCATTACTGCTATGAAATTTCTTTGTGAGATACCAGTGCACATGCCAGGGCTCCAGACACTCCCAAAATGGTCTTGGATTCTTCACCTAAGTTTGGAAAATGCCCATTCCACAGGTCCAAGCTGCAGGTGATCAGCTGGACCCTGAAGCACTATTGCTTTCTTCCTGAATCTTCACATGTCTGACAAGGAAGATTTTAGGTACTTGAAACCATACTCAAAACTCCAATGAAAATATTTGTCTCATTAGAATGGAAAATAATTTAGCTGAGTCCCATACTTCCCCTCAACACTCCCACTCCAAAACTAACCGACCAAAATAGTAATTAGCATTAAAACACAATTTAATCTCTTTTACACAAGGCAATTTTCATTTACAAAATGTAATATTCTGAAAGGCCTTCACTCAAACATCAGCACTAGAGTTAAAGCTGATTGTATAGCTGTCAACTAGTATAGCTAAATATCCCACTGGTGACATTTTTTTAAGCAAAAATCTTTTTGTCCCAAAGTTGAGTCACCACCTCTAGAAATATGAAAATGCTTATATTTAAACTTTCATCCTATTTTATTTTTAAAATTTTTAAAAACTTTATAAAGTTCAGGCTCATCTGGGACACAGATTTGAAAAGCTGACCCAAATTGCTTTTGGTTATTATGATTCTCCTAGGTCACAGAATAGATTTGAACCTGAGTTTCTGTTTACTAATGATCTAGATTTCTGATGTGACATCCAATAAGTAATGTTTCAAGATATTATCTGTTCCCTTAATTCCCCATAAATAGTTCACACTAACATAGATGTGTATGAATCTTGTCAGGGTCTTCCATAAACTGTCTCAGGCCTATTGCATTTTCAGTAATGACAATTATGTATAACCATTGTTTCTGTGAATATGCTCTGATTTAAAGTACCTCTTAAGGCACTTTGCAGATTTGTAGATGACACAATTTTCTAAGCATTTGATTCAAAGCATGACACCTCAAATTTTAAAGCTGTCCTAATTTGTCACTTGTGGTGCAGTTTTCCAGTGATGATGAAGGCAATAGAAGACAGTGCTTATTGGGACTAAAAGCTACGAGTAACATGAGAAAAAAGGTCTGTGTGATTAGAATGGTGAAATGGAAATGGGGGGTGAGGAGGTGTTGTGATGTGTTATTCAAAACACTGATTGGTCTGTTGATCACTACATGCCCCAGATCAGGTAATTGTATGATTTTCTTATGATATTAAAAACCAGAAAGATATAAATAGAAAATAAGGTAAAGATACAGCATGTTGAATAGACTATGAAGAGAACTCACCAGTTTACTCGTTTAAGAAAAAGAGGAAAATCAATACAGGAAGTCGAAGAATACATCACAGTTTTCAAGGAATATCTTTACACAGAAAAATTAAACCAAACCAAACTCAGCAGCTACAGTAATGCAGATTGGAGGCCAAATTGCTTAAGAGCATGGAATCAGGCTAATGTGGGCTCTTATCTGGCTCTGTTGGTTACAAAATATAATTTCTAGGAAGACCTCTAACCTCTCTGATCCTCATGGTTCTTAGAATCTCCTTCATAGGGATACTGGGAGGAATGAAATGAGGATTGCATGTAAAATGTGCCTGGCACAGGGTAGGTGGCAAGTAACTGGTTATTATCATTAACAGTAGAAGCAATATCACAAGGTCAGGAAAAAAAAAGTCGTAATTCCCTTTCAGCTCTAAATGCATTTTTTTTTTTTTTTTTTTTTTTACAATCCTTTCCACTTGATAGGCCCAGCACAAGATGGTCATATCCAGAGGCTCTTAAATTTTAATCACTGGTGATGAATTATATAGTGCAGGAGCTGCTCTGAAGGCAGCTTTTGGAATGGAGACTAAACTTTCAGTAGTGGTTGGAAGTGGATAAATTAATTTATCTTTTCATCTCGGGTGAGCCCTTGGAGGAAATCATTATCATAAAACATTGTAAATCTATAGACTTGGCAGCTTTTGCCCTGCAGAGTCTCAGGACTTGAGTAAATACGGAGATTTAGAGATTTACTGTCTTTTCCTTTGAAGAGGTGATTTCCCTTGGTAGGGAAAGACGGACATGGCAAGAGGGAAAAAAGAAAATTCTTGTTTTAACTTTGAACCTGAACCAGCTTTGAAATACATATATCTCTTTACCAGGATAGCTTTCACAGCTGCAAAGCCATTTTTATTAAATTACAATATTAAACTGTAGAGCAAAGATGAGCTGGGGGAAAAGATCTTACTCAATATATGCAACCTGTCATGAATCAACATTAAAGGCTGGGAATCATTATCAACATTTCCTCTGAGGCCTGGTGAGACAGAGAAACATTATTAGTATGTATTGTCAAGCCAAGAAATGGAACATGGAAAGTAACCATTTAGCGTAAAAGTCAAAAGTTGCATTTGTTTGAAACAAAAAGTTTTTAAGAAAATATTTCTGTGAGAGTCTCATAATAATGATCAGAATCTTTATCTAAATCTATTCTGAGATACACATAATTAAAGGCATTATATATTCTTTAGACACACATAGATTATCACTTAATTCAATAAAATCATGTTATAAAATCTCTTGAAGAATGTCTAAAGGAGGATGTTTCTGTGCTACAGAGCATCCATCCTTGAAGTTAAACAGTTTTCCACCTAAATGACAGCACGCAACAGTGAAGTGGGATTCAAGGTCAGAAGTACTTGTATATAATAGAACAAAAGAAAAAATGAAGGAAAGTAAGCTTTAGAAGTATGTGTTGATTATTCAGAAATGGAAAATCTGTGAGGTAGGATAGATTAGGTTGCATGTGTTTCCAGATGTATGTGAGAGAGGGAGAGGGAGAGCGAGGGAAAGAAAGAGAGACTGAGAGTAACTGATAGGAAATAAACATATGTGTCATCATGATCCAGGCTCCCCAACTTAACTGCTATTGAGCAAAGGTTAAGCCTTCTTTATGTGCTAAGATAACCCTCCCCTTTCTTTTATCCCTTTATTCATTAGTGCCATCAAAAGCAATATGTCAATTATTGGCTTAAAACTGTGCTAGATTTTTTTTTTCCTCTGGTATGGATATGACAGCAAAGTATTTGTCGAGAGAATATGGGACTTTTTTTTTTTAATTGAAGTATAGTCAGTTTACAGTGTGTCAATTTCTGGTGTACAGCACAATGTTTCAGTCATGCATATACATACATATATTCCTTTTAACACTCTTTCATTATGGTCTACTACAAGATAGTGAATATAGTTCTCTGTACTATACAGTATAAACATGTTGTTTATCTATTTTATAAATAGTAGTTAGTATCTGCAAACTTTGAACTCCCAATTTATCCCTTTTCCCCCTGGTAACTATAAGTTTGTTTTCTATATTTGTAGGTCTGTTTCTATTTTGTAAATAAGTGCATTTGTCTCTATTTCTTTTTTAGATTCCGCATATGAATGATATCATATGGTATTTTTCTTTATCTTTCTGGCTTACTTCACTTAGATTGACAATACATGTTGCTGCAAATAGCATTATTTTATTCTTTTTTATGTCTGAGTAGTATTCCATTGTATAAATATATCACAGCTTCTTTATCTTGTCATCTGTTGATTGATATTTAGGTTGTTTCCATGTCTTGGCTATTGTAAATATTGCTGCTATGAACATTGATATGAATATGCCTAGGAGTGGGGTAGCTGGATCGTATGGTAAGTCTGTTTTTAGTTTTTTAAGTTATCTCCTTATAGCTTTCCATAATGGCTGCACCGAACTACATTCCCACCAACAGTGCAGGAGGATTCCTTGTTCTCTACACCCTCTCCAGCATTTATTGTTTGTAGATTTTTAATGATGGCCATTCTGACTGGTGTGAGGTGATACCCACTGTAGTTTTGATTTGCATTTCCCTGATGATTAGTGATATTGAGTATTTTTTTCATGTGCCTATTGCCATTTGTATGTCTTCATTGGAGAATTGCTTGTTTAGGTCTTCTGCCCGTTTTTGGATCAGGTTGTTATTTTTTTGTTTTTAGATTGTATGAGCTGTTTATATATTCTGGAAATTAAGCCCTTGTCAGTTTCATCATTTGCAAATATTTTCTACAAGGATATAACTTGGAACAGCCAGATGGAAGAGATGCATAGGGCAGTGTATGCAGAACAGGGCTCAGATCTTCCATGCCCTCTCCAGGATACCATTCTCCTAACACATCCATATGTTCACCAACCCAGAAGCTCTTCAAACCCTATCCTTTTGGTTTTTTATGGCAGCTCCCCATGACTGATTAATCACTGGCCATTCAACCTTCAGCCTCTCTCCCCTCTTCAGAGGTTGGCTCCACTGGCCACCAGCCCCCATCCTTAGGAGCTTTCTAAAAGTCACCTCATTGACATAACAAAGACAATTTTGTTGCTCTCAGTATTTAGGAAATTCCAATGGTTTTAGAAGCCCTGTGCTGGAAATGGGGCTTGGGGAGGAAGACCAAATATATATTTCTTATTCTTGTAGGGGAGCACCAGAAGATGTGTCTGGCGTGCAGATTATTTCAAAGTAAAAACAGTCCAGGCCCAAAAGACCCAGGAAGAAATTATTAACTGCCTGAAATATGTAGATAGAGAACTTAATCCGGGAAGGGGCCTTCACCAAAAATATCTAGAGTTTGGACTAGGTATGTAGATGGGAAGGAACCTAGTAAAGTCTCTTTGTTAAAATTCCTCTCTATGTCCCACTATCTCTGCCTGGCTCAGCGAACATTTACTTACTGAACATTTGCCTTTCCACCTCCATGTGAATTGCCTTCCTCCCCCTTTGAAAGTCCCAAACCACTACCTTCAACATCCTATTTTGTCCTTAGCTGAAGATGGTCTTTAAGGTGAGGGATGCAGCCATTTTGGCAAGTTACTCAATTCTCTTTCAGTTTCTCCCATGTTTACATGTTATTAAACTTTTATTTGATTTTCTCCTATTAATCTGTCTCATATTGATTTAATTCTTAGACTAGCCAAAAGAACCTAGAAGGGTACCGGAAAATTTCTTCCTCCTTTCCCCCCTTACATTATAAATCACAATATCACAAAAAGTCAATACTACTTATTACATAAGATGTAGAGACTGCTACAAAGCATTCAGAATAAAATTTTAAATCACCATAAAGCTACATTGGTATTGAAAGAGTAGAAAACTAACAAGGTGGCTACTTTTTCAGGCCTGTACTTCTAGCTAAACTGATCTTATGATTAACACGCTCCCCTTCCTGTGCATTCTTTTCTTAGAACAACTTATCCTTTTACTCTAGAGGTCTTGAAAGAAGGTCATGGTCTGAACCTCAAGAAAATAGGCAGACCCTCCTAAATTCTTCCATAACAATAGCAAGTTCTTATCAAGATGAAAGGAACGTAGCCCCTGCTCACACCCTGATTGTTATCACCCTCCTGTTCCCATTTTGTTTTTAATCCCTAGGACCCTCACCCCAAGACAGGTTCACAGTCTTTAAGGCATTAGCCTGCTGTGACTCCCTGTGCCTGGCAAAGCAACAAAGCTGATCTTTCCTAATTCTCCCAAAGCCGTGCCTCCGACTCTCAGCGACACTCTCAGCGACCAGGGTACAGAGGCTACTTTTTTAGCAACAGTATATATAGTTTTTTTCTGGCTACTTACAAAAAGACAGCCTAGTTAATATTATTCCAAATGAAAATGCTTCATGCTCTTAGAATAAAATTTATTAATGTGAATTAGCAATTGTAATTAATATTAAAATATGTACAATTATAATATTTGACTAAACAAGTGATGGAAAACTTCCTTTTAACAAAATACTTATAATTAAAAAAATACATATAGATGCATATTGTAGATAGTACACATATTTCAAAATACAAGAGTCAACTGAAAGAAAAACTCACAGTGTAAAAGTTGTGAGTTTTATTTGAGGACCATACTGATGTTACGGAAACGACAGGCCAGTCAAGAAACAAGCACCACTTGGAGGGTTGGAGTACTCAGATGTATTACGCCGGCGGGCTCAGAGGGGCTTCTGCTCCAAAGCTCTGAGCACCTTCAAGATGTGCACATGAGGTTTTATAGGGTAAAGTACAAGCTTGGGGTATTCCGCCAATAGGCATGGAACAGCTTTAGCAGCATTATCATCACAAAAGTGGAGGCGGGGAGGCAGCAAACCCACATTCCAAAGCCAGATATGTATCTTTGAAAATCCAGCTGGCTAGCAAAAACACAGAAACAGCAAACCAACACTAATTAACCTAGATTTACAAGTTAGTCCAGCAGAACTCAGATCAGTATTCCAAAACTTAGACTTGTTAGCCCAGCCCAGCCTCTCCTTCACATTCCTAGACTTGTGAGTTATCTAGTTAGACCAGCCCAGCTTTTCCTTCACACTGAGGCAATAGCATGAGAGATAGCTTCTCAGACAGCTCTTAGGAACTGCTCCAAAGAGGTAAGGGAGGAGCCAGGATATACACATATGAACAATTTTTTTTTTTTTTTGCTGGGAAAAACATGTAGTCAAGCACAGAAAGATTACTGCTAATCATAAAGAACAGGCTGAGATGCATCTCAAGTTAATGTTTTTGAGCTTTTTCTATATATGGGAAGGTGCAAGACTCTGGAGTCATTGAAATTTGTCCTTAGATATGTATCTTAACTATCTTGGGGCCAGTATCCAAAGCACATAATGAGTCCTGTTTTTCTCCATCCTGAATTCTCAGGTGCACTGCAGCAGCTAATGGCTTGATCATTGTAGAACTAGAACGGCAGGCAGCATTTTTTTCCTTGTCATAGGTGTCGACTGAAATAAATGCGCAGCCTAAAATTTGAGAGTTATGTTTTATTTGGCAGGAGGACTCGAGCCAGGATGACAGCCTCTCAGATCGCTCTGAGGGACTGCTCCAAAGAGGCAGGGGAGGAGCTAGGATATATAGGAGCTTTACAACATAGACCAGGTAGTTGGAACAATAAAAGACTACTTGTTATCTAAAGAAAACCAGGCATCTCAAGTTAAAGAATTTAGTGCTTTTCTATGTATGGGAGAAAGCGAACATTTGGGCTCATTGAATTCATGCCTTTGACAAGCACCTAGCTATCTAGGGCCTGTATCCTGTCCTTTCTTATTCTGAGTCTGCTCAGAGTGCACCATTGTGAGTAGCTGCAGAGGCTGGGCTGCAGGCTTGTCTTCACTGGGGGGTGGGGGCAGCCTCAGATGACTTGATGGTTTCAGCATTCTTTGTTTACTGATATGGTTTGCAGTATTTTTTGTTCACAACTCTGAGCCCCTTTTAGGGTTGAGGTCTTGAGATTTCATAGAAAAACTGAATGGAACAGAAAAGGTGATAACTATCAGGGCATTTTTACAAGGAGCTACATTCCTCTTAACTTTGATGAATCTCAGGAGGAACTCTGTCCATTATTCTGAGTTTATCAGCCTCTTATCTCCTTCCTGGAGCATAGCCTCTGTGTTAAAGTTATTCTCAGTAAAGAATGAATCAGCAAATGGTCTTAGCATCAGGGAAGTCAGTTTATTTGCTTTATACACCTTCATTGCTGAACAGAAGTTCATGTGCCCAATGCACAGTGAGGCCAAACAAACTGAAACATCAGGGTTTTGAGTAGAAAAAGGTTTATTACAGGGCGAAGCAAGGCGAACTGGTGTCTCTTGCTCAAAAAACCCCAACTCCCGAATTGTCTTCCAGGAAAAGTTTTTATAGGCAAAATTTGGCGTGAGGGCTGCAGGGTGTGTGAGTTTCTTCTGATTGGTTGGAGGTGAGGGAACAGGGCAGGTTTCCAGGAATCTTGTGCTCAGCCTGAGGTCACCATCCTCCACCTAGGTGGGGATCTTAGTTTCTGCAGAAGAACTCAAAGATATTGTTATATATATTCCTCAAGGAGGAACCAGGACCCTGTCCCAAGGCTGCAGTATTGTTTCTTGTCTGTGCCTCCTCTGTCTCTGCATTCCCTCCCCTCCTTGCTTAGTAACTGTTTGAATCTGCCCTTTGGAACTCGGGGCAGGTCAAGGAGGCTGAATGAAGCTTACTTGCTACAAAATGAGAAATGAGGGACTTGGATTTGTATCAGGGAGGGCTCCACAGGGTCCCACTCTATTTCACATCTGGTTGTCTTTTTCCCCTTCCAACCTGAAGAAAATGCCTTTAATGTTATGCTGGTCTGCTGGTGATGTCTGGAAAGCCTTTATTTCATTTTTTTTGTAAAAGATATATTTACCAGGTCGATGATTCTAGGTTGACAACATTTTCTTTCAGAACTTTAAAGATGCTACCCCATTGATCTCAACTTACACATTTTCTGTGCGAAATAAATCATCCTTATCTTTGCTTTTGTACATAACATGTATTATGTTAAATACATAATTAGGTTAAAGAAGATGTCTTTTCCTCTGGCTGCTTTAAAGATTTTCTATCACTAGCTTTGAGAAATTTGATTATGTTGTGCCCTGGAATATATATATTTTTAATGTCTCTTGTGCTTGAGATTTATTGAATTCTTGGACTGTGAGTTTCTAGTTTTCATCAGTTTTGAAAAGAAATTTAGCCACCTTTTCTTAAAAAAAAATTTTTAGTCCCTCTTTATTTCCAACTGATATCTCCCAAACTTTGGAGGCTCCAACTGCACTTATACGAGGCCTCTTGAAGTTGTTTCACAGCTCACTCACACTCGTCACTATTTTATTCTCTTTTGCTCTCTGTGTTTTATTTTGGATAGCTCCTATTGTTCTCTCTCAGAGTTCACTAATCCTTTTTTCTGCAGTGTCTAATCTGCTGTTAATTCCAGTCCATGTGTTTTCATCTCACACATTGTAGTTTTCATCTTTAGCAGTTCAGTTTGGTTTTTTAAAAAACAAATATTTCATGTTTCTACTTAACTTTTTGAAAATATGGAATGTAGTTATAATAACTTCAAATATACCTGCCTGCTAATTCTAACATTTATGTCAGTTTATTGTCGCCTTTGATAGATTGATTTTTTTTTGTCATAATGATTTGTTTTTCTTCTTTCATGCCTTATAGTTTTGTTTTGGGTATGATACATTGGGACTTTCACTAGTTGGATGTTGCATTTTTTTTTTTTTATCTGACAAATTTTTGAGCTTTGACTGGGATGCAGCTAAGTTACTTGAAAATTATTTTATCCTTTGAGATCCAGTTTTTAAGATCTTTAAAGAAATAACTGGAGCTGTGCTAAATATCTTTCATGGCTAAGGAGAGCTAAGTAGTCTCCATTCACTCTATGTACTCTGCTCAATGCTGTGTGACTCAAGATGTATTCTAGTCTGGTGGGCAGGAACAAACACAGTCCCTGGTCCCTGTGAACACCAGCCACTGTTACTTTTCATCTTTTCATTTGGTTCATTGACCAGCACAGGGTGGTTTTACATACATGCCTTGATTAGTTGTATGCTGAGAACTACGAGAGTATTCTCTGTAGAACTCTGGTGTTCTCTGTTTGTCCCACTCTGTAATCTCTGATAATCTGACCATGAGATCTAATTACCTAGAAAATTCTAGTCTCCCCTGAGTCTCAGGTCTACCTTTTCAACTCAAGGAATCCTCCTCGGTCAGGATAGGTTACTCCTCCCTACACTGTGAACTGAAATCTCTGTCAAGGCAGTAAGCTAGCAAAGTTGTTTCACTGAATTCACTTGATTCTCATCTCTTAGTTCTCTCATCCACATTGAACATCTTAAAAATTGTTGTTTCATTTATTTTGTCAGTTTGTTATTGTTGTTGTAGTTGTTGTGTTGTTATTTCAGGCAGGAGGATCATTTGGGTTCCTGTTACTTCATCTTGTCCAGAGTCAGAAGTTCCTTCCTCTTGGTTTTAGCCAGATAAAAGACTATCTAGCTAAAGACAGCAAATCTATCTGCCCTTATAGACTTATGTGACCAAATGAATAATACCTGATTGATGGGATAAAGGCAGAAGTAATATTTCACGTTCTGAGTCCTGCTCCTTAAAGGGATGCATCTGGACTCCCTCATCTGTTCCCCCAGTTGGCTGATTGTAGTGATGAGAATGAAAAAGATGCCTGGAAGTTGAAAAGAACAGAGCTTCTAAGACTCAAAACAGAGAGAAAATGTCATGTTTTGATAAAAACACTGAATTAGTCTTGTTATTGCAGCAGAATAGTCTATACTCTGAGAAAAAAGATATTTTGAAGGAAAATTATAAATTTAATATGGGGATTATTGAGCCTTTACGGAGATTGATATACATGTAGAGAAGCTTCTGAAGTCCAAGACAGAGTTCTAGGTGGAGATGTGGACTTGAGAGAAATCAACATGCAACTGGAAAGTGAAATTACAACATGTGGTTGTGAAATCACAATGTGTGAGTAAATGCAGCGTGGTAAGAGAAGAAAGCTCAGGATAGAAATCTAAGATAGTAGTTCTCAAACTCGGCTGCACTTTGGAATTAACTGGAGAATTTAAAGAAAATATATTGAATCCTGAATCTCTCCTTTAAATATTTTTATTTAATCACATTAGGGTATGATCTGAGCATCATGATATCTAAAAATTCCATAGGTGATTCAAATTGATAGCAATTTGATAATTGATACAATAAAATTGCAGCAAAAATTGATAATTGATGCTATAAAATATATTACAACTTAAGGGAAAATAGAGGAAGATGTGCTCACAAAGAAGTCTTGGAAGGAATAGGAAATATGATGGGGGAAATGTAGGAGCCTGTTACATTTTGACCAATTTTGCATAAAATAGGTCCCCCAAAATAAATGCTTCTGGATTTCACATATTATCAAAAAGAACTAGCTTTGGAAACATGTTTAGTTGAGTAACCTAAATCAGCTCACTAGATCAGAACCTCAACACAATCATCTGTAAAATGTGGGTAATAACCCATTCTATTTCGCCTCAACACTCAAAGTATAATAAGATATTTGACAGAACCTTGCAATCATTTTATACTATTCCCCAGTGAGGTATTTGAAGTCAAATTACACTCCATTCCTGACTTCCTACATTTCTAACTTTCATAGGAAAATTAGGCCTATGTTTAAGAAAAGTGACTCAGGAAAGGGGAATTCAGAGTGAATATAAATGACACAATTGAGTTTCTTTTCCTTCCTAGTGCCATAACTTCATCACCATTATAACTGCTGTAACAGTTCTGTTAATTATGTTTCTGATGAAACTGGCAGTTAGTAGCAAGGGAAGGCAATCTTCTTCATAAAAGCAGAATTTTCTCTCTCATCATCAAACTTGCAGCCAAGAACTCAGAAAATTTTATTCAGTAATGGCAAAAAGAACCATCATGGTTCATGCCAATAAGATACTGGATACTGGTAAGAGTATAGACCTTCATTCCTTCCAGAGAGATTGCCAGGTTCAGTCTTGGAGTGGAAGCATTAGAAGACACACTTATTGAACCTCTTTAAAGTTCACATTGACAAAAAACTAAAAAGAAAAAAACAAAAAACAAAACAAAAAAAACCTAAAAGATACACCATAGGGAATAACCCTGCCCAGAGAAAAGATTAAAAGGATGACATAACAGGTTATTTGCATCTCTAATTTCTGTGACTCCTTTGGAATTGGGAGTAATAAAGTGATCTTCACTTTTCTGATTAGAACACTTACTGAGAGCAAGCAGTTATATCCCAAGTGAATCAATAAATGGCTAACAGTTTAAAGGCAGTAAAATAGGGAATTGCATTATGATCTAAATATTAGATACCAATGAAGAAAAGATAATGCAGCTGTATAGACATATCTGGAGAGTCCACACCTTGATCTTCCAGTCTAGGCTTAAACTAAATCCTAAACAGTACTTAGAAAAACTCACACCAAGATAAACTAAAGAACTGCATCACCTAAGGCTTATATAATGAAAGATACCACATTTTTATAGGTTGAGAAAAAAAACCTCCAGTTTAAAGAAAGTCTGGTTACATAAAAGATACGAAATCGAAAAGTCAGGTATTAAAATAACAACATATTTAGTCACTTAGAAGTGTGAGTCTATTTTATATTAACAATCTTATGAGGTAGTTTGTTATTGGAATGCTTCTTTTAATGGATTTCTTTGTTCACTACTCCACCAGTAATGTGTTGTTAGATCTCTCTGTGCACTTGTGGGATATGTGAGGGTTAATTAGCTGTACATGAGGGTTAATGCAAGTTTCAAAAACTTGCATTTTTAGAGGATAGAAACAAAAACAGGTATTTAATATTAAAATACAAGATAGAGAGTGATGTTGATCATACAATAAATGAGTAAAATTACATAAGTGGGAGATAATATTTACAAACCATGTGTCTAACAAATAATTCATTCTTATCTAGAATATATAGAGAATTCTTAAACTCAGCAGTAAAAACCAAATAGTCTAATTAGAAATTGGGCAAAAGTCATGAACAGATATTTTGACGAAGAGGATATGCAAATGGTAAATAAGCACAGGAAGAGATGTTCAACATCATCAGCCATTAGGGAAATACAAATTAAAACCAGTATGTGATACAACCATGTACCTACCAGAGTGGCTAAAATAAAATAGCAATAATACAAAATGCTAGTGAAGATGCAGAAAAACTAGCTCATTCATACATTGTTGGTTAGAATGTAAAATGGTACAGCCCTCTGGGAAACATTCTGGAAATCATACAAAATTAAATGTGTGCTTATCATAAGACCTAATAATCACACTCTTGTACATCAGTCCCAGAGAGAGGAAAATGTATGTTCACAAAAACACCATGTATAAATGTTCATGGCAGCTTTATTTGTAATAGCCCTAAACTGGAAATAAAGTGAGTATCTCTGAATTTGTGAATGGTTCAACAAATGAGAATACATCCACCTTATGGATTGTACCCCTCAGCAATAAAAAGGAGTAAACTACTGATACACACAAAAACTGGGAGTGATCTCAGAAAAATTAGTGACAAAAGCCAGTCAAAAGGTTACATACAGTATGTTTCCATGTATATAATGTTTATAAGATAACACAATTATTGAGGTAGTGAATAGATTAGTGTTTGCCAGTTGTTAGCAGCAGGTAGTGAGGAAAGGGTGTATGGATATAAAGGGGTAACATGAGGGAACCTTATGGTGGGTGATGGATCGTTCTGTATTTTGATTGTGGTGATGGTTACATAAATCTGCACAAAAGATCAAGTTGTATAGAACTTTACACACATCTATACAACAAACAAGTGAGTGTAAAACTGGTGAAATCTGAATAAGCCCTGTCAATTATACAAAATTTCTTATTTTTATATTGTACTATAGTTTTGGAAAATGTTACCACTGGGGGGAAACTGGTTAAAGGGAACATGGGACTTCCCTCTATAATTTTGTTTTTGTTTTTTATTTCCTGTCAATCTGTAATTGTTTTAAATTAAAAAATTAATAAATGATATGGTTATTCAGAGTGAAAATAAACAGGAGGCAATTTCATGGAAAAAATGGAAAGGAACCTTAAGAATAGGAAGAGTTTGGCTTGTTGAAAAAGTTTAGAGGGCTCCATGTTTAAGACAGAGAGACCTTAATAAAGAATGTATGTATATACGTATTTAAAATACAGAGGTTACATAGAGTAATTCTATTGCAACAAGCTTGGTGTCATGAAGTAGAGAGAAGTTTTGGAACCTAGGTCAGGCTTAGACATTATAGAGTGCTTCAGATATTAGGATGAGAAGTCTGATATCAATGAGTTTGAAGCTGATAGTCATGGAAGGTTTATGAGATGTTAAGTAAAGTGATTAAAGCTAATCATTAAGAACTGTGTGAAGGCTGTCTCAATAGTACAGATGAAGATAATGATGTTGTGAATCAGAATCAATTTGGTAAAGGCAAAATCTATCAATTTTAAGAATTGATTGTCTGTAGGTGGATTAAAAAAGGAATGAGCTTGTGCCTCTAGAGAAGTGTCTGTAAACAGATAAGGATGTTGATAGGTATAGTTTTCTTTGAACTGTAAATACAGTTTGCTTATGGTCTCCCAGAAATAGTTTCTTGACATTTGTATCATTTTTCCTTTTTGGAGGTGAATCAACATGTACAAATATATATCAGTATGATCTTCTTAAATGAAAGTATCATTATTTCATAGAAGAAAAGATGAAAAGGAAATAAAAAACAAGGGTATTTTTTTAAGCCTATGCTCTGTAAATGTATTACAGGGCAGTGATTATTTCATTCACTTTATATTAGGCTGTATTCTATTAGAAAGTGTATTAGAATATCTTTATTAATGTTATATATTTTTAATAAATATCTTTATCTTGTCATATTTAAATATTAATGTGGTTGCCTTTGAAATAAGTCTGAAAACCATCAAAGTGTGTATTCTAAATGCCATTTAGTTACCTTTGTTGGGAGTAGAAGGAGAGGTATTGTGCAGACTTTGAGAAACAAAGATTAATATCCTTTTCATCTTTAGGTTTTTTAGATGACAGACTCTCCTTTCCAAATATTATTAAAATAAATGCCACTAAACCACTATGAAGAATGTTAAACCTTCCTCCACAACTCTTAAACAAAGTTTCTGTTTATTACAAATCAGTATTGGATGTAACCACAATTTTGTATAAATCTTTTATCTTTATTGTATTTAGGATAACTCATTCTGTTTTCTCAAATCTTAAGGTCTGTATGCAGGCTTCTGCACATCACTGAACATAATCTTTATATTAACTGCCCAAAACAACTACTTGAGAAGAATTTGTAAAAATCTAAGCCAAACATAATCCTTTTTCAGAATTGAAAGCACAGGTTGAAATAAATGAAAACCTTTCATGGAATCAATGCGGTCTATGAAGTATATAGATAAAGGTCTGCTGTATTTTTTGTTTGTTTGTTTTTTGTGTATAATCTGCCAGTTCTCAGCATTCAAGCTACAGGTAAACAACTACGGCTCAGAAAAATCACATACACAGTATGTCATGAACTAGGGAGTAAAATTTACTCCCTAGTTCATGAACATATTATTGTAGTCAGTGTGCATAAAGTTCCTTTTCTTACTTTTTAAAGTATTTATTTTGTTCTATTCTCATATCTCTCTCCCACTTCCCTCCCTCTGTGGAGCCATTCTGATATATCTAATGTACGTTTGGTCTGTTTATGTTCCTATAAAATGTGTATGTTATTTTTGATTTTAGTTTATATGATAGCATATTATTATACACTTTTTTCTGTGTATTGCTTTCTTTTTTAGTACTTGATTTAAGATCTGCTTTATTTACTATGAATATCTGGTCTGTTATATCTAATCCCTATATGCTGTAGCATGGTGTGTATCCACCACGTCTTGTATGGCCACTACACCAGAAAGGGAACGAGGATAATGTCTCCCTCCGTGGTACTGACAGATGAGTGCACATCCTTATATGTGTTACCTTATGGACTGTGTCTGCCCAGAAAAAGAACTGCTAAGTCAAGGCATGTGTACGTTTAATTTAACTAAGAGCTGCCAATTTCCTCTCCAAAGCAAGTGTACCAGCCATCCATCCAACTAATGGGACACTGGGTTCCATATCCACATAGCCCCTTTAATATTGACATTTTCCAGCATTTAGTTTTTAACTAAATGGTATATAGTGAAATTGAATTTTTCCTTTATTTATTTATTATATCTTTAACTCATAATTTACTTGAGTATATCTTTATATCTTGTACTTTTGGTTTCTTCTCTGTAAGTTGCCTATTCACATGTATTGCCATCTTCCATTTCATTTTGCCAGTTTATGTGTTTTTCTTTTGATTTGTGGGAGTTCCTGCTTTCTTTATTTACTTGTCAACCCTCTAGGAACATGCTTCACAAATTATACTATAAAGACAATCTTTATCTGTATCAGTGTCAATTTAGGGCTTTATTACAACTTTTATTTCTGGACCCCACACACAGGAATCTATACTTTAATAAATTCATTGGGTGATTCTTATGCAAAATAAATTATGAGATCCAAAGAAATTTGTTCTGTTCCAAAGCAACAACTTTATGGCTATGAGACAATCGGAGAAGAAAAGCAAAGAAACAACGCAAGGTGTTAAGATATAAGAAGATTAAACTAATGGGTAATCCAAGCCAACGAATGAATCATCATTTCCATAAGCTTGAGAAACTTTTTTCTTCATATAGTGTAATAGATACACAATTTCATAATATTCATAAATTCTGCTGACATAATTTTAAAACATAAAATGTATAAATTGAGACTAAGATTAATTTTCCTTTTTAATTTGTTTAGTGTGTATGTTGCAGATTTTCTAAATATCTGGAGTTGATATTTATAGAAATATGAAATTAAAATTGCATATCCTTTCCGCAGGATAGAAAGATGTAATAATAGAGATTACAGGCTGTATAAATTGGTTTCCATTTGATAATGAAGATTCATAATAGCAAGGGTGATTTTTGACAAAGGTGCTTTGAAATGACCAGCCCTAATGTGTCCAAGGAATTTGAACTTATAACTTAGATATTAAATATTTTAATAAATACATTATATTAGTGTTACACAAAATTATGGTTTTTTCATACAAAGGTATAAACTATGCTTATAAGAACCTAAATTTTCCCCTCTGATCTTGTGGAGGAAATCATCTTAATGATATTTATTCAGAGATATGATTTGCAAATATATTCTTCCATCCAGTTAGGTTTCCTTTTCATTTTGTTAATTGTTTCCTTTGCTTTGCAGAGCTTTTTATTATGATGTTTTCCCACTTAATTAATTTTTGCTTTGTTGCTTTTGCTTTTGATGTCAGATTAAAAATAATCATTGCCAAGATCTATGTCAAGGAGCTTACCACCTATGTTTTCTTCTAGGAGTTTCATGGTTTAAGGTTTTATGATCAAGTCTTTAACATTTTGAATTAGTTTTTTAATCTGGTGTAAGATGGTAGTCTAGTTTTATTCTTTTGCATGTGGCTGTCCAATTTTCCCAACACCATTTATTGAAAAAGACTATCCTTTCCCCCATTGTATATTCTTGGCTCCTTAGTTGTAAATTAATTAACCATGCATACATAGGTATGTTTCTGGGTCCTCAGTTCTGGTCCACTGATAATGTGTGCCTGTTTTTATGCCAATACAATACTGCTTTAGTTACTATAACTTGTTAATATAGTTTGAAAAAAGGGAGCATGATGCCTCCAGCTTTGCTCTTCTTACTGATTTGGGTTTAAAGTTTTCTGTTTTTGACTATATACAAATTTTTAGGATTATTTGTTCTATTTCTCTGTAGAAATACTTTCTACAAATACTTCTACTTTCTTTCCAAAGTACCATTGGAATTTTGATAGGGACTGAATTTGTAGATTGTTTTAGTAGTAAAACATTGTAATAATGTTAATTCTTATTTTTATATAGAAACACAATAGATTTTTGTGTATTGATTTTGTACTCTACAACTTTACTGAATTAATTTATTAATTCTAACAGGTTTTTAATGCAATCTTTACGGTATTCTATGTATGATATCATGTTATCTGCAAATAATGACTGTTACTTCTTTCTAATTGTATGCCTTTTATTTCTTTTTATTGCATAATTGCTCTGGCTAGGACTTCTAATCCTATGTTGAATAAAAGTGGTGACAGTGGACATTCTTGTCTTGTTTCTGAGCTTAGAAAAAAGGCTTTCTGCTTTTCACTGTTGAATATGATGTTAGCTGTGGGCTTGTCATATGTGGCCTTTATTATATTGAGGTACATTCCCTTTATACACACTTTGAGAGTTTTTATCGTAAGTAAATGTTGAATTTTGTCAAATGCTTTTTCTGCGCCTATTGAGATGATCATATAATTGCTATACTTCATTTTGGTAGTGTAGTGTATCACGTTGACTGATTTGCAGATATTTAGCCATGATTGCATCCCTGGAATAAATCCCACTTGATCATGGTGTATGGTCCTTTTAATGTATTGTTGAATTTGGTTTGCTAATATTTGATTGAGGATTTTTTTCATTTATGTTCATCAGGGATATCGGACTATAATTTTCTTTTCTTGTGGTGTCCTTGTCTGGTTTTGGGAGCAAGGTAGTGCTGGTCTTGTAAAATGACTTTAGGAGAGTTCCCTCCTCTTCTATTTTTGAACAGCTTGAGAAGGATTGTTATTGATTCTTCTTTGAATGTTTGGCAGAATTCACCAGGGAAGCCATCTGGTCCTGGACTTTTGTTTGTTGAGAGGTTTTTGATTACTGATTCAATCTTACTAGTAATCATTCTCTTCATATTTTCTATTTCACCATGATTCAGTGTTGGTAGATTGTATGTTTCTCAGAATTTTTTTTCTATGTTGTCCAGTTTACTGGCATATAAATGTTCATAGTAGTCTCTTCTGTTCTTTTGTATTTCTTTGGTATCAGTTGTAACATTTCCTCTTTTATTTATGCTTTTATTTATTTGAGTTCTTTTTCCTTGGAGAATCTAACTAAAGCCATGTCAATTTTTTAATCTTTTTGAAGAACCAGCTCTTAGTTTTATTAATCTTCTCTATTGTCTTTCTAGTCTCTATTTCCCTTATTTCTGCTCTAATCTTTGTTATTTCCTTGCTTGTACTAACCTTGGTCTTTGTTCTTCTTTTTTATTAAACTTCTCAGTTTAACCATATCATCTATAATACGTGTGGTACATTTATTAAATGAGTGGATTTTTAAAAACATCATTATGTAAGCAAAAGTTTAAAAGAATCTAGCCATACCTTAAATGTTGACATGTAAGACTGGGGTGTCAGGGATTTTAAAATTTCCCCTAGGAATGTAAAGACGAAATGCAGTAAAAATGTTTTTTTCCTTAATTCTTTTGTATCATAAATGTTTAGCACACTGTTTGCCAGGAATCAACTTTGTGCTAGAAAAATCTGACTCTGTTCATCAAGGAAGTCAAATAACTAAGTACTAAATTTTCTTAAATGTAATGAAAAAAATTTAAGTGACACTTTGCACTATTGCAAGAAGATACATAGGAGCAAAATGTAAAACAAGTACACCTATCGTTAGCTTGAACTTCAGAAATACTTGTAAACACTTTATACTTGGTATGAGAGAATGTCTATGTTGACAAGATTGTCAGGTACTCTTTAAACTATGGAATTACTCCCATTTTTCAAATTCAATAGGAGGAGCAGAATGTTCATCAAGGCAAATAGGAAACTTCATACACAATTTCTCAGTCATTTTAATGGAAATTCTGTATTTAACTCCTCAAGCTTTCATTAAGCACATCTCTTAAGAAGATGCTTTAATCTGTTTGTTTATGAGTTTTGATGTTTCTTCTATGAAAATGGCTTTGCTGAGTTGTTTTTATTCACTCTGAAGAAGTAGAGTTTAGCCATTTTATTCTCATTTTAAGTAAATGCCTTTAAAAATAAATCAGAAAGAAAATACCATTATAAAATAATGTTAGAATTTTTAAAATCCAATAAAATGTCATAAACATTTTAGTATCAAATATAATATATAAATGTATATACATATATATTTCTACAACTTTATATTCAAATCTAATATATATACCTCAGTATTAACATATTTTGCCTATGGCAAATACAAAATAACTAATGGGAGTTTGGTAAAAAGAGAATAGATTAAGAAAGGAAATTATCTAGGACAGGCTATAACAAAATTTCTCTAAAAATAAGGCATGAATTTCCTGATTTAAAAAGCCAATGATCGTCAGTACAATGGTGGGAATTAAAAAAAAAAAATGATACTGCCACTTTGGGAAGCAGAATGACAGCATCTTCTAAAGTTAAACATTCATCTACTCCTAGGTATTTACCTAAGAGCAGGGAAATACATGTCTACACAAAGATATGTATATAAATGTTCATGGCAATTTCATTTAAAATAACCAAAACACTAGAAGCCACCAAGATGCACACCAGCTTGTGAATTTATAGGGCAATTTGATATGTCCACATAATAGAATACTACTCAGCAACCACAAGGGAAAAACAACTGATAAAAAAGAAAAAAACAAAAAAACCAACTTGGACAAATCTAAAACAAAGCAGTATGCTAAGTTAAATAAGCCAAACTGAAGACTGTGTGCTTACATGAAATTCTAGGAAAGTCAAAACTGTGGTAACAGAATGGAGTGATCAAAATGTTCTAATTCTTAATTGTAAGAATAGTCACATGATTTTATACAGTTGCCAAGTCATGTAGAATTATACATTTAAACTGGAGAATTTTACTGAATACATATTTTACCTCAAAGAAGTGACTGTGCACCAAGGCATATCATTGTATTCTGAATTCTAATGACAAAGAAAAAAATGCCAAAGAACTTCTGGAAAGACAAATAAAAACAAATAAATAGGAGTCATACAATGGATTAGTTAAACTGAAATTTAGAAGTATATGCAGCATTGAATTCCTACATCAAAGTTTGTAACCAAATGATTTACTAATGAAAAGAATAAAATTGTTTCTTACTTGCAAGGGATAAAAGCAAACAACAGCCACAAACCAGTATCTCCTATGCACCTTTTTCAAAAAGATTCTGGCTGATGTCCTGCAAAAAAATGAGTAAACCAAGAATGTACTCAGGAAAGAAGGGATCAAATATTTGGAGAGAGAAGATGGATTTCCCAAGATCATGACCTAGGAATTCCAGTCATTACAGTTGGGTAGTGGGCCTAGAGAGTGGCAAGTTCCAACTGGAACGTGAGCGACTAGCGACTAGGCTTCTGACAAAATGTTAATCAGAATTTGTTCAAGGAAGTAGAAAGCATTCTGTGTGATCCCGGTATGAATTTGAATAGGCGGAGTTGGAAGCTAACAATTCTGTTTGGAAACATTGAGGAGTCATAGTCAGGGACAGTAGCACTTAAGGTTTCAGCCTGAGGCTTCAAGACAAATGGTTCTAAAAATCTGCCTAAGTAGGAAGCCACTGACATTCTCAAGAAACTGAAGACAGTTCTTGCAAATTCAGCTTTGGCTGCACTGAGGTTGGTTCTGTGGACATCATAGTTCTACTCACATAGGAACAAACATCTGGTAATAACAACCTCCTTGAGTATTGTCTTCTCATTTTCCTTTGCCTTCGAAATCTAAACACAAGTACCTCTTATGGGTCCACTCTAGCCTGGAACTATATGAATAAAAGGATACTGAGAAATATAGTTCTTGGCTTCTCTTCTAAACTGAAGATGTTTTCAAGGGTTGGTGTTGCTGTAAAATTGACAATGATCTACAGGTGATATCTTCAAGAAAAAAAATAATTGACATCAGAAAAATCTGCCATTATGTTGGAAATATAGTTAGAAGATATATTTGAAAGTTGATCTCGTTCAATAAATAGAAAGTTTTAACAAATGAAAACAAGAAATTAATGATTAACTCCAAGAAAAGCAAAACTTGTCAAAGAAATGAAAAATAATTATAGTGTACTGTTACTGTAAGGCTCAGCTTAGCTTTTATGTCAATAAACAATGTAAAGATTAAGTTATGACTTGAAATTTATTCTTGACTATATTTGAACAACAGGGAAGAGAATATTATTTCTATGATGATAGGGGGATGGCAGCAAGATGATACCTAAATTTTCATCTTCCATAATAGGCATCAATAAATGATGTCCAATATTGGAAAAGAAATTATAAGAAATAGCAACATTACGGCAACTTCCCTTGTTCACTTCAGTGAACAATAATCATGCTGTCTTCAACATGAGATAGATCTCAGTCTTAGAGGGGTATTCCTATGGGCTGTCCATCAACTGCTTGCTCCTTATATCTACCATTCTTATGTTATTGAGAGTTCTCTTTGCCAATTCTTCATTACCCCAGTTATAGTTATTAATTCTCCATATTATTTTCCCTGTTACATATTTAAATTTTTTCGTGGTTTCTGTCTTTTTATTAGACCCTAGCTGATACATTCATTAAGATTATCTTCTTAAAATATTATAAACATATAAAATGGAATATTATTTTAAATAAAAATGAAACACATTAAACTTGAATAGTACAATTTTTTTTTGAAATCCAAATGCTTACCCACAGACAATCTAAATTTTAACAGAATATTCTTAATTATGTTTTAAAAACACTTGAGAAGCATGACATGGTGCAATAAAAGAAAATATTAACACAATATCTGCTTAGTAGAGTACTGCAGAATGTTGCATAATGAGACATAAACATGTACTGTCTCCTTTACTAAGAACAAGGGGGAATCATCATGATGATCATCCATCAAATCCTTTCTCAAAAAATACTGACTAGATATTATGCTGTGCAAACTTCCCCTTTTAGTGTATAAACACTTTTGAAAAACCAGTACGTAGTCAAGCTCTATTTGAAACTATTTTGTTGCAACAAAATTTTCTGTTACACCCTTACTTTGGAAATTTTGCTGCTTATAGACAATAAACTTGATAATCTTCCCTGGTGTATTCAAGGACTCATCCAGTTGATTGAATGAGTTAATTGTTTTTCTTCCTGTCTTTTGGCAATTTAAATGCTTGTCTCACCTTCACGGGTTCTTACACATCTTAAGGAGGAGAAGGAAAAATAGAAGACAGTAAAAATAAATATTGCCAACTTCAAAATTTTATGTTTATGCCTACAATTCTTTACAAAGATTTATGATTATATCTTTGGAGAAATCTAAAAATAAAATGCAGCACCATGTAAATAATCAACACACTAATTAAAATAAAAGAAATGTTACTAAAATTCCTAAGTAGTGAAAATTTCCAGTGCAATTTTTGTACATACATATTAATGTTATTTGGAATAGATAATGTTGGCCTGCATCATAAAGTATATTTTATTTTATCAGATTTATTTGTCTAACAGCAATATTTTTAAATTAATTTGATCATTCAGTTAAAAATTTGGAAGCTGTATGTAAATAATTTTTCTGTGCAAGTAAACTACAGTGGTTTAATACAGGTAGTATAACAGAATTGTAGAAGTGAAAAATTAAGCAACTAAAACCATCTACAACTACATTTGATTTGCTCAACTTAATATCAATGGTGAGAAGACACCATAATTTATTTTATTATTCCAGTGCTCATTCCTATATGTCACAATTATTATGCACACATTTGTTTATTGAATATATCAGCTATGGGCTTAAATTATGTCTCCCCATAATTCACACATTAAAATTTTAATCACTAATACCTCAGAATGTAGCTGTATTTGTAGATAAGGCATTTAAAGAGGTAATTAAGGTAAAATGATGTTACATAGGTGGGCCCTAGTTGAATATGACTGGTGTCCTCACAAGAAAAGGAGATTAAACATGGACATTCTCATGCACAGAGGAAAGAGCATGTGAGGACATGGCAAGAAGGCAGACATTCGCAATCCAAGGAGAGAAGCCTCAAAAGAAATCAAACCTGCCAACACTTTGATTGCAGACTTTCAGCCTCCAGAAATGTGAGAAAATAAATTTCTGTTTAAGCCACATAGCCTGTGGTATTTTGTTATGGTGGCCCTAGAAGATTAATACAACTATGTACCACGTTTCCAGATACTAGAGATACAAGTAGGAATAAGATGTCTTTCACTTTTAGAAACATATTTTAGTGGGAAAGAGGAATATCAAATATATAATTACAGAATACTCTCAAAGTAACTATATAATTTGTGGAGTAATCACTGTGATTCTATTGTATACACATTTTAAGGCATTACTGTCAAGACAGTCACACGCAAAACTCTGGAAGTTAATTTTGGCAGTGAAAAAACAAGAGTCAAACAATTACTATATTACGAGAATTTACTGAAAATGTGCTTCAAGACTTTATAGACAAAAAAAACTCCCTATTTTCTGGTCTGCAGTTTATAAAATGATTTTAAAAATAATCTCTTGGAAACCAGGAAAAGAACAACAACAAAAAGAATCAAAGAACACACAGAACAAAAGAAAGTGAAACGATAACATATTTAATCCCAGCATTATCAAAAAGTAAATTAATGATAAATGTACTAAAAATTCCAAGTGAAAGGTAGAGATAGATTGAATAGAGAACCAAGAGTGAGGTGCCCATCCCCCTCTATGCTGAGGTGCACTCAGCAGAAGCCTACTGGAGAATCAGAATTTCACCGTCTCCCAGTGGTAACAAACCCATTTGCACCACAGTGTCAGTACACTGCGTGTGGGGAGCCAGAACTCCTACCCGACCACCTAGCAGTAACAAAGAGACCACTTCTCCTTCGGTATCAATGGAGGCTGAGGGAGGAACTTGGACTTCTATTTCTATCTGGCAGTTATAAAATTTTACTCAACCCCTCCTCTTTTGGAGCAGTGTCTCAGAAATCCTATTAAAACAAAGTTTAAGAAGATCCAGTGTTTCATACTATAATACAAAAATGTCAAGATTTCAATAATAAATTATGCATCATACCAAGACCTAGGAAGATGTCAAAATTAATGAAAAAGATGCTCAGTAGCTGCCAACACTGAGATGACAGAAATATCCAAATCATCTGAAATGTATTTAAAGCAGCCATGATAAACATACTTCAACAAGCAAACATGCTTGAAACAAATAATAAAAATAGTCTGCCTCAGCAAAGAAAGAAAACATCTCAGCAGAGAAATAGAAGGTATATATAGGAGGGCCAAATGGGAATTTTACAAATAAATAATTCAATTGCCAAAAATAAAAAAAATTCAGTGGATTAAAAAAGGCAATGAATGAGCTGAATTGTAGAATGAAGTGGAAAGAAAAATGGATCAGAGCCTGGAAAAGAGAACAATAGAGATTATGTGATCATTTTAAGACTATAGCAAAAGATCTAAGTTTTGTGTAATTGGAGTCCTAGGAGAACAGGAGAAAATACTAGGGCAGAAAAATTACTTGAAGTAACAATAGAGGAAAACTTACCAAATTTGGCAAGAGACATAAACACACAGATTTTAAAAGCTTAATAAAGCATCAGACTTAATGATAACCATGCCACCAAGACATATCATCATTAAACTTCTGAAATAACATCTAAAATGAAATAGAGGAAAAACAATTAGAATGAGAGCAATTTTGCTTCAGAAACAACAGAGGCTAGAAGGAATGGGCACAGTATTTTTGAAATATTGGATGAAAAGAATTATCAACTCAGAATTCTGTACCCAGTGAAAATATCCTTCTGGAATAAAAAGGAAATTAAGACATTCTCACATAATTGAAAACCAAGAGAATATATCATGAGAATACCTTCTAAATGAATGGATTAAGAAATTTCTCTAAAACAAAATGAAGAAAAAAATGAAATTTTGTAATATCAAGAGGGAACAAAAGAGTAAGGAAAAATTTCAGTAAGTACAATATACTTCTCATGAGTTTTCTAAATTATTGTTGACATTAAACAAAAAATACATAATACTATTGATTTTATTCTAAGTGTAGAAGAAATGTTTTTAAATTTATATTATAAATAAGGGAGTTTAAGTAAAGAGCAAACAAACAACATAATACTTTACCTAAACTGATAACTGGTTAAATCAATAGACTGTGGTAATTTTATGTATATATGATGTAATGCCTAGAGCAACCACAGAAAAGTCTATACAAAGAAGAATATAACTATATGAAAATGTAGGCAAATAGAAATGGAATTCTAAAAAAAAGTTAAAGAACCACTATAAAATCAGGAAAAAGGAAACAAATAGAATAGAAGAAAAGAACAAAATGGCAGACTTAAGACCATACTTATCAATAATGCATTAATGTAACTAGTCTAAATTCACCAAATAAAAGACAGATTGATGGAGTGAGTTAAAGAACTTGACCCAATCATTTGCTGTCAACAAGAAACTTGTTTTAAGCATGTTATATATAGGTTGAAAATAAAAGATGGATAAAAATATGTAAGCTTGAATCAAAGGAAAATAATAGTGGCCTAATAGATAACTATTATTATCAAAAGGAAATAATAGTGGTCAAATTGATATCTATTATTATAGATAAAGTAATTTCAGAGCAAAAAACCCAAAAACATAAAAAAACACTACCAGAGACAGAAAGGAAAACTATGTAATGATAGAAGAGTAATTCTACCAAGAGGACATAACAGTTCTAAAAGTGTATGCACCAAATCAGAGCTGCAAAATATGTATGTAAAAACCGATCAAACTGAAAGGAGAAACACAAATCCACAGTTGTAGAATTCAGCACTCTGCTCTGAGTAACTTACGGATTAACTAAACAATATCAGCAAGTATATATAAAAACTCAACAACATCATCATCCAACATGATCTAACAAAAATTTCTGGAAGATGTTATGTATGCAACAACAGAAGAATACACATTAATTTCAAATGTCCAAAAAACAAATTCAAAGACAGATGGCAACCCGAAACATTATTTTTAATCCTCAGAAGTGAAAAGCATTGACATCATGAACAGTATGTCCTTCAGTCACAATGAAGTCAACCTAGAAATCAATAGCAGAAAGATAGTGGGAAATTTTCCAAATATTTAGGAGCTAAAATCCACACCTAAATAATCTATGAGTCAAAGAAGAAATATCAAGAGAAATTTTAAACATACATTGAAATGAATGAAAATGAAAAGATAACATACCAAAATTTGTGGCACATAGCTAGATCAGTGCTGAGAAGGAAATGTATAGCAGTGATGCAAACATTAGAAAAAATGAAAATTCTCAAATAAAGCATATACACTTCCACTTCAAGAACATAGATAAAGAGGATTAAAACAAATGGAAAGCAAACAGAAGGTAGAAAATAATATAACATCAGAAATCAATGAAATAGAAAATGGAAAAATAAACAATAGAAAACAGTCAATGAAACAAAGAGTTCATTATTTGAAAGGTCAATAAAATTCACAAACATCTGGCAAGACTGAAAAACAGAGCACAAAAATTATCAATGTCAAAGATAGGGTATCAATATAGATCCTGCAGACATTAAAAGGCAAAAAAAGAAATACTGTGAACTCTAAAACACATACATTTGGACTTAATTAGACAAAATGGACTTGTTCTTTGAAAAACTCTACCAAAACTCATCTAAAATAAAATAGATACTTTGAATAGCCTTATAGCTATAAAGGAATTTGATTTGTAATTTACAGCTTTCTGAAAAAGAACCCTCCAGGTCCAGATGATTTCTATGTATAATTCTACCAAACTTTTAAAGAATTAACACAAATTGTATACAAATTCTTACAGATGTTTCAGAATGAGGAAACAACTCTTAATTGATCTTTTGAAGCTATTGTTATCCTAATACCTGATACCACACAAGGAAGCCTCCCCTTAACAAATCCCTATAGAGTAATATCATTTATAAATATAGACACAAAAGTATTTAACAAAATATTAACAAGTACAATTCAGCAACAGATAATAATTATACGCCATGACCTAGTGGGGTTATTCTAGGATGCAGAGTTGGTTCAGTATTCAAAAATGATTTAATATCATCTGCCTTATTATTGGGCAGAAACATTGCATGACTATATATCAATCTATGCAGAAAAATGTGAAAAATTTCAACACCCATTTATGACTTAAAAAACTCTAAGAAAAATAGGTGTAGAAGGAAACTACCTCAACTTGATAAAGAGTTTCTACAAACACCCTACAGTCAACATACTTAAAGGTGAAAGACTGACTAATACTCCAATCATTGCAGCAAAATCAGGAAAAGAACAATATTGATGTAGGACATAGGAGCTGTTGACCCTGCACAGTTTTGAAAGTTTCCTTTTAATTCTTTTTTTATAAAACACTGTAAGTCATCCCTTATATTTGGAGACTAATAGGGGTAAGGCAGGAATTTGAGACAATATTTCCCCTACCGCTGAAGTGTCATTCAAAAGAGATCTTTTCAATTAGTTGTGGTAACGAGTTGTGTTTGTATCCTATTGGTGCTATAAAACTTACCAAAAACTTAGTGATAAAAACAACACACTTTTATTACCTTACAGTTCTGGAGGTCAGAAATCCAAGATGAGTCTTACTAGACTAAAATCAATGTGTTGGTGAAGCTGTGTTGCTCCTGAAGGCTCCAGGGAAGAATTTGTCCTTGTCTTTTTTAGCTTCTAGAAGTTACCTGTGTTTGTTGGCTCATGACCCCCTCCCCCATTTTCAAAGCCAACAGTGTATTATCTTCAAATAATTCTCTCTGACTCTAACCCTTCTGCCTCCCTCTTACAAGGACCCTTGTGATTACATTGAACCCACTGGGTAATCCAGGATATATTCTCTTTGGCAATGTGTCTAATTTAATCACACATGGAAGTCCTTTTTACTATGTAAAGTAACATAGCCACAGGTTATGGAAATTGAGACATTCTTGGGAGAAAGGCATTATAATGCCTACTCCAAAAGTTGAAGTTGGAAAAAAATCAAATATATACAAAAATTAAAATTTATCACATGGACCAAAATTTACATTATTACTTGCTTATATTTCCTCTCATCAAAAAGGAGAAAATTTTGGAATAAAGAAACTACATATTTCTCAGTATATCTGTGAATGCAGATTTTCTCCTTCCATTGTAAATATACTGAAAACAACACAACAACAACAACAAAATCCCACTATTTCCTTTACATTTGCACAATTTCTCTGGTTTATACAGTGTCAGTAAAATGCAATAACACATACAACACATACAGACACACACACCATGAGAACAAAGGTTAGTCTAGATGGATGAAGTTTAGGGTTGAAATTATGTTTTAGACAAATTCACTAAACATTACAAGTTTATGGAATAATGAGGTCATTGGTACTCATCAGACTCATTCATTCTATATTTATATGTTAGAAACCTACTTTGCTGAAAATTGGATAGATGATAAAGGGGTACATAAGTAACTAAAACACTTGTCTGATATCATAGTTAAATCAACAAGAAATCTCAATAAATATATCACCAGGTAACAATAGATCAGTGCAATAAGGGAAGTTAAAAATTCTAGGCAAAAGAGAGATTACTTTGTGGGAGCAGTAATTGTGAAGATTATATAAGAAGATGACATACATAAAGATTCTGTGATCATTGCAAGGGATATGAGTCAGAGATTTACTAAAGACCCAGGCTCCCTTTTTACATTTTCTGATAGTTATTATGTGCACAGTGTTGTGAAACAGACATCAAAAATAAAGTTTTCTCTTGGCATTGTTTGCTCAAATTTCTTGAGAAAATACTGTGCAATTATTTTTTTTCTTTTTTGAATAAAACCAACTTTTTATTTGTGAACAGCAATTTAACAGCCATGTGCTTTGTAGTAACACAGTTACTGTTATGTTGATTTAAAATAAATAGAGAACCCAAGTCTAATATAGGTTCTTTGATCTGCTGTTTCAAATATTCAATGTCTCTATAGATAGGCTTAGGAGTCATTACTTCAGCAATCACTCTTAGTTGTCTACTCAATATCTATTACTCTCTTTTTCTTCTCATTAAAAAGATCCCAGTTGAAGCAGCTAGGTGCACAGCTCAAAATACCCACCTTTTAACATTCTGCAGCAACACAATTTGCTCATGCGATAGAGTTGTAACCAATGATATGTTAAGTGGAATTCTGTAATAGGCTTCAGGGAGAGTTTTAGTGCCTCTCTGATAAAAAAAGAAGTTTCACAAATTTTTCCTGTTTTCCTTCTTCTATCTACTTGGAATAGAGGTCGCTACCTAAAGGAGCATCTTTGGTTGATAAGAAAACAGGAAACCCTTGTTATGTTTAAGCCACTAACATTTGGGGTTTTTGTAATTTGTAGCAAATGTAGTTTATTTTATTTTATTTTATTTTATTTTATTTTATTTATTTTATTTTATTTTATTTTATTTTATTTTATTTTTATTTTTTAACATTTATTTTATTCAGTTATAGTCAGTTTAGAATATTGTGTCAATTTCCAGTGTAGAGCACAATTTTTCAGTTATACATGAACATACGTATATTCATTGTCACATTCTTTTTCTCTGTGAGCTACCACAAGATCTTGTATATATTTCCCTGTGCTATACAGTGTAATCTTGTGTATCTATTCTACATATGCCTGTCAGTATCTACAAATTTCGAGCTCCCAGTCTGTGCCTTCCCACTCCCCACCCCCTTGGCAACCACAAGTTTGTGTTTGGTCTATGAGTCTATTTCTGTTTTGTATTTATGCTTTGTTTGTGTTTTTTTTTTTGTTTGTTTGTTTTTTTAGATTCCACATATGAGTGATCTTATATGGTATTTTTCTTTCTCTTTCCGGCTTACTTCACTTAGAATGACATTCTCTAGGGACATCCGTGTTGCTGCAAATGACATTATGTTGTCTTTTTTATGGCTGAATAGTATTCCATTGTATAAATATACCACATCTTCTTTATCCAGTCATCTGTTGATGGACATTTAGGCTGTTTCCATGTCTTGGCTATTACAAATAGTGCTGCTATGAACATTGGGGTGCAGGTGTCTTTTTGAAGTAGGTTTCCTTCTGGATATATGCCCAGGAGCAAGATTCCTGAGTCATACGGTAATTCTATTCCTAGTCTTTTGAGGAATCTCCATACTGTTTTCCACAGAGGCTGCACCAACCTAGATTCCCACCAGCAGTGTGGGAGGGTTCCCGTTTCTCCACAGTCTCTCCAGCATTTATCGTTTGTGGACTTTTAACTGATGGCCATTCTGACTGATGTAAGGTGATACCTCATTGTAGTTTTGCCTTGCATTTCTCTGATAATTTAGCAATATTGAGCATTTTTTCATATGCCTATTGATCATTTGTATTTCTCCCTTGAAAAATTGCTTATTTAGGTCTGCATCTTTGGTTGATAAGAAAACAGGAAATCCTTGTTATGTTTAAGCCACTGACATTTGGGTTTTTTGTTATTTGTAGCAAATGTAGTCTTAATACAATAACATATTTGTTGTATCTTAAGTTAACTTTTTTGTAGATTAGAAATAAAAACCTAGTGATGGTATACTCAGTTTTTGAACTAGTAGTTCAATAGTCCTGTTGAGTGGAGCAGATAACCTCCAGCTGTTTTTTCCTATTAATTCTCTATATTTAAACTTACTGAATCTTTTGGACTGCTAGTCTGGTTACCCTTTAGGCATCTTGATTTTAACTGGGGGCTAACACTCTATCTAGATAATCTTCTGACAGTGCAGGGAAGTTTGGGATGGCCATCCTCATTTATGGTGCATCAAACGAGGCTTTTTTTTTTTTTCCCTTCTTACAATTTACTGCTAATGAAGAAAATAATGAAAGAACTTCCCTATGGTTTTCCTATATAATTCTAGGTTTGTTTCTCAATGAAGTTAAATAATTGTATAAATGATTAATTGACTGTTTTAGTACCCAGTCTTGATCCCTTAGTTCCTCTCATTCTCAGAGATGTCTTCTTGCCTTTATCTACTTTTTTGAAGATTTTACTTGTTAGTGTTTCCTCTACTACAAGCTATTCTGGCTTTCTGAATGCTTTCCAACATCTCTTTTCAACACAAAGAACAAAGATTACTTTTTAATAATACAGAACAATGAGTTTTTTAAGAAAGATGGCACTAAGATATGATTGATAGGTTCCCTATATGTTTTAAAATTAAAAATGTTAGGTCTTATGATTCTAAAATCCTTACGAAAACAGGGAGAGAAGGACTTACAATCTGCAGACATAAGAACAAAAATAGAATAACATGTCAGTTTTCATAGCTACACGTGTTAGATAATATAAAGAGTTAGTAATAAGACACGTTGAATCTGAGCTCTCATATAATATCAAATTTTACTAATAATTTCAAGGACATGGATGATTGTGAAGTATGGGAGAGGCATGAAGAAAACCAGGACAATCAGTAACACTCCTCATGTCCTTCCTTTTCATTTTGTCTGACATGGATTCAACACATGCATTCTCAGTTGTTCTTGAGGGACACCACCTACACAAAAGAGAGCTATGTGAGTTATGAAATATTTCCATTTTATACGCTGAAAATTATTTTGTCTACATGACATTTTCTAGAGAGCTATGCCAAGTCAATTTATAGCAAGCAATTTAGATGGACCGGCTATAGTTTGTGTATGAGCTCACATGTGTTCTTCCCAAATTCATATGTTGAAACCCTAACCTCCAGTATCACTGAATGTCTCTATATTTGGAGATAGTGCCTTTAAAGCTCTAATTAATTTAAAATGAAATTAAACTAATTATGTTAAAATTAGGGCCATTAGAGTGGGCTTTAATCCAATCTGATTTGTGTCCTCATAAAAGGAGAAAATTTGAACACACAAAGAGAAAACCAGAAATGCAGAAAACAAAGAAAAGACCACGTGAGGACACTACAAGAAGGAAGACAGCTGGAAACTGAGGACAGAGCCCTCAGAAGAAACCAGACCTGGAAAACCTTGATCTTGGGCTTCTTGTCTCCAGAACCATGAAAACATAAATTTCTTTTAAGCCACCTAGTGTGTGGTATTGGGTTATGGTAGCCCTAGAAAACTGATAGAGCCTTCCCAAATATTCCAAACTTAAGGGCTTTCCCACATATAGAAAATCTTATGTGTTTTGCAGAATACCAGACATTAATATATATACAAGGTGATTTGATCTTTCTTTCTGTCTCAGACATCCAGATAGATGGGAAAAATAGACCATAGCCTGCTGTTAACCCTTTCCTTCTATAAACCATGACACTGAAATTCCACTTGGTATATATCCATAAACACTATTACACAGGTATGTATGAGGGAACATATTAGAGTTAAGTCTTTTTGTTTTTTTGTTTTTACCATGTGATTTATTGTAGCAGGTTGTATGTCATTAGGCACGTGTACAGGTAGCTTTGATGGTCACACTCCATGGAACAGTAGGTAGCAGTTAAAGTAAGAGATTAGATACAGGCAAGACAACATACATGGATCTTTAAAACCTAATAGAAAGTGGAGAAAAAAGAATTATTTTGAAGTTGATTATGCATTTCCATTATGTAAATTAAAATCCAAACACTGAATATAAATGTCTGTTTTAAAAGAATATATACCAAAACTTAATCCCATACTCAACATTATAGAATGGCTTTCTTGGTAGTATGTGGGAGAGAGCAATGCAACTGGGGAATACAGAAATAAAGTGAATAAAACAAATAAACAGAAGAAAAGAAGAGTTTTGTGGTATAACCAATGATGCTGATGTGCTGGGAACTTATTTCAACACACGGTACCTGAATCCCAACTTTAAAAGCATATTTTAATAATAATAAGATTCAAATCGAGAAAATTCTGAACTAAAAACCTTACAAAATTTTAGACAGTGACAAATATAAAGACATATTGTACACTCAATACTAAAGAGAAGCAACCTAAAAAAAATAACAGATGTTCATTTCAGAAAGCCAACTATATAAAACAAGAAAGAAATCAAGAAAGTAATACTAAAGACTTCATAGCTGCTATTCATAAAAAATGTGTTAAACATCCTTTTTGTCATTGAAAATCTCATAGGTAAGGAAAGGAAGAGAACAATGACAATTAGGGAAATTGCCTCAAAGTTTCAGTATCAAAATTGTTGATCTGTGTCTGAAATGATGAATGCTTAGTAACTGAGGAGTATATTTGGGATGAAGAGCAAAGGAAAGAGGATAGTTCTGTCAACTGGCGTGGAAATTCCCCGTAGGCAAGTAGAACTACTGGGTCATAGAAGAGCTAGAACTTCTTCCGAAACCATTTGCTTAACTTATTCTTTTAAATGTGACTTAGGCACCAGGGAAGAGTATGGTGGAAGGGTTGACTGTTCTTTATCTCCTCTCACTAGCAGAGAACGTGGGCTCTATCTTTGTGTTTTCCTCATGCCAGAGAATAACATGACTAAAATTATTGTATAATTTAAAATTTAAATTTTTGTTATCTTATAATTTAAAAATTATATTAACCTGTATAATCTTATGTGGTGAAGTCACATTGGAAACCTCTTTAAATTTTAAATTTTCTACTGAAACACTTTCAACAAGAGTGCCAGTGAATAGGTGATCTATACATATATATAAATGCAATCCTTCCAGTTACTTGGAATTGAAGTTATTTTACCAGCAGAGTGTTCCTCCCTGTCTATTTAGGATTGACAGTGACATTTGTCTTTACTCATGCGGATAAATTCATTTCTATCACACACTCCACAGTCATGAAGTTTTAACACAATAGATCAAATCTATCTTGGGTTTTATTTTATCACCTCCCTAATGATGGCTGCTTGGAGAGAATAGAGACCAAGTGGAGAGTAGCATTAATTCACAACATAAATTATTTCTGGATAATTATTCTGTATTAAAATATAAGAGAGCTTCCCAGTTACAATGACAAATTCAGCAATACATGGTTATAAGCCTCTGGCCATCCCATAATTTTGTTACCATGACTGTGGTTTTCTCTGGTGTGTACCAGATGCACACACACATATTACAAGACAGCATGTCTACTGGTAGAGACTGGGCACTGAGGCTAGAGTTTTTTTGGATTTGAATCTGAGCACTATTATTTTTTCACCTTCTAACCATAGTTACAAAATATAACTTTTCTATGCCTCATTTTTCTTAGCTATAAATATTAATAAAATATGTATAGAACCAACATGTATTTATAGACATTAAAAGAATTCACATATGTCAAGTCTGCATACAACTTTCTGGCATAGTAAGTAAGAACTAAATGAATGTTTTCTAATATCATATGTGCATGCATTTTGTCTATACACATATATGCATATATGTCTGTATATGCATATATATGAATATATTTGCATATTATACAACTTTCAGTTTGGCAAAATTAAGTGGAAGCTATAAACTGAATTTCCCTGGAGTAGAAAATAATGTTTCCTTCACTGTATTTAACTATACATGTCTGTTTCTCTTTATGAATTTTATTTTCAATATTTGAAAGTGTATAAATACCCATATATCATAGGCAGATAAAATATTTAGGTAAAAGATTGCTTTAGCCACCGAGAGAAAATACTTCAGGCTCCATATGCTTTATAAACTAGGGTGATCATATCATCCAAACTGGGCACTTTAAGAGTAAAATGGGTATAGTTTTAATAATCACTCAGGCAGACCAGGAAGAATTTGAGTCACCCTGCTCAAAACCCCAGAAAATAAAGTAAATGAGAAGCACACATTTTACAATATTCCAAGGACAAAGGCATGAAAACAAAAGCAGTACCAACTTCTCTTGTGAAATGATGTCATCTGTTTACACCCTGGGTAGAGCTCAGGTTGAATTTGTAACTCAGGTAGGACTGTCACGTTTTTCTTTTCGGATTTTTGTTATTATTTTACATGATGCGTTGCGTCTCACAGTTAAAAACAATTGTAAACTTCCAAGTGCTGAGAAGGTACAGCTGCCAGGATTTAGTGTGGATCACATTGTGGGAGGCGTTGGTTCAGCTGTCTGTTGAGTCCCCTGAAACTAATGCTCAGTCTATATTAATGTCTCAGTCCCGGGAAGCCTCAGCCTGTTCTCTCCTATAATTAATCTTGCAGGTACTGCCTTGACATTATTGGTTCACCAACAGAGCAGAACTGCCTCAGCCATCAATAATAATTCACTGCATTAGGACGAGGCCTCCATCCGGGCCACAGAGGTAGCCAGGTCTGCACAATCTCCTGCCTTCCTCTCCAGTTGATGGGAAACTCTGCAGTTGAAACTAGTTGTTTTGGTGGCTGGCTAATTTGTAATGGAGGGGTTTTGGTGTTACTAATTGTTTTGCTTTATGCTTTTCTCCAAATGTAGCCACGGCTTGGCACAATGGGAGTGATTGTCTGTTTACTGAATCTTAATATTGAGGCTGTTACAAATCGTCTTTCACAGATGGTGGGAGCTTTTCAGATCGAGAGAGGCAGGGAATTTATTACTCAATATTTCTGTATTACTGATTGGAACGTGAGGAGCATAGACAATCTGTCCTACTGCAGGCTTTGCCGCCTGGTTTTTTCCCTCTGCAAAATTATGGCAGGCGCTAGACGTTTTTCTCATTTTGTATAGATAGCAGCTGTGTAATTTCCAGCAGAATGTTTGCTTTGATCCCCCTTCCTTTAATTGAAATCCACAATTATGAGATTTGTTTCTTTTATGTTTGCGAGTTTATTGGTTTAATCTGCAAAATGTGCTGTCTTGCTGTCTTACACAGTTAAAGGCTACAGCACAGTTGGGACTTAAATGACAAACATTGGAAGGAGGGGCTTTCGTTTTTTCTTTTCTTTTCTTTTTTCAGCTGTGAAAAGAAACCGATAGATATTTCTCCCCTGAGATAGCAGGCTATGTGACAACTGAATAAAAAGTCATTCTGTGGGATTTGAAGCTATGCCTCTGTTTTATATACACATGTATATATTATATATATATATATATATATATATATATATATATATATATATGTTTAAGATATATATGATTATCTCCTTTTAAAAAAAAATTTGGGGGAGGAGGGGTAATTAGGTTTATTTATTTTAATAGGGGTACTGGGGATTGAACCCAGGACCTCATACATGCTAGGCATGCAATCTACTACTAAGCTCTACCCTCCCCCTGATTATCTCCCTTCTAAAAAATGTGTAATATGTATGTGTATGTGTGTATTTAGAATGGAAGGGTAGCTGACTGACATAGGAATGTCTTTGATTACAGTAACTAGTGTGATTTATATAAAGTCAGCCCTATCAGAACACTATAGGGGAAGAGAGTGAAAGGATTGTTCAGTAAATAGATGTAAGAACAGGATTGCTTGGCCTCTGAGATGGTTTCTCAATAAACAACTTCAGTGGCTACATGTCAATGTGCTCTACCAGGGTAATGAGCCACAGGTCTCCTAAATGGTCAGTTTCCAGATATTTGGAGTTATTTCTGATTCAGATAGAACAAATAAAAATCAAATGGAGAAGAATGAGATTTTGTTGCTAAGTTTACCTTCTGCTCATAATCTGTCATAAACTGTAACTATGTATTTTTAATAACAATTTTTGCTGGTATTTTGTGAATTTATTTTTCTGTCACAGTATGATGAACTTTAATTTGGAGCTCTGGGCTGTGTGTCTTCTAGAAAGGAAATCCAGTATTAACTGGTATTAGGCCAATTAGTTTGTAACTGAATTAAACTTTCTGTGCGGTACCCTTATCCCACCCCGACCAACGGAACTGGTTTAACAGTTTTGGTATCAGTTAGGCATTTCTTGTAAATGTTCATAAATAATCAATTCTCTTTGGCTTTATAAAACAAGGGATGCTTCACACAATTCTAACATGTTTTAATGCTTTTTTGGGGGGGCAAACAAAACAAGTGATTATATGAATATTTTAAAGTACTTTAGTGCTCTGATTATAAACTGAGTTTATCTCCACAGTGTGTACTCCTCAATATTACATTATGAGGTCTAAAATCATGCAAATGTAATATATACTCTCTAAACTGTATCTATGTGGGCTACATATTTTGAATTCAGAAGATATTTGGATATTTCCATACTTCCAGGGTAATAGTTGGATTCTAGGAAGAAAAATTCTTCTAAAAATAAATTATTTAACAGACTACAACAAAGTCCTGATATCTATTCTACTACTAGAAAAATTTCTTGATGTTTTTTTCTTAATAGTTACAATTTAATTAAATTTATACTCCTCCAAGAATTTATAACAGAAACCTTGATAATTTTAGATATCTGTATTTTACACTTAAAAAAATGAGATCTTAATAGATCTTAAGTGACTTGCTTAAGAACATCTAGAAAACTAAGGAAAAGAAACAGAATTCAAACCCAGATCCTTCTACTAACCTTGTGTTTAATCTGCCCCTCCTACCTGTTTACCTAGGTTATATAGTGACTGAAATTACCACCAGGCTTTGCATTATGTGATGAGGGTCCAGGACACTAAGGACACTGATAGCTTGAAGATGCATGGAAAGGTGGGTGGGAGTGAAAAATAGTGAGATCTGGAAACAGAAAGGGAGAAACAGAAAAGGGAGACTGAAGATGAAGAAGGCTCAAGATAAAGTACCTCATTCAAAATGCTTGTATGGGCAAATTCAGCCCAGAAGCAAATACAAATTATCCTTATGGATAAAGAATTCTTTTCTTCTTCTTTTTTTTTTTTTTTTGAAGCCATCTTTTTCATTTTCTACAAGTTGGATTTCATTTATGAGGTGTGATATCAATTCTTACGAGAAATAAGTGTTTAATTTGCATAAAGAGGTTTATAAGTTAGCACTGCTCCACACCTGGCTTTATTCACACCATTAGAAGAAATATCTTCTCTCTCATTTCTTTCAACTGTGGCTGATAGAGTAAGAAACTTCCGTTCATTCTCCCCAGAGAGCACAGTTAGGAAGAAGACTTTCTCGGTTCTGCTCCCTCCCATCTCTCTCTCAGGAAGTCGTGAATTTTCGGATTGGTGAGGTTGAGACAAAAAAGGTCAAAATATGTGTCTCAGCCCACTGTCTCTTTTGGGAGCAGTCTGTTTTCAATTCATTTTGGTTATAGACCTCAATTCAGTGAGTTTACCAGGCTCTTTCCCCTACATCTGGAGTCCCTCCCTGTAGTGCGTATATGTTTACTTCTGGAGATAAAGTAGTTAATCTGGCCAGGGTTCGTGATGTAGTTTTTGACTTACTTTTGTAGATAATAAAGCTGTTCGTGTTTATGACATATTCATGCATTACTTCAGAAGGATGACTCTCAGCTTGTATTACCCTAAACCTACAAAGATATTTTGATATATCTTAGTTTTTAAGTTGTATAGTATTTTTCAAGTCTACCAGTTATAGACATTTTGCTTGTTTCCAGTATGTTATCAATTGGAAATTTGATGCAAAACAAGTAATGCTACAATAAACCTCTTTGTTTATAATTTGGCATATGTTTTATATTAAAATTTGAGATTAATAGTAAAGTCAAATCATACATGCACTTTAAATTTTGCTCCATATTACTGCCTTCCTGTGCAAAATTCCACCAATTTATGATGCCACAGACAAAAGTAAAACAGTGCTTATTTGTCACACCCTCAGCAAACCTTGGTTTCTATAAACTGTTTTTAAAATTTTCAGTGTGATAGACTGTTATCACTTCTATCCTTCCCTGTGTCTAATTTTCTTAATGTTTTTAACAATGTGATTTTGGCCACAGGTGTATATCTTTGGCTATGAGATTTTTCATTTCATTTTAACCTAGTGTGTTTTGTTTTTGTTTTTTTTTTCTCCTTGGTAGATTCTTATTTTATTGAATTAATGTTCTCATGGTATTTTTCTGTAGGATTACTCTTGGGGCATTTTGTCATTTTGTTTGATTATATTTTATAGAATGAATTCCAAATCTGCTGCTTGCATGTTCTTTTATGTTCTTTTATTGCCTTGTCTTCTTACTGTAAACTAATCTCATACGTGCCATGATTCTCTGGCTTCCTGGGCTTAAGATGGACTGCGCTTTCACTCTGATGTATTGTGGATGAATTTGTCTCCACTTTTTCATGTTGAGCTACAGTTGGAGGTTTGAATTTTGAAATGTGTCTACTTTTTCTTTAGCCTGAGTGTGTAGGGAACAGACAGGTAACTCAGCCGGTGTGCAGCCTTGGTTAAAGGGCCTGGACTCCTGTTCCCACATCTGAAATGTTATTAAAACCCCAATATAAGGGCTTGCTGCATGTTTCCTGGAGAAAGTTTTATTTCCCTGGAGAAACAGATTCGCTCTTGAATCAATTCCCTAATTTAACATGGAGTCACCAAGTCTTTGCTTGTATCGACCAGACGTTTCCATCTCCCCACTTGCCCAGTCTCCTCCTGGCATTTCACCCTATATTCCGTATTCCAAGCCTCAGTGGAAAATAAGGATTTGGTTAAAAAGGAATATGGTGTCTTCTTGTGTGCCAGAACAACCTGTTCATTCAAAGTTTTATGTAAGTTTTTTTTCTCATCATTATGCTAGAGACATAGGTTCTGGGGTCTTTATGATGGTACCTTACTTCCTGTCTGCTTTCTTTCTGGTTTTGAGACATCAAAATGATAAGCTGTAACTACTTTCCTGTTTGTGATAGGAAATGAAAGTTAATTTTTTTATGGAAATTATCAGGTGTCTCTCAGGCTCACTTTGTCCTTAAAGAGAGTCCATTCATGAGATGTTTTCTGCATTTTGTGTTACAAAACAAAGATAAGTGTCATATGTTTTCTCAAAAGCACGGCCCCCACCACTGTTTCGAATTTAGCCTGAGTTCGAGAATTGAAGCTCTACTTGGACGCTGGTTTGATTGGAGGCATTTTCCTCTGTACCCCTATACAGTCTATTGTTATGAGCCTCCTGGTGGTCATTGGGGTGAACCCCAAACTGCCTTTCCCTCCTCTCTGAAGTCCATCCTCCAGTAGAAATACACGTAGCCTCATTTGGGTATAATGAATGCCGAAAAACAAAAGCAAAAAACCTAAAACCCATAAAAGACACTATCAGAATCAGTCAGAACTAGCTTTGAATCCTGGTTGTCACCTGCTTATTGTCTGAAAGGTAGCAGATTACTTAACAACTCTGAGAAATGCTTCCTTAAAAGTCAAAAGATCATAATGACATGTACCTAATAGAAACTTTGTGATGAGTAAATGAGATATTTTATTAAGGTAGTGAGAAAATTCGAACAAAAAAAAATGCTTTCTCATAACTTCCATTTCTCTAAGCTAGACAGTTTTCTTGTACTATATTTCATTTTGTATAAATACTACTTCCATTTTATATAAACATTTTTATATACACTATGCAATCTGAAACGTGCAATGGCCTCTGATGTTTACAGCTTCATCTTTAAAAATTTAGAGATATATTCTTTGCTCTTATTCTTACAATCTAGTCGATGTGAATGAAACTTTTGGGCAGCTGGAAATGAATTTTTTCTCTAATCCACCTATGAGAAATCATCTACAATTAAGTAAAAGGCAATGCTGTAGAAAGGTGAACCATTCTGCCGGTACTTTAAAAACTGGATATTTGGGTTGTAGACGTTGACAGAACACTCACATTATCTGGGGCCTCAAGCATTTGATATCCAAATAAATGTCACTTTAAGTTATGCTTCCTAACATCTCTGAGAATGTTGCCAGGAGGGGCCAACTTTTTATAGCAGATGTTAAGACTTCATTGTTTTATCACCAAGGTGATTTGATTGATACATATTTTAATTTAATTCACACTACAGTTATATGATATGTTTACTTCCATCAAGGAAAGAACATCAGAAATTAGAATTTTCATTGTGATTTTTGTCTTTAGTATTTCAGATTTGTTTAAATTACCTGAAATTGCTGTAGAAAACAAACTTTTACATTTATTCTGTACTTTTTATTGGTTATGCTTGTTCTGCCTTCCCCAAATTTTTAAAATAGTTTGAGTGGTACCATAAAGATTTAATATGAAAAATAATAATGTGTTTCTGTAATCTTTAAAAAATTCTTTTGAATGCTGAGTTAGGTGAGTTTCTGCAACTTAGCTTTTTTTTTTTTTTTTCCTAAGGAAACAGTGTGCTACCTAGTCTACCAATAGATTCACTTTTACCATGGAAAAGTGAAACTATAATTCACAAAGGTGCAAGAAATATTGATGGAAAATCTGGTTATAGATAACATTAAAGCATTTTATGTTTTATGTTTTTGTTTGGGTTTTCCTCATCTTAGTTGGATATATAGCTGTCCCTCTGTATCCCTGAGGGATTGGTTCCAGGACCACCCTTGGATACCAAAATCTACTGATGCTTCAGTTTCCCTTGCATAAGATGGTGTAGTATTTGCATATAACCTACACACATCCTCCTATATACTTTAAGTTATCTCAGTGTTACTTATAATACCTACTGAAATGTAAATGCTATGTAAGTGGTTGCTGACGTGCAGCAAACTCAAGTTTGCTTTTTGGAACTTCCTGGAAAGTAAAAAAATATATTTTTGATCCACAGTTGGTTGAATCCACATGGGTACCATGGGCTAACTGTAGTTACTTAAAATACACATAAACACACACACAATTCTGAGTATAATTTGCTTTTCGTATGGAGATTTAATCCATTTACATTTATTGTCATTAAGGATAAGTTTTGTTTTGATTCTTTCTTGTCTCTTTTACATGTTCTTATATTCTTCCTTTTGCTTGTATTTTGTGTCTTTTATGTTCTTCACTCATTTTATTATTTATTTTTTATTAAATACTCTTAAATAACATGGAAAAATATAATTTTTGGCAACGAATTTAGTACTATTTTCTCATGTTTTCCCCTCTCTTCCCAATGTTTTATTATATTTTAGAGTTCGTAATCAGATATTTTTGTTATTTTCTATATAACATTGTCTATGTTTCATGACACATATTTTGTATAATCTTTCTATGCTATTTTTACCATTTATAAAAGGTACTCATATCTTCTTCACTTTCCCATGTATTTGTCTAGGAGCAAGGTATTTTGCATTTACTTTACCGTGAGAGTATTTCCGGTAGGACCATTAAATTTATTTTTCATTGCCAATTCTGATCTCTATGACAGAACTACAAATTTTAATTCTCCTATGTGATTTGTTATATTTCTTGAAATTATTTCTGGTGTCTATAAACCCTTTTTAATCCATTCTGCTGTTCTTTCTCCTAATTTATTTTTTGTATATTCTGCTCCAAGTTTATTGAAGCTACATATCCCGCATACTTAAAATTAACTATTAAACATTTCCTAAAAAATTTTTGTGATAAAGTGTTTTCACCATCTTTTTTCTCATTAGGTAATAAAAAACAGGTGTAATGTTTTTGTTGCAGATTTTTCTTTTATTAGCAATTTACATTTTGTGTGTATGGGGGGGCTTGCTTTTGTGATTATTGTCATTTTAATATTTCTATTTGAATTTCCTGAAATTATAGGTATTTGTACCACAGTGAATATATTTTATGATAGGTAGGATGAAAGTTAGTATATTTCCCTTTTGTCCAGATGAAGATCCAGAAGTAAAAGAAAGCTTTTCTCATTTAAATATTTCTTTCATAGTTTCTTTCCAGGTATTGCATGGCACCGAGTGCAAAGTAGGTGATCAATAAATACTTTTTAATAAATAATCTAATGATCTGAGGGAAGTCATTTAGTGGAAGAAGGGAAGTACAAAAGTCACAATGAAGAAAGGTTAAGTAGGTCAAATAGTAAGGGACATGTCAAGATAAATTTCACATATTAGAACTCATTTTAAGACTAGGTTAAATAACAGTGATATAATCATATTTGTATTTTATGCAAAGTACTTTGGCGGAAAATTGACAGTACTGGAGAATCGTGATGAGTTAGGTGATGAGCATAGTTCACTTAAGAATTGATAAAGGATCAAACATAAATGATTCAAAAACTAATTGGAATATAGAATTGTTAGTACTTGCTGACTTTGTGTGTATATGTGAATCTGTGTGCAGGAGATAAAGAGAGAAAGATCAAGGATAATACTCAAGTTTCATGATATGGCTACTCACTAAGAGGAAAATTGGGAAGAATGTTCTCATATTTTCATTGATACTTCCTTGATAGTTTGCATAGAGTGAGATGTATGTAAAACTAGAATCTCCAAGATATAGTACTACTAAGATTTTCCATGACTTTAACCCAGCTTGCAACTATTGGTTGAAATTATACACTATTCATTGTCACTTTCTGGGATTTATGCCTTTGAGATAAAAATTGGCACCTGTACAAAAATAAAATAAAATGAAATAATTAGGTTTGACCTAATTAGTAAAATCTCTCCAGATTATTGGCAAAAAGTAAATTCTTAATTCTCTTTTAAAATTTCTTTGAGCTCTTAACCTATTTCTCAGTCTTTGAAAATATTTTGTAGAAAGCTTGAGGAAGTTGTCTTGGGAAACAATAGATATAAATTAAACCCCTTTGTCACTAAACATTTCTAACACCACAGTTGTGTGATACTGTTCCCTTTGTTTAAGTCCTTTGAAAACCACCTTGATTCATTCTTCTGTTTGCTATAAACTTTTTGTTTTTTTTTATAAACTTTTTTTTTTTTATTTAACTATAGTTGATTTATAATAGTGTTAGTTTCAGGTATACAGTTTCAAATTCTTTTCCATTATAGGTTATTACAAGATATTGAATATAGTTCCTTGTGCTAAACAGTAGATCTTTATTGTTTATCTATTTTGTACATAGTGGTGTGTATGTGTAATCCCATTCTTCTAATTTACCCTATCCTCTTCCCTTTTCCATTTGGTAACCATAAGTTTGTTTTCTATGCCTATGAGTCTGTTTCTATTTTGTAAATTTTTTTTACATTCCACATATAACTGGTATTATATTTGTCTTTCTCTGCCTGATTTACTTAGTGTGATAATCTCTAGGTCCAACCATGTTGCTACAAATGGCAATATTTTATTCTTTTTTATGGCTGAGTAAAATTCCATTGTATACCACATCTTCTTTATCCATTCATCTGTTGATATACATTTAGGATATTTGCCATAAACTCTTGACTATTTTATTTTCACTGGATAATTACCTTATTTAGGTACCTTATAATAATATAGCTCACTTGCATGGTATCCTATTGGGTTTAGAATTGCAGGTATAAAGATTTTTCAGATACACCTTAATGAAAGAGAATGGCATGTGGAAATACTCTTCTGGAAGAAGCATGGGAATGTTTGGCAGTTTTCATTATTTTCTAATTGGGTCACTTTGAGCAAGTCTTTTCAGTCCTCAAATTTTATTCTTACATGAAAAAGCATAAGGTAGTAATGATCTCTAAAGCTAAGATTCAAAGACCTCAATATGCTATGTAACTTATTTGTCTTATGGATATAAAAGTAGTGTCATATTCCATGCTCTGTCATTTTCCAGGAAACATTAAGTGAAATTAATACTGAGTTAATTGGCATCATAAATTATTTGTATGTTTAAACTGGAAATTGGTAGAAAAAATTTAAGTGTATTTATTGCCTTGTGAGTATATGAAAGATTATAATAGAAATTCCTGACACTATGCTTCTCTAATTCATTCTAACCTTTCAGTTGGCCCATTCATGAAGTAACTGAGCTCTACAAATTGTGACTAGTTATCTCATCTTCATCTTGTCTCCTTTAATTCCTTCATTTTATTTAATATGACTTTAGCAGATAGTTATTTATAATAGGATAGCTAAGAAATAATAAAGCCATCATATTTAAAGTCAAGTATAATGGCTTTTCTTGGCTCATATGTACAAAATCAGAAACTCTAAGAAATTTCATATTTTTAAATAGTTTTTTGTAATAGATAGCATTTATAAGATAAATTTTACCTGTTTTCTACCATTTGTAGAAATTTAAGTCATTATTCTCAAAACAATGGATTTTACTCTATGAAATTCCCTTGAGATAAGTATTTAAATATTTGAAATACACACCCCAGAATGTCCTCTGAAAAGTTCTATGTCTGGGGTTGGGCAAAGTAAGGCACATGATATAATAATGTATGACAAAAGACAGCTGAGGTTTCATCAATTGAGTAAATTAAATTAAAGAAACATGTATTGAGTGACTACTAGTTGACAGACATTGGGATTAAAAAACAGAATAATATAATATTAATGTTATTAAGTAATTGGTCAATTCATCAAGAATATATAATATATAAAATTTACATATAAGTAACAACATACCTACAAAATATATAAAGAAAAACTTGAGATAATTAAAGAAATAGATATACCCACAATCAGCAGATTTTAACATATCTACCTTAACGGTTGAGAAAATAAACAAGCAATAAATAGAAATATTAAAAATCTGAATAAAATTTAAAATTAAATTATCAATGTATATAGAACACTGCATAATGTATATTTTTTTTCTAGAACAGACAGAACATTTATACAGTTGACCATATACTAGGCCATAAAGAAAGCCTCAGTACAATTTAAAAGATTAAAATTATTCTGAGAATTGTCTAACTGTAATGAAACTAAATTAGAATACAATTTAAAAAAGAAAAAAATATCCCCTAAATATTTTGGAAGTAAGCAATAACATTTGACATAACCCATGAGTCAGAGAAAAAAAATCTTAATGAAAATTAGAAAATAGAAATAGAAAATATCATCTGAATGATAATAAAAATAAAACATTAAAAAAGTGTGGAATGCAGCTAAATTTATGTAGGAGGAAAATTTATAGCATTAAAACCATGTATATTAAGAAATAAAGATGCTGAAAATCAATTACATATTTTTTTAAAGTTATAAATAACAGAATTAAAGCAGAAATTGATAACATTATCAAATAAATTGTTATGAAAAAGTTATTAAATACAAAATGTACTAGAGAATACAGATAAAGACAAAAGTTGGATACTGAAAGTCTCTAGAAAGACCAATCAATAGAAAGAGAAAAAAGAGGGAGAGAAGGAAGATTCAAAGAACTTCATAAGTGCAAAAAAAAAAAAAAATCTGTGCACATTTTAGAGTTGTTGAACAAATAATACTAATGTATTTTATATATTAGCATATATGTTATATATTTGATATATATGCTAATATACATTATGTTTTATATTCTATATTATTAACATACATTTCTGGAGTTCAGCTCTGCTATGAAAGTTAGATCCGAACTGCCATGTGTCAGAGTAGCCAATTAAAGCTATAGTTTAAATAAATATAGTTAAAAATAAATAAAGGTAGCCAGAATGAGTATCGTTTTCTCATTCCTGATATTAGAGGAAAAACTTTGTGTATCACAGTTAAGATCTTAGCTGTAGACTTGTCATAAATGACCTTTATTGTATTGAGTGTATTCCCTCTGTACCCCACAAATGAAGGAAAGATAGTCTGTGTTCATGGATTGGAAGAATAATATTGTTAAGATGTTCATACTCCTAAAGCAATTTGCAGAATCAGTTTAATTTCTGTCAAAATTCTAATGTCATTTTTCACAGAAATAGGAAAAAAATCCTAAGATTCATATGGAACTCCAAAAATCTTTGAAAAGTAAAAGAAATCTTAAGGAAGAAGAACAAAGCTGGAGGCATCACACTTCCTGATTCCTAACTATTATTACAAAGCTATAGTAAACCAAAGCAGTATTGTGTTGGCATGGAAAGAGACACATAGTATGTTTTATGGACCTTGACTTGGGGGCATGGGGGAGTAGATGGAGAGCAGTGGGAAGGAGGAGGGTTAAGAGAGAAAAGTATAGGATTTTAAGTCAGAGTGGGGAAAAATGTCTTCAGGATTTCCCCATCCTCCCTCCTGATGAAGACTTTTGCCTGAGGTCTCAGATGAAGAGACCCAGGCATGAAGGTGCTGGGGCTAGCACTGTAAATATGTAAAGGAGCGTGGCTAGCCTGGGAACTGAGTCCTTGAGTGCACCTTCTTCAGAGGCTGCAATGCATTAGCTATGCTACAAGTCTGGTGTGAGGAGGGCAGCTTTCCTCCATAAAGCCTGACAGGTAAGATTTCGTAATTGGCTATGGTGAGGGCAGGCCTGAAAAAACACATGTAGGAGGCAGATTTGTTAACCAGAAGCTAGATTTCTCGATATTGAGCAATTTTCTACCAATATATTTTGGAAGACATAGACAAATCCCTACAACACATAATTTACAAAACTGATAAAAATACAAATAATCTATTTAATCAGTCCTGAATCTATAAAAGAAATTGAATCCATATTTTAAAATATCCTCCCAGAGAAATTTCTAAGCCCAGGTGGGATTTATCAACAACTTCCTCCAAATAGTTAAACAAATAAAGCCATTTAAATAAAATTATTAGAAAATCAGGAAAATAGTAAATAATTCCAAGTTTATTTTTATCGAGTTATCATTATCTTAACAAGAAAACCAGACTAGGAATCATCAGGGGGAAAAAAAATTATGAGTAAACTCTCCTCAGGAACACAGAAGACAAAATCACAAATCTGACAATATATTAAAAATGTTAAAAAACACAAATAAATATGTTTAACCTAGGATTTTAGAATTAATCTAGCATTAGAAATTAAGCTATCATAATTCACTATGTTTAAAAAATATGGAAGAAAAATTTCATACCCTCATTTAATTGAAAAAATGCCTAATTAATTGAAAAAATAAATTAAAAAATATCTACGTTCCTTATAGAAACTACTAATCAGGAGTAAAAGAAAACTGTTATTCAGTAGGTAGCACCCACAAAACTCTACAAAACAATTCATACTGATTTTTCAAATATTGAAAGCTTTTCCCTGAGACTGAGAATGGGAAGATGATGCCCCTTGGCATGACTTAACATTGTATTTGGAGTCTAAACCACCCATGTACAGGGCAAGGAGGAGGATGTATAAATATGCAGATGGATGGATGGATAGAAGTTGAAAGGAAGAAATAAGACTGTAATTATAGTCTCAAGTTGGAATTGTAGGTTGGCAAAAAGTCTATATGACAGATATAAAGTCTTTTAGTAAATAAAGTGAATGACCAGGTGATTATTATATGAGATAAGCACAAGGAGGGATTGAAAATAGCTAAACCAGAAATGATAAGATCAAAGGACAAGTGAGTATGTACATGAACATGGAAGAAAGATAGTTTGAAGGTATCATTGAGGAGCCCTAAGCAAATTTGAGGTGTGTGTTATGCAGAAGAATCATCAAAATCCAGTTCAATATTTTGGATAATCTTAGGAAGCTTAGGTAAAGAAGTGTGATATATAAAACAAATTATGATAGTTGGAATTCAAATAAGCCCTTTCCATTTTACAGAATCAATATCTAGAAAGAGTAATGAAGGGCTTCCTTATTTTAAACATCAAACTTTTAATCATTTTGAATGTCTTAATTGCGTATATAGTATGGTTTCTTTCTGAAAGTATACTGTATAAAATTCAGTCTTTACTTCATAATTAAATATATATGTGGATATGTATATATACATATATATGAAGCTGTCTCCATCTCTAAAATACAGAGATAGCCTCAATATTTGACTGTTTTTATCAAGAAGTGCTATAATTTGTTAGTGTGCTCAATTCTTTTATGTTTACTCAATAGTACAATCCCGTGTTGAGTTTATCTTGTTAAAGGATTGACTCAGAAATTAAAATTTTCAAGAGTTTACTTGTGCATACATACACCGATTCAAATCCAGTAGCGCCAGACCAAAAGTGATTAGGAGCATGCCCCGGCAGGATCTAAGGCAGACCTTTTTATAGAGAAATCTTGAAGCAAAGCAAGGAAATTATTTGATTGGCTGTACCTTAAGCAGTTGCCTTATTTGGGAAAGCGTAGTTGGTGGTTTGTGATTGGTTGTTCTTAAGTTTCATTTTCTCAGATCTGCATGCTTCAGCTTTGGCCTAGGTTTAGGTTTGCTTGTGAAGACTGCCAAGGCATTAGAGCCAGCCCAGTCTAACACTTCCTCCCTTAACTACTTTAATGACCTCAGTGTAGTTTGACCTCACCCCCAACATAACCATATACAGAAAATCCATTCCAAGTAGATTATTTACATAAATATAGAAGAAAAATAAATCCCTGGTGCTTCTAGAGAGTGCTGAAAGAATTCATTTCTGAATTGTGGTGTAGAAAGTTTTATTAAAGAGAATGCATAAATCACTAACCAGTAAAGGAAAGGGATTGATAGATGGGACTGCTTGCATGTAAGTTAAAACCTTCTCTCCCAAAGCCAGCATTAAAAAGATTATGCATTAAAGCTATGGACTGGGAAAAGTATTTGCAATGTAGGTAAATAAGAATAATTAAATCAACAAACCCTTTCTGAATTTCAAACACATTTATAGCTGAGGTCAAATTTTACACATTTTCAGAGTTTTGAGAGAACTCTTGTTTCAACTTAACTACTTTCATTCTCCTAAAAGTAGATCAAAAGTAAGAGTGCAGATTAAACTGTATAATGAGCAGTTAACTCAATAACTTTTAATGACCATAAAAAGCAGATATGTCCAGGACTGAAGCACAATCTCATCCAGGGTCATAAAAGTCTATTTTATGTGCTGTAAATCTCACAGGAGCTGTGAAGTATGTGTCCCCTCTCCTAGTCTGAAATCTTGTGGCTTGTCTGATTGCCCTTTACGATGAGTGAGGTTAATATCTCTCGCCTATAAAATCTCTTGTCTATTTTATAAGAAATGCAGATAAAGATTGTGAACTCAATACTCACATTTGCTGACATACAGCTATTTACTCAATCTGCTTTACTTAAAAATCATTCAATTAAAAAATCTTATCCCAAATTCTTTATGTTCTTAAAAAATTAATCTTATTTTTCATAGTACATTTCTGATTAAAAAAATTCAAGTTTAATAATGATTAGTGTAATCAAATATTATTCATTCTTACTAACAATATGGGAAAGGGCAATTTCACATAACTTTCTGAAAGTTTTTTTTTTAAAGCCTGAATACCTCCATACATTAAAAATCTAGACAAGGAGGGGAAGGGATTTGTTTTACTCTAGGTAATGTCTGATTCTTTCACTTTGCATGTTTCAGCACTGCTTATGAAATTAAGCTAGCAAAAGATTTATTAACATCTGACACACAAAAATCATACTGACAATTCTTTATCAACTTTTTGGCTCTGTTAGTTAAATACAAACATTCCATTAACTGTAGGAGAAGGAAAACTAATAGTTTTAACATACATATTCTAGATAGTGAGAGAGCACTGCTGTTTTTTAGCTATTATTTCCCATAAAATCTTTTTAACTATTGTTTATTATAGCTACTATTTATGATAATGCTGTTGTATGCATTATTACAGCCCTGTATTTCAGTAAAATGCCCAATAAATGTATTTCAAAAATGCATTCTTCTTTAACTGCTTGAGATAAAATGTTGCTGTCATTTTACTGAACTGCACAAGCACATAAACATGGCAATAATAAATGTTCTAAAGTGTCTAAAGCACTGAATGGTAGGAAGTTAATCTGCATCATCACAACCTCTTTCATAACAACATTTTTTAATGAGTTGGATTCATCTACTCCATTTTGATGGCAAAAAGTGGATCATTTCTTGAAGAGATATGTCAGCACAAAGAGCAATATGAATTTTCCCTATACTTTAAAGGTCTGAAAATAGGAAATAAAACTTTCCAATTTAGTACAGAATATAACTCTTTATCTACCTTGGTTTCTTCCAAGATCACAGATTCATCATTTAACCTAGAACTCGATGTTCCAAATGGGAAAAGGGAAGCTGGGAAGAATTCTAAAATTAATGTTACAAGGTGGTATTTGTTCCAGTGAATTTAAACCAATTCCTTTAATCAGCATATGTCCTGATTTTGTTGCTGCACAGATGAAGTGGAACAAGTGAGATCCTAAGAAGTAATACTGTTTGTTACATTACACAAAGATTTGAGGGCCAAAAATATAGTCCTGACGGAAATCTTCTAGTATACTTCAAAGATAGTCACATTTATATGAGTAAAGTTCTATACAGTATTTTTTACTACTTTGCCTATTTGGAAATATTTCTTTATTTTTCTGATACATAATATAATTTCTTCATGCTTTTTTAATGAAAGGAGTCTATGAATCCTTGATAATCTGACAAAGGCACTGGATCTAACCCTTTTACATCTAATTTTTCAAACATTTTTACAGAATTCATACACGTGCAATTTATTAGACTTCCCACGGTTTTATGGACCCTGTTAAATTATTTCCTAGAGATTTATTAAAACTACGTGTAGTGATCATTAGGGTGGATATTCCAATTGTTTCCTGTATATTTTGTAGGAGACATGAATTTCCCTGCTTCTTTGAAATTAAGCTTGGCCACTGTGAAATTAAGCTTGACTTGCTCTGGAAAATACAACGTGAAATATTTGAGAGCCAGATTCTACATTACCTACACACTTTCTTTTTTTTTTTTTTTTTTTTAATTTCTCAGGTATAGAAGTATGTATTGAAATGAAGCCTTTATTAGCTTAATTCAGTAATATATTAAGCAGAACTTCCTGCATTGCACCTGTAGCATGAACCAGAAATAAATATTTGCTATCTTAAGCCTCTGAGAATTTTGGGGAGGGAAGAGGATTGTTATGCAGCAATATATGGGCTATCTTTACTCATACAGTATCCTTTCATATTTTTCATGATGATAATATAATGATAGGACAACTTTATATTTCTAAATAATGCCTTTTTTCTCCTTAGTAGCTATAAGGGATTTCAATTTTAAAAAAGAGAGAGTACGATCATATTAAATAATAACAATGTTCAGCATAAAATATATCATTGATATTTAAAGTAAAAATGTAAGATGACACATTTCTAAGCATACAAATGATAACTCATGTATTCAGAACTATGAATTGTGAGAAAGTTGTTAAGACTCCACAAGAGTCTGAATACTTTTTACCTAGGCTTCTAATAATCTGTGTGACTTGTTTCCAAACCTAAAAATAAAATGTTGCAAGCCACAGATTAGGATTGTTCATACCTACTGACCGTGCTAGAATGGAAATAAGGGGAAAAGACTCAAACATCAGTCGAAAGAAATAAAAAGAACACTGAACGTAAAGCCATTTTTTACAAGGCAAGTAGCCTTAAATATCTCAGTGGGTATTTGCGAAGTATAGCAATAAAACAGGTATGGTTCTACAAATATTCTTTTGCTGAATTCAGAACTACACTGAATTAAAATCACCATCCTTGATTCCAGAAGCTTTGTAATAAGTTTTGGAATCAGGAAGTGTGAGACCTCTAACTTTTTCTTTTTCAAGATTGTTTTGGCAATTTAGGGTATTGAGATTGTATTTCTCAAAGAAACATCATTGGGATTTTTTTATAGGAATTGCATTAAATCTGTAGGTCACTTTGGATGGTATTGATGTCTTAACAATATTAAGTTTTCCAATTCGTGAACATGGGATAACATTCCATTTATTTGTATCTTTAATTTCTTTCAGAAATGTTTTATAGTTTTCAGTGTACCAGTCTTTTGTCTTTTTAGTTAATTTCTAAGTATTTTGTTCTTTTTGATGCTATTGTAAATGGAATTGTGTTCTTAATTTCCTTTCTGATTGTTCATTGTTAGTGTATAGAAATGCAAGTGATCTTTGTATGTAGATTTTATATCCTACAACTATGCTGAATGTGTTTATTTGTTCTAATAGTTTTTCTTGTGGAATCTTTAGGGTCAAATACATATATGCATATAAGATTATGCCATCTGTGACCAGAGATAATTTTACTACTTCCTTTCCAATCAGATACCTTCTATTTCTTTTTCTTGTCTAACTCCTCTGGCTAAGGACTTCCAGCACTATGTTGAATAGAAGTGGCAGGAGTGGGGATCTATGCCTTGTTCCTGATCTTAGAGGAAATGCTTTCGATCTTTCATCATTGAATATGAGTTTAGCTGTGGTTTTCCTTTTTTTTTCTTTCAGTAGTTTGCATTATACACTTTACCATCATTTTATTTATAATTACAATGCCTTATAGCCTATCTTTTAAATTTTTAATATACTCTGATATGCTTTGTTTTGTGATTAGTCTTTACATAATTAATATTATTACTGATATATTTAACTTTTAATGTCTAATTTTTCCAAATTCTTCTACCTATGTTAATTTATCCCTCCTTGTCTTCTTAAATTAATCAAATATTATTTTATATTCCATGTTTTTCTCTGTTAACTTTTTTTTTTAAAGTATAGAAGCATCAGATAATTTTACTTTCAGTAAGAGAGAGTTTATTCATTCTTTTCTGTACAAATGGAATAGGGCTAGCCAATTTAATCATATTAGGGCTAGAACTGAACTGTGACACAGTTTCTGTTTTGGCAATATTCATTTTACCTCTATTTAACTACATTCTTTCTGATAATTTATATTATATCCTGGTGGTTTCACCATGGCCTTTAGAGCTACTAAGTACGTAAATCTAATATTTATCTCCTGGATTTTTTGAAAAAGTTCTAGAATGTGCTTGTTTTCATGTCATAAAATAATATTGCCAAGTTCACTCTTAAATGTATTTAGTAATATAGCTACCCTTGTTCTTGTCATCCTATTTATATAGCATATGAAAACCATATAGGTGGTTTCTCTCAGTGGCTAGAGCCAGCATTTTAATAGGTACTGTATTTACTAAAGATATACAGGTATTTATATTTTAAAAAATAAAATTCATTTAGAAAAGCTGGAATGTGTAATATATTAAAGAAAGAACTGGTATACCTTGCACATAAGAAAAATTCAACTTAGGCAGTCATTTAGCTTTGAAAATTTTAAAGTATATGTGTATTTCACTTATACTTTAAATTTTTCAAAGCTAAATGATTTTTATCATATATATGTATATAGTTTATTAAGGCTACATTATATGCCAGGAAATAGTCTATACATTTTGTAGGTACCAAGTAATTTAATTCTGATAACAAAATTTTGCTGCATGTTACTTTATCCACATTTAACACCTGGAAGAAATGAGTTACAGATAGGTGAGTAATGTGCTCAGGGTTACAGAAGTAGTAAATAATAGGACTAGAATTGAAACTCAGGAAGACTAGCGCCAGGATCCAAAGTCTTAACTCCTATGTGACACAGCTATGGGATACATTTGTGTCTGTAAATGTATGTGTACATATGTGCATTTAATATATTAATTACAACGTTTTATGTATTGTTCTTGCTCCTGAAAAATATTCGCTATACCCTAGTAAAAACCATAGAAATGGTAACAACGGTAAGTGATAGCCAGAGGCTCATAATAGTGTGCTGCTCGATTTATCTTTAAAAATAGGAGATATTTTAAAGAATACTAGCATGGAATAATTACCTAAACATGACCTATTTCGTGTTGTTAGCTAATGCTACTATCCAAACGTCCCTAATCTACCACCAGAAGCAATTGAAGAGGAAGTACAAAAGAAACCTAAGGTGGATTGATCTGTTGTGTTAAATCTTCATGACTGTGGAGAATGTGATAGATGTAAGTGAATTATCAAGCATTTCCATGAGAGTAAAGACAAATGTTATTTCAGTTTAGGACAGATAGCAATGAACACCCTACGTTTCACAGAGCACTTATTTCCACGTAATTAGAGAGATTCCAGTCATATATATGTAGAGATCACACTACACCAGCACTCCTGTTGAGTAAGTGAAAAGAGTAAAGAAGCTGGCAATCTAATTCCTGCATGCCAAGTAATATGTTGAGAGTTTGTTTTGCTCCACTAGTGTGTTTTCTTTGGCGGGATGAGAACACATAACTAGAGAATCAGGCACGTAGTAACCAATGAGGAGGAGAAGTCACTATGTTCTTTCCACGGTGACTTTGGTTACCTTTGAGAAACTAAATTCACAGGAAGCTCTAGGCTCATTTCCAAACAGTAATATCTAATGGAAAACAACAGGCTGATTAAAATAACTTTAGGAGCTCTGGAAACCAGTCAAAAATCTACAACAACTAAGCAAATGCCCAAACAAGAAAAAGTCATTCAAAATGGTAGAAAATTTCATAGCATTTTTATTCACCCTTGCTTCATTGCCTTCCCAGTGCTACACAGTTGGAAGTGGCTCAGTTCCAGATTTTTTTCCTTGAAACAGAAAATATTTGCAGTGCTTACAATATACTGACTCGTCTGTGGGCTTTCTAAAAGACTGCTCTCTGTCTTACCTTACTTGGAGATCAGGTGGGAATGACAGCATTGTTAGGATCTCAAACTGGAAGCCATAAAGGCATGATATGTGGTGCAGTTCATAAAAATTAAAGGACTGAGGACTCAACAGATGCCTGGGGACAAGAGATTATGAGCATAGGAATACAACAGATTATGTAAGACCCTGAGAAAAATGCTGGGTGAAACTCTTCAGGAAATTAAATAGTTTAAAAGCAGCTGAGGGAAATTGGAAAAAGAAGCACACCTGCATGGACCCAGACAGGACATATACCACAATACACCTCTGAAGAAATTATATCTGTACATCAGGCTTATCTTGAGACTTAACAGCCTGCTAACTAGTAAAGCTCTTCCACACCAGACTGCCAAGACTGGGAGAAGTTGTTGTTTCCTCAAACGCCAAATTTTCAATGAAAGATTATAATGCAAACAAAGACACAGGGAAATATGGCCCATTCAAATGAACAAAACAAAGCCTCAGAAATAGTCTCTGAGGAAACACACAAAAGACACAGTAAACAGTGACTTAAAAACAACTCCTTTAAATGTGTTTGAAAAGCTGAAGGAAAGCATGGATGAGAATTAAAGAAAAATTTTAAATTATGAACAAAATGGGAATATCAAAAAAGAGAAATTACAAAAATAATCAGACAAAAATTTTGGAGATGAAAAATATAATTGAATTGAAAAATTTACTGGTATTGTCCAACAGCAGACTTGAACATGCAGAAGGAAGAATCAGAAAACTTGAAAAAATTCTGAGTTTGAGAAGCAGAAAGAAGAAAAAAAGAAAAGTCAAAAGAGAGAGTTTGGCAAAATGTATTAAAAATGCAGGATTCGATGGTATATTATCACAAAAAACACAATTTAGATCTAAGAACACACATAGGTTGAAAACAAAAGGATGGAAAAGTATTCCATGTAAATAGTAACAAAAAGAGAACAGAGATGGCTATATTAATATCAGACAAAATAGTCTTTAGGTAAAAATTTTTACAAGAAACAAAGAAAAGTATTATATAATGATAAAATAGGCAATTCATTAAGAAGACTGTAATCATATATGTACCAAACATCAGAGCTTCAAAATATGTGAAGTAAAATTTAACAGACTTGAAGGAAAGGAAAAGGATAACTCTATGATAATCGTAGGAGACTTTAATATCCTACTTTCCATAATGGGTAGAACAACCAGACAGAAGATGAATATGGAAATGAAGCACCTGAACAACACTGTAGACCAACTGTAGCTAAACAGACATGTACAGATCACTCCATCCAACAACAGCAGAATATATCTTTTTCTCAAGTGCACATAGAACATTCTCCATAAAGAGCACATTATGTTAGGCCACAAAACAAGTCTTAAAAAGAAAGAAATAAAGAAATTAAGTTGAATAAATAGCTTGGAAATTTTTAACTTTTGGTGGGAGAAATATAGAGGTCACAATTTCTCTCTGCAGGAAATAAGAAAATCTGGGGTGCAATTTTCTAAAATAATCATTTAAGGACACTTGAAATATATGATAAATGTAAGATAAAATACTTCTTAAAAATTGTTAGATCTCTGTATAAAAAGATGTGTTGAGTCTTTAGCAGCTTGCTCCATCCCATCCCTCTCCCATGAGCTCGTTAGATTCTTGGCTGGGGGATCAAACAACTGTAGTTACCAGAGGTAGAGATTCAATTCAGAATCAGGGATAAAAACCAGCATCACAAGTTAGAACAGAAAGGGAAAACTTGCAGTTTTCCAATGCATTTTGGAGTATTTGGCTGACGAGCCAGAAATTTAATGGGAAGAATCTGAAAGTGAAAAATCCATAGGGTAAAGATAATGTCTTCACATATACTGGCTAACCAATAAACTATATATTCAGGAGACCCAAGAAAGCACAGCAAATTATGAAACTCAAGTAAATACTTGAGAACTGGCTGCAAGTTTGAATGCTTTCAGCCAACATATAGCTTAGTCAGCAGAGCTTGAAGTATCTGATCACAATGTCTGCCAAAATATTTGCTGACCACTGAACTATGCAAATAAAAGTCTGGTCCCTCAGGAGCCAGGCTAAAAAGTATAAATTAAAACTATAAGATCTGATGACAGACATCATCTTGGGAAACAATGCAGGGGAACCAAATATCACAGCTTAAGTTCAACCAAGTTAGCAAAACACAGAAACCAAAAAACAGGAACAGAAACAAAACTCTCAAAGATAAAGTAAATCATGTGCCACGGTTGCTACAAAACACTGTTTTGTCCTATTCCAAAAATCTGTTGATAGTGTCTTTTTTATGGTTTTTGTATCTTGAAGTGACAGTAGTAATGCCCATAAGACTTGATTTATATATTGGACAGTTTCAATCATACTTTTTAATATAGAATCTTTGTTTATTCAGTTTGATTTGTGATTGACATAGTTTGAATGTTGGGGCAGAGGGTGTTCAGAGATAGCTACTTTCAGTTTAATGGATTTCATTGTCTAAGGTACAAAAATTAAGTGCTTTTTATCTCTTTCAATTGCATAATTGGACACAGAAATGTGATCATAGCTTTTAAACAGTGGATACCTGTAAAGGTTTATGAGTGACTGTAGCTTTTAACTTCAGGTTATAAAGAGATTAGAAATGCTTTTTGTGTGACCAAGCAAAATAAAGAAATCTCCTCGTAAGACTTGTTAATCAAATTGCTTGATAATGGAAGGAATACAGAAGACTTTGGGAATTGATGAAAAGCTTTTGCCAAATGTGAAATCAGAGATCTGGCTAAAATCCTATTTAGTGAAATTAAACATGCTATAATTTCATTGTTGCATAATATTTTTTAAATAATAAAGACATTGAAATCATTATATTCACTCATTATTCCTTCACAGAGTAAGGAAAATTAATGTTTGTGGCTTTTCTATTAGACACATATATAAAATTTTAAAATTATTGTCTAAAATATATTGTTTGTTAAAGACTAATATATCTATAATTTAACATTTAAAGTAATTATTTTCATATTAAAATGTTCATAAATGTAATTTTTATATACATATATAGTTTCATTAGATGAATAAATCAGGATTAATTTATTTCTTCATTTGTCCTATTATAAGTGATAATTCAAGTAATATTTATGATTAAATATGTATCTGCATTTCCTTTAGACTATATTGTAGATGCAAATGTCATTTTATCTATTGATAGTTCTTTCCATGCAAAAATATGCTTAACGCTATTCTATATATCCTAATACTGTAATAATAACAATAACTATGTTGCCTAGATGTTTTTTGATTTATTTTATTTTGATTTTTCTTCTTTCTTTCTTTTTTTTTTTTTTTAACTGATTCTTGTCCAGGAAACTATTGTGTAAACAGAGTAGTTGAGAGTAACCTGAATTTTAGTGATCTTAAGTAGATTATTTTGGATGATGGGCCAAGATGAAAAAAAGGCATCAATAAAGAGCTACCTTCCCCTATTCTGTGAAGGTTGTTTCAAACATAAAAACAAATTTAACAATTTTGAAAAAAATAGTAGAGTATGACTATACATTGAGTGTAAACTTTCATAATTTCTTTCATATATATTTTTACTGAAGTATAGTCAGTTTACAATATTGTGTCAATTTCTGGTGTATAGCATAATGCTTCAGTCATACATGAACACATATATTTTCAAATTCTTTTTCACCGTAAGTTACAAGATATTGAATATAGTTTCCTATGCTATACACTATGAACTTGTTGTTTATCTATTTTATATATATATTAGTTAGTGTCTGCAAATCTTGGACTCCCAATTTATCCCTTCCCACCCTCTTTCCCCACTGGTAACCGTAAGTCTGTTTTCTATGTCTGTGAGTCTGTTTCTGTTTTGTAAATAAGTTTTTTTGGCTTTTTGTTTTTTTTGGATTCTACATATAAATGATATCATATGGAATTTCTCTTTCTGGCTTACTGCACTTAGAATAACAGTCTCCAGGTCCATCCATGTTGCAGCAAATGGCATTATTTTATTCATAATTTCTTTTAATAGTACATCTAACCTAATGTACTTCTTAAAATATACTAGTTAAAAATCAAACTACATTTATTATATTAATAATAATTATCAGGAAAAGAAATTGATAAGAATTCTGAGCCAAATGATAATATGTATTAACTAAACAAGATTTTTTTTACAATTTTATATAGATAGCATTTCACTGAGATTGTAGTAAACTTCAAATTATGAACAAGTTCTTCTTTGCACATTTACCTTTATGTATTTTTCATGGCATCTTTCAATAGATGTTAATTAAAAGGAATGTGATACATGCATTTATACATATTTGTATCAAAGAAGAGCTACAAAGTATACAAAAAGAAAAAATGTAATCAAATAGCATTTTTTAAATTATTTATACTTGACTAATTATGGTAGAAATAAATCAAGATACATAAAATAGCATTCACAAAATGAATATCAAAAGGTATTTTCTATATCAATAAGTGCCTGCAAGACATTTAAAATAATTTCATGAATCCAAAAAGGAGCAGAAAGCAGCATGCCATTTGTATAATTGTTTAGCATCTCATTTTAAAAGCAATTTATCTACTTTGAATAAAATTATATTCACCAATAAATGATAAAAGCTCTATAAAGGAAATATTAAAAATAACATTGAGATGAATGTCTTGGAAATTTCTTTAATTTAAATGTTGTTTCTCCTCCAACAGAAAGCAAAAAATTCACAAATTAAAAAGCACCTGAAATAACTTTATCTTTTTCTATGAGAATTTTCACATTTGTTTCACAAATGATTCACAACATGCAGACATTTGAGCTTCTTCAAATCAAGATTAAATTTTCAAAGACATTTTCTTTAAAACTGAAAAAAAAAACCCTCAAATTGCTTGTCAACTACATTTAAGTAAAAAATGGTTTTTTTGAAGCCTCCATTTTTATGTCAGCTGACACTGCTTGAAAATCTACATTTCACGCTGTGTAAATACAACCTCTTTTGTACTATTTTCCTCAACATTTTCTACATTAGTCCAATCTGGAATCCTAGCAACAGACCACTTTGCTGTGTGCGATTTCTCTTTTTGAGCAAATAGCTTTTAATTGTCAGATAGCAGAGACTCAGAAACAAATGTCACTGAAGGTTTGACACCAGCACGTTTAGTAACCTGGATTATCATTTTCTCCCTTTAGAATCTTAATGAAAACCTTCTTATTAAATCCCTTAAACATATATGTAAATAATTCAGTTTACTTTTTTTTTCAATTATCAAAAAAGGTATACAACTAAATATGTGAATATATTCTGGCAAAAGAATCAAATTATACGGAGGAAAACTCAGTGAATGTCCAAGTTCAATCTCCTAACTGATTAATTCCTTGTTTCCAGACATAACCACAGACTATGGTTAACTATTTTGATTGTGTTAACTTGGTATTTTATCTACACATTAAATAAACATAATTATGCACATGTATCTCTTTAAAAAAAACATTTTTATTTAAAGGAGATTGTATTATTATGTATACTTATTCTAATATGATGTATTTTTTCAGTTAACAATATGCCTTTGAGATATTTTCATATCAGTAGTACTTGGCACAAAGTAATAATTATTATCTAGAATTTTGTTATTATTGTTTTGCAGTTTTTAAAAGGGGATAAACTTATCCTATCACATAAGCATTTGTTTCTTTTTGATGGATTTTTCAGAGTATAATTGTGTGGATTAAAACTACATATGCAATAGTGATAATTTTTAAAAATAATTATTAATGTGTTTTTTCAATTGTCATTTCTGACTACAGAATACTTACCTCAGTTGGTCTGAGTATTAATTGCTTGAGGAGTAGTATATGTTTTGTGAATGGACGATTAGGAATTATCCTAGAAGATTGGGAGAAAAAAAAATCTAACCTTCAAAACTAGGATTTTGCAGTAATATATTAACATTAAAAGCCAAAGTATTTTCTTGAGAGATTTTTCCTAGTTCTTTTAATGCTAATTTATCATTCCCATGGCTGAGGGAGTAGGACCACACTTTAACTTGTAAAGTAGACAAGATGACCCTTTTATCTTTGGCAACAATTTCTTGAAGTGTGGTGTTCTACAGTAAAAGTATGCAATATAGGAGAGAGAAAAGGAAAACCAAAAACTTTGGCTCTAGGAGTTGCAAAGCTGCTAAAACTGAAATTACTGAGAGTAAGATTGAGTGTAGAGCTGCAGAGAATTAACATGGGATCAATAAATCAAAGAAACTTTGACAGCAAATGTTCAGATGGAAGGAGGTCCTAAAAGTTTGTGTCTTGGTGTTTCTTGGCCACCCATAGTTTCCTTGAGGAATGGAATTGAAGCAGAAAGCTGAAAGTGCATCTAGGAGCTTGTCAAAGGAGAGCTTGAGGACAGGGTTTTAGTTGCTTTGCCCTGAGGGCTGTGTTATAGACCACCCTCTCTGGGACTAATTAAGTCAGAGCCCAGTATTTCAGATGACTACAGTGCTACAAGGGCCTGGGATGCCACTGAGTCAACCAGGGACTCTTACCCAGGCTCTGACCAAGACAAGATCACAAGTTATATCCTTTGTAAATTTCAGTCTTGAATGTAAGTGTGCAAGCAGAGGGAGTACAAGAGATATTGCCCCATAGAACAGGTAGGATTAGACAATAAAAGACAGCTTCATTTTGGCATTTTTCCCCCTAGATATTATTTATTCATTTTTAATTTTCAGTTTTTTCCTCAAAAACAGAAAAAATAAGAAGAAATGGAGATAGCAATTTTTAATCTAAAAGTGACTTGCAAGATAAAAAATATTTCCTTTAAATTAAAATTATAAAATACTTATATGATATAATTAATTTATTATAATTATTATAATAAAATAGTATAATAGTTATAATACAAATTTAGTAAGTTTTTAAAACAGTTTTTGCTGAATAGATACTTAGTTAATTTTCCCTACTAGCCAGCAAGGTGAAAGCTTAAGAGAAAGGTCAAGTTATTGGGGAAAAAAAAAGATTTAACATTTTCTTTGAACATCCGAATAGAAGCCTGAGTGAATTTAGCCAAGAAGCTTTACTTCTTTTTTGAGTTTGATAAGAAGTGTTTTATTATTGTATTTCTTCTTGTTATTTCTTGTTTTCTTCTTCTTCAGGAATGGGTTTGGGTTCTGCAAATGCTTTTGTTCTACTAATCACTTTATATTTGGTCAGCATTTCTTCACATGTACTTCACTAACTCCAATTCAAGAATATATAAACTCGGTGCTCCATGAAGAAAGGTTCCAGGGAGAGATAAATGAGCTAAAAGGATGGTGGATACGAAAATTACATTTGGAGGATGACTGGTTTTCCTTGAGGGCTCAGACAATCTGTGTCTTCCATTCATCCAGGACTTACTGTATTGAATAGAAAATGTGACTGTTCCAGCAATTTGGATGTGTTTTTTTGCCTTTTAGTGTGCCTTGTAATTTTTTTCTTGATGGCTGGATATGATGTTCTGGGTAAAAATAACTGTCGTAAGTAGGCTTTCAGTGCTAATGTGTGGCGGAAGGGGAAGCATTTTATAGCCCTATGAGTAGGGCTCAGTCTTTCAGAGAGCCTGTGACTCTGGATGGTAACCCCACAAGTGCTTCTCAGTTTCCCTGCCTCCTCTCTTTAAGTGGAGCAGGATGGTTAGAATAAACTGGAATTGAGTATTTCTCTCCCCTCAGGTTTGTTAGGCTCTCGAAAAAAATAAAAGTCTAAAAGTTTAGGCTCTGGTAAAATAGTTTCTCTTGAGGGCAGGTCTTGTTAAGAAGAAAGTGATGATCTGGGATAGTTCAAAATGGTATCTTTTCCCCTTCCCTTGCCAAAAGCACAAGGAGATTTTACTCTCAAGTTCACTGTGAGAACCTGATCAGACTCCTAGAGGTAAAATTCACAAGAACATGAGGGGCCCCCTGGAGTTCTTAAGTCTCAAAATCGTTCGCACTGAACCTCCAGAAATTTGTCAATCACAGTTTAGGTTTTTGTACTCCGGCACTGGTTCCCACAGAATTACATGCTTGTGGATTCCTGCTCTAGTAAGTTGTGGTTCTTTGTATTCACCTATTTGTCTATCAAACTTGAGGCAGTGGATTTCTGTGTGACATCAATTCTCTGAAGAATCTAAGAAGAGTTGTTGATTTTTCTTCAGTTTGTTAGGCTTTTAACTCATTAGAACAGACACTTCCAACTCCTCATATGCTAGACTGTTAACTGAAAGTCCCTCATAAAAATCTTTAAACCTGAAATTTGTTTAAAAGTATTTAAAAATACATAAAGAGATCACAATGGAAAATATTGAGAATTACATCAGACTGCTACTCTTGTCTTGCCATTCCCAGTCTCCCCACCTGCTGGAAATTAAGTTCAATCTCAGACAAATGCACTGGTATATTCCTTCCAACTTTCAACGAAGACCTAATGTCTATGCTAATTACCATCCTCCAGAGCATAAAGCAAGAGCCATGTCTTCTATATCAAGCCAGTAGATGATAACACTCATATCAAAACTGGGTTGGAGGGACGGGAAGGAGGATGATCATAATTTTTTAATGAAATTGAAAAAGATTCTTGGGCTACAGGATGTATTATCTTCTTTGTTCAGCTTTCTGTTATTAGTGAGTCAGAAAATGAGACAGGCAGCAGCAGCCAATGGGTATCATGATATATTTTCTCATGTCTTTTCCCTTCAATATTGACTTGCATTTCAGGAGTATTAACTAGGGAGGTGGTTATGCTCCCCTCAGGTTTTGGCTATTGCAGTGAAAATTTAATGGCCGTCAGGCTAGGTAGTATGATCAGGAGCAGAGACAGCAAAGTTGCTGGACCTCCTTGCCTCTTTTGGTCAGTTTTGTCTCAGTTATTTTTGTTTTGATGCTCTAAGGTTGAGTCCTGGGTAAATGATTATGCTTTCCTCTTGCACTCTACCTTGAATCTAGATCTCTTTTGCTTTGAAATAATTGACAGCAGAGAGTAAATTGACCTTTATAAAACCTTTCTTCCTCATCCCATTCTGGGCCATTTTGTGTAGAAGAATTGGGGTCCAAGCAGGATATTTCCTGCCTCTCTCATATGCTACCAAGATTCCAATCCAAGCAGAATTCACTGTAAGTGTGTCTATAGTGCCTCGTGGTTTTAAAAAAGTGGACTTAAAGTCAACTTCCCTACTTTTAATGTTAACTCTACCTCTTTCTAATGCTAGTACCTAAAACTTGCGAGTTAATGCTGCTCGTCCTCTCAAGTCTACTTATCATTTCCTCCGGGAAGCATTCTATTATATCTTGTCATAGGAGTAGTTTATTTACTGCAGAGACATTATAGAAGAAATAGTAGGCACTCAATAAATATGTGTTGCGTGAATGAGTATATCACTTCATAGTTTAAAAAACTATGTTCTCACATAGAGTCTTAGTTTGTTAGCATCAATACTATTGTGTTGAATTTATTTGAGAGATGATATGTTAACTGAGATGTGAACATAACTCAATATAAACTGATGGGGATCTGTGTGATGTTATTGAAATATTTTCTAGATGATAAAAATGAAATATTAATGGCTATTTTGAGACATATTAACTCTATTTTAAGTAACAAGTGAGTATGTAGAAAGGACCCAATAAACTAAAGAAGTAAATAGAGTTATTGACATAGAGTTATTGACAACGCATGTTTAGAGCAGTATAATAGCTGTTAATTTCTTTGACTGAAGTAACATAAGGCATTAAAAAAAACTTTCAAATTAGGTAGGTAAAACACTTTACTCATTAAATGATTTATAAGGAATTCATTTCATTATATTATTACTACTGATTTTACTAAAAAAGAATCTTTGGGGAATATTGACTTATATTTTTGTTAGCATAAATTATATCTTTCCTTCTAGAAATTTTGCATTTGTCTTTACACTATAGATTATGACCATGGTTGTTAAGTTTTTCCATCAAAACACCATTGAAACTTGGTCCATAGTTGATGCTTTTTTGAGAAGCTGTTTTATCTTGAAATATTTAGACAAATTGGGTTCTTTATGCTGTAATATGTGTCTCTTTTGTTACATTCTGTAATATATATTTATATTTTAAGGATATTCCACTGAAAAGAATTGACACTTTACAATCAAATGCTGCACATTTATCTTCTGGCTTCTTATATCCATGGAAAAATGTCTATATGTCTGAGATAAGATATCCCAGGAAATTATAAATTTTGTACAGAAGAGAAATCTGCTTATAGAAATTTTACCTTTATACTTTTAGTACAGTTATATATTCAGAAAAAATTGACTAAAATTTAATGCCTCTGTAGATGTCAAGCTCAAGAATATTTTTCCTGCTTTAATTTTATACTCGTTACAAAAGGAATATTTTTTTGTTATCTTTGTGTTAAAATTTTTGTTAGAACCCATTTAAGGTGAAAAACCATACTCACTAATCAATACTATCTACCTGGGTAACTTTAATCTATTTGTGTATTTATATGTCACCTCTGTCAACTTGTAAGTGGCCAAATCTTTGACGTAGACCTTTATATTGACAAATGGTGAAAATACAGCAGAGAGCACAAATATCATTGATAACAGGAGAAAAGAGTATCATTGGCAATATTTCAGACCTTCATTTAAGACATCAGACCATCCTTGAGTTTCACAATCATGAGATTCATAACAAATCCATTGTATTATCAGTGATAAAGAAGGAAGCATATAAAAAGATCTTTGAAAAGTTGATGGGTATAGAACTAGTCTAATCTGAAATGTCTGTTGATTTCTAAGTAGTGTACCTCTCCTACATTTTCCTCAAATTCTTCATTGTCTCCCAGAGATTGACCCTGCTGGAAGAGACCAGTTGGAGGAGCTGCAGGCATCACAGTTTGGGCTGCCTGACTTGTTTCGCATTCGTGGCTTTTGCAGGCTATTGCTCTGTAACCTATCAAGACCCTGCAGGAGTCAATATCAGACCCAAGTCCACCTGAAAGCTTCTCTTTACTCTCTGATTTAAAAAAAATTGACACAGTGAGCTCTTCCTTTTTATCTACTTCAACCTCAAATTCACACCTATAAAATCTGGGAAACTGGTTGAGTTTCATTGGCCCAACTATTTTCTCTAGATGGTTTGACTTGCCCAAACTGTCTGATAAGACAAGGAGTAGTACTGTGGCCTTGGTTTATGTGGAAGTGGGTTAGTAAAGCAAGGTGAGGAAAGCAAAATCCCTGGTTGTGCCATACCTATTTTACACAACAATCTTAGCATTAAACTAACTCCTATGAAATTATGAAATTGGCATACTTATTAAACTTCTTCCCATCGTGTTATTTACAATCAGAGGCAGAATTAAAGATTATCCATGGGTTTATATGGTCTTTGAACATTACAACACAGCTGATGTACCCTTCTCTATAGTTGACCAAAAAATGGATAATTTTCTTAATTCTCGAAAGAACCTTGCTTAATACTTGCTAATGAACTATGGCTCAATTTTGAGTTAAAATCACTCACCCTCGATACATACAATGTAAGTTCCAGTATTAATTTTACTTTGGTGACCAAAATGAAAGTTTGCCTGTTGTGAAAAAGATTTAAGGTTAATTTTGAATGATCTTGTTTACTATTTTAAAGTTAGGTTTTAATAGATAAATGCTTCAATTATTTCCTAATCATTCTCACTATTTTAGAAAAGAGTTAAAAGGTATTTAATAAATACAATAAAAATTGACAAGTTTAGTAAAATAGCCATTTGATCTCTGGATTATTGAAGAATACAAAATAGTTTTCTCTTAGGCATGAATTTCAGTATGGAAATGATTAACAAGTAGGAATAAATATGTTTGTTGTTTATAGTTAAACATTTGGGTTATTTTATCATTTAAACAATCCCCATGAAACTGTTAGTGTTTATTTTTTTAATAAAGTGATAAAGTTTGTTTATCTAAATATACTTAATATTTCTTTCACATTGATCATTAAAATCTGTATCAAATAAGAAAATAATGTTTGCATATATTCATAGAAATTATTAGAAATTAGATTTAGGGATAAAGAAATTATGAAGTATGTGATCACATGCTACGCAAAATTTTGTAACATCTAATAGATTATCTATACAAACTCCTTATTTCAAGCCCACTGACTTTAGAAAATTGGTTTTAAAACAGAGTTGAGGTTGAAATTAATGTAGGATTAAAAAGCCTTTTTCAAAGGTAAACTTTAAAAAGTATTGTGGGGGGCACCTAATATAATCCTAACTTACATCAACAGAAATTTGCTTATTAAAAGAATTGTGTAAAATTATATTTGTCTATAAGTAGCAGTAAAATTGACTAAAACAGTGATTTAAAGAAACTTGGGTTTGGAGGTTAGAACAGAAGTTGCCTTTGGAGAAGGGCATCAGTCAGGATGGAGGCTTCTGGAGAGCTGAACCTATCTTGATATGGGTGGTGGTTACATGAACATATACATCTGTTAAAAGTCCACCAAGCTGTACATTTAAGATTTGTGTACCTTGATGTATGTAACTTATGCCTCAGTAACTAAAAGGAAAGAAAAGAAAAGAATAAAAATGGATAGAAGTTTATTTATTCCCATGCAACAAGAGGTCTTTTGCTGAGTGTCACTGTCTGTGCTATCAGGATGCCACAGTCTCTGGGACTCTCTTGGATTTCATTTTAATTGCATTATGGTTGCTTCAACTTCAGCCAGAGTGTCTGTGTTCCAGGCAGAAAGAAGGAGAGAGGAACAAACCCGGTAGCCATGAGAAGGGTGGGGAGGACCTTAGGAAAGAAAAACTTTCCCAGGATCTCCTAGCAAACTTCTATTGCAGTGCATTAGCTGGTCTAGCCATATGGTCAAATCTGGCTGCAAGGGGGGGGGGTGGAAAGCATATTTTTCATTCCATTCGTTTCTTCCTGAGGAGGTGTATGGCCCCTGCTAAAAAGAAAGGACAGAATGCATACAGTGCACTTAGCAGTGCCTGTCATACCACGTCTCAATGACTTTATTAAACTCTTCTAAGAACATATTCTCTGAGCCGATTATGGATTGAATGCATGAAATATATAAGTGAATGATTGTCATTCCCTAGGGAATTTAGATTATGTGTTTGACTATCCAAAATATTTTAGGACTCAATCTTTAATCCTTTCAATTGGTTGATCTTCTGCTGGTTTGACCAAATAACATTGTGTTAGCAACAGCTGTTTGTTTATTTTATAGAATGTTGAGGAATAGCCAGGTAATAGACAATGGTAAAAGCTAAAGGTAATGACAGATCTGTGCATTTGAGGCCAAAACCAAGTGTTGTGAAAAAAATTTGCAGTGATTCTATAATATATATGGTTAAGATTCTATTTTAAATTTGGTTGAAAAATTAACTCATAATTTTTAAAATGCTTGAAATTTATTTATTTATTTAAATTAACTTAATACAGATTTATGCATAGAATCCAGTGTTGAAATGGTAATGAAAGTGTCTCAAACCAGATGACATAAAAGAATAGGTTTCAGATTTATGCTTCCATATCATCTGCCAGCCTGGCAGCATAATTCCCAATCCTCTTGGCAGAAAATCTTTCTTTTGAAGCGAGCTTCTGTTATGTGATCTTTTTCCCCCTGGCAGATGATGTGTTAAAAATGTACTATCTGGGAGACGGACCAGAGGCAGGTGCACAGGTTTTGATGTGGAAGGCTTGGCAGGTGTGACCCAGAATGGAATATATTCTCCTCAGAGGGACCCGTTGAGATCAGATGTTCATAAGAAAGACAATGCTCAAATTATTCTAACATGCATGTAATTATTTTCTTAACGTGGTACTGTGACCTTGCTAGAATTTGCACACCAGCAAATACATTTAAGCCGTGTTAACAGCATCTGAACTCTGATGTTTCTAGATCTGTAAAAACATGAAATTTCATTTCTAATCTTTTGCTGTACTTATGCAATTAGAGAGCGAGGAAATTAGCTGCCTCAATGAAAAGGGAAAAATGATAATAAAAAAGTTACTTGTAATTTTCTGCCCAATAAAATGCTACCACCTAGGCATCTGGCAGCCTTGTTTCAGTTCTTCCTTCCTTCTTCTTCAGAGTCAGTGCAATTTCTCTTTAACAAACACATGTCCTCTGTGTAGAACTTCTTTGGATTGTTTGGTTTTTTGATATTGAGTTGTGTGAGCTCTTTATTATTTTGGTTATTAACCCTTATCAGATATATCATTTGCAAATATATCTTCCCAATTAGCAGGTTGCCTTTTCACTTTGTTGATGGCTTCCTTCACTGTGAAAAAGATTTTTAGTTTGATATAGTCTCATTTGTTTATTTTTGCTTTTATTTTCCTTGCCTGGGGAGACAGATCCAAAAAAATAATAATGCTAACACTGATGTCAAAGATGTACTGTCTATGTTTTCTTTTAAGTGTTTTGTAAGTCAGGCCTTAGATTAAGTCTTTAATTCATTTAGAGTTTGTTTTTGTATGTGGTGTAAGAAAGTAGTTCAGTCTTATTTTGTATGTAGATACTCAGTTTTCTGAATGCCATTTGTTGAAGAGACTGTCTTTTCCCCATTGTATATTCTTGCCTCCTTTGTAGTAAATTGATAGACCATATAAATGTGGGTTTATTTCTGGGCTCTCTGTTCTGTTCCATTGATATATACGTCTGTCTTGTGCCAGTACCATTCAGTTTTGATGACTATAGCTTTGTAGCACATTTTGATATCAGGAAGCATGATACCTTCAGCTTTGCTCTTCTTACTTAACAGTGTTTTCAATATAAGCTGTCTTTTGTAGTTCCATCCAAATTTTAGGATTATTTGTTCCAGTTCTGTGAAAAATGCCATTAGAATTTTGATAGAGATTTTACTGAATCTATAGATTACTTCGAGTAGTCTAGATATTTTAACAATATGAATTCTTCCAGTCCATGATCGTGATATTTATTTCCATTTATTTGTATAATCTTCAATTTCTTTAATCAATGTCTTATAGTTTTCAGAGTACATGTCTTTCACCTCCTTGACTAAATTTATTCTTAGGTATTTTATTCTTTTTGATGTGCTTGTAAATGGAATTGTTTCTCTTTCTGACAGTTTGTTATTAGTTTACAGAACACAATAGATTTCTGTACATTGATTTTGTATCCTGTAACTTTACTGTATCCATTTACTCATTTTAACTTTTTTTTTAATGGAGTCTTTAGGATATTTTATATATAACATTATGTCATCTGCAAATGTTTCTTCCCAATTTGAATGCCTTCTCTCTCTCTCTCTCTCTCTCTCTCTCTCTCTCTCTCTCTGTCTGATTGCTATGGCTAGAACTCTTAATACTATGTTGAATAAAAGTGGTGAGAGTGGGCATCCTTGTCTCGTTCCTGATCTTAAAAGAAGAATTTTCATCTTTTCACTGTGAGTATATGTTTACTGTGGGTTTGTCATGTATGGCCTTTATTATTGTTGAGGTACATTCCCTCTAACCCTGCTGGGTAGAGTATTGTTGGTCATAAATTCTTTTTCTTTAGTACTTTGAATATATATCATGCAAGTTCCTTCTGGCCTGTAACGTATCTGCTGAATAATCAGGTAGTCTTTTGGGGGTTCCCTTGTATATAACTAGTTGTTCTTCTCTTGTGCTTTTAATATTCTCTCTTTAACCTTTGAGTTTTTAATTATAATGCATCTCGGTGTGAATTTCTTTTGGTTTATCTTGTTTGGGACTCTCTATGCTTCCTGGACTTGAATGTCTGTTTCCTTCACCAGGTTAGGAGAGTTTTCAGCCATTATTTCTTCAGATAGGTTTCTGTCCCTTTCTCTCTCTCTTCTCCTTCTGGGACCCCTATAATGTGAATATTAGTATGCTTGATGTTGTCACAGAGGTACCTTAAACTACCCTCATTTTTTAAAATTCTTTTTTCATTTTTCTGTCCCAATTGGGTGGTTTCCACTACCCTATCTTCCAGATTGCTGATCTGTTCTGTATCCCCTAATCTGATGTTGATTCCCTGTAGTATATTTTTCATTTTAGTTATTGGGTTATTTGGTTCTGATGTTTTTTTTTTTCTTCCTACCTCTTTATTGAAGTTCTCCGTTGAGTTCATTTATTCTTCTCCTGAGTTAGCATTTTTATGACTATTTCTTTGAACTCTTTATCTGGCAAGTTGCTTATCTCTGCTTAATTTAGTACTTTTTATGAGGTTTTGTCCTGTTCTTTCATTTGAAATATTTTTGTTTGCCTCCTAATTTTTCCTAACTTTTTGTATTTGTTTCTATGTATTAGATATATCTGCTATGTCTGCAGGTCTTGAAAGAGTGACCTTATGTTGAAAATGTCTTATGAGGCCCAGGTGCCCAATCCCCCTGTTACCAGAGCCAGATTCTCCAGGGATATCCCCTCTGTGATCTGCAAATACCCTCCTGTTTTATTTGGGCCAGATTGTTGTGGGTATACCCCTAGGCAGGCTGGCTGGCTGGCTGAGAGGTCTAGCCACAAATGGTGCAGGTGTGCTTATGTACTGGCCCCTCAGAGCAGGAGCTGCTTTGAAAAGGCATTGGTGCCGTCTGAGACTGCCTGCCAGGTAAGGTGGAGCTGGCCTCCTGGAGCTGCAGCTATGTTGGAGGGGTGCTGGTGCCTGTCATGGTCCCCCACTGGGTGTGGTGGGGTGGAAGCCACTTTGGAGAAGCCAGCTGGGTTGGGCAGATTGGACGGGGTCTATTCCTCAGGGGAATGCCAGGGCAGGGTGCATGGTGTTAGCAAGGTGAATAGAGAGAGACAGACATAGAGCCCACCAGCACAAGGACAGCTAGGTGGAAGGAGAGTTAAAAAAAAAAAAAAAAAAAAAAGGCACCCGCTAGCACTTTTATCCCCAGAGAAATTTCCACCAGATCCCTGACCCTCCAGCACACAGCCTGAAATTAGTCAATGAATCTCCTTCTCAGATTACTCAAGTACTTTTCAAGCTGCTGTCTGTGCACTGAGATGTGGAGGGAGTGAGTTTATGCATAAGCCTTTCAAGAGTGGAGTTTCAGTTTCCCACAGCCTTCCAACTGTCTCAGACGTAAGCCCCGGTCATTTTCAAAGCCAGATCTTATGGGGGCTTGTCTGTCTGGTACAGGCCCCCAGGGCAGGAGAGTCTGATTTGGAGTTTGTACCCCTCACCACTCAAGGGCACCTCCGCATTTGTGATTTCCCTCCTGCTTGTTTGTTGCTACACTAGGGGTGGGGGTTCTGACTAATCATGTCTCTTCTCCTACCCAACTCAATGTGGCCTATTCTTTACATCCTTAGTTATAGAAAATTTGTTCTACTAGTCTTCAGGTCACTGTCAGTAATAATTACTCTTTATGTAGCTATAGTTTTGGTGTGTCTGTGGGAAGAGGTAGCTCAGCATCTCCTGACTGCCATCTTGATCTGGACCTCCTCTCCAATTTCCACATATGTTTTCATTTATGTTTGTGAAAGATAATGATGATAAACCACACATTCTTTGGTTTGCCATTCTGCAAATTAATTAAATCACTGGGAACAAGTTTCAGTATCTCTTAATAGACTGTGTAAAGAAGTTGTTGACAAAAGTGCTTGATAGTATGCTAAGCACAAGCTTTATCCTTGTGATTTGCGCAGAAAAGCTTTAAAGGTCAGCAAATATTTGCCTCCGTTCAATAAAAGGACATTAATGTATACTTTTTGTGTCTTTTCATCATATAGTTAAGTTTCTATCTGTTTACTAGAAAGAGAAAATGTTTTCCCATGACACTGAATTGATGTTTCAATAGTTAACTGACAAACATTAATAACTAGTAACTTTGAAACTATTCATGTACTTATAAGAAACAACATTTGTTAGGATGTTTGTTTTGAAGAATTGCATTTATTTACTTAACCTTGTATCACACAGTTGTCATAAGGAGTTGAATCTGTTCCCTTTTTTTATGATAATTCACTCACTGAACTAATCATAACTTAGTATATAAAAACTGTATCTTCTAGATTAAGAGTGTTCTTATCGATAACTATTTTGCCTAAAGTTTATGCAAGTCAAAACCTAGCACCTGATTTTTAAAGATTAATTTTAAACACAGCAGAACTCTCACTCTTCCACAGTGTGGAATTTCGGGGGGGGGGGTTGTTATTAATAAAATCTTAGATTCATGTTTCCCAAATGGTAAATAAATGTATTGTTTTGTAGGGGGACATAAATTTCAATAAAACTGAAGGCTTGCATATTCAAGACTAGCTAGGACTCAGTTATGCTCGGCCTTACTCTTCTTCTTCTGCAGCAGGTCTCCTCCTTTCCCATTTGTCATCAGTTTTAAATTATTCTGGAGTTCTCATCTCCATGTCATTCCAGCCACCACCCTTTTTCTCTTGCCAATTTTTTTCTTTTCTGAAGTCCAGAGTAGTGACAAAAGAGAAAGAGCATTACCATTCTTTTGCTTTCCTATGTCTACTTCTGTTTTATTTTTGTGCTTAATTTTTCCTTATATTTATCTCATGTCTGTGGGCCTGGGCAGAAGAGCTTATTAATGATGGAGTATGTGGAAAACATGATTTTTTCATTGGCTTCTTCTGATTGGTCAACACAATTAGAAAATTTGCAACTCTTCCAAGCAAAACTTTTCTTAAAGACTAGCAAGTAGGGCATTGCTATAAATTGCAGTTTATGATATTACTAATTTATCAGTAGGTGCTCTATTGTCATTAAGAAAGCAAGGTATCATTGGATCAAAGAGTATTAAAACAGGAGGGGGACTGTGGTAGTCAACTTCTGAAATGTCTCCCAGTAACCCCATTTCTCTTTATACATGCTCTTGTGTCATCTCCCAGCGAGTGTTTACTGGACCTAATGATTTGCTTCTAGAAAAGAAAATACAACAAACATGATGGGAGGTCACTTCCAAGATTAGGTTACAAAGACTCTGGCTTCTCTCTTGTTCCCCATATCTTGCTTTCTTGTTTGTTCACTCTGATGAAAGGCAGTTACCATGTTGTGAGTGGTCCTATAAAGATGTTACAGTGGCAAGAACTGAGGTGGTCCTACAGCCAACAGCAGTGAGGAACCACACCCCTCGGCAATAGATAACTAATACAGGGGTGTAAGAGTCCAGCTCCATTGTTTATATATAAGGACATCAGTTATCAGTTATTCTGGCTTTTTGCTTCTTTTGTTTAAATGCCTTAATCTAGGTGGGCAGTTAGTTTGTGGTAATGTAAATTTCAAGTTTATGTCAGTGTATTGGTGTATTAGAATATTTTGATAGATATTTGGACAACTTCCCAATCTCTTATTTTACACTATTAAACAACAATTGTAAAAACAGCCTCAAACCCTTCTAAGAATATTTTGTTATCTATAAGTTTCATTGTATGGACTCTTCTTTTTTTTTTTTTTTTTTTTTTTTTTTTAGTACTCCACCGTATCTATTACACAGTGTGCTGTTTCCAAAGACTGGGAGTGCTAACTGACCTAGGACATGGGCAGCTGCCAGGAGCCTGAAATCTGGAGCTAGATTTGAAAGACTATGAGAAAGGGGTAGTGAATTGCAGTTAAAGTACAGTAAATTCACAGGGAAGTTGCTCAAGTACTTCACATTCTGTAGGTCTTCATGCCTTTACCTATTTTAATCTCTGTGCCTTTAGCAGCCTTGGGAAGCTCTGAAATATGTTTTTTGTAGGGGTAATATGCACAGCAGAGGATAGTACCAAACTAACAGTTGACATTCCTGGGTGAATACTGGACTGGGCACTGACCCTTGTAGAGGGAAATCAAGAAGGAAGAAAAAGGCTGACAGCTGCTTGGATGAAGGAGCCAGCTGAGTATGGCTCTGTGATATCTGGAGTCAGGGGGACAAGGACTATGTGATGATTTACCGTGGAGTGGATGTGCGCTCTGTGGGAGAGAGGAACAGTATGAAATTATTTTGAGTCTTTTCCAGTGGAGCTACCAGGTGGACCAAAGACCTTAGCAGAAAGTACTTGGATTTGAGGTGCCTAGACTAAGGGAATTGTAAGATCAACAAGCCTAGTAGGGATCTATACAAAGTCTTGTAGCCATGGAGAACTCTGTCACAAGGCATATAGAACTCTGTCTTTCAATAACTACCATCACCAGAAAAGGCAAACCCAGCTTTGGAAACTTTCAGCTCAAGTGAATCTGTAACCTCCTCTGTTCCTCTCCCTGGTCTCCAAATATTAGCAATGAAGGGACTGAGCAATCTGGGAGAAGCAAGACCAGAAACAGAAACAAGCAACTATATATATCCCTTTCTCACAGCAGGCATCCAGCCTGAAGCAGCCCCCAGCAAGGAAAGGGAACAAGTATGTTTGGTCAGTTTTAATTATTACATGGGGTTAGGCATTCTAATTGTTTGAGTCTGTTTCTGACTTAATGTGATGGTAGGACTGTCTATTACCCAAGAGTGGATAGAAACGTTATGAGCTTACCAGAGTTGAGATCTAATGGCAGAGTAAGATTACCTCCCCTGAATAAGATGTAATGAGATGGCATAAAACAGTCAAATTGCATTTTGATGGCAATCTATGTGTCATGTTATTCAACATACCAGCACCACATGCTTCTCTACCGTCTTTCTATGCTACCCAATAGAAAAATTTATCATAACACTTAGTACTGATTTCCTTGTCTGCCTCACTTAGAAGATGAATGATGAGATAAAAACTCATTCTAAAGAAAAGCCAGTAATAGGAAAATAGTTACGCTTCATAGAAAGTTTTCTATCAGGAATCAGACTTGCTTGAAAACGGGAAGGAAACTCTGATCTCCAGACGTTTTCAGTTGAAAGGAAAAAACATTTCTCGTGTTTGACAGAATATAACAAAAAGAGAATTTTGAAACTATTGGCAAAAATATGTTTGTTGTGTAAACATTTTCTAATAGACAGCCTTACCCCCAGACATTTCTCCAGCAATTGTTTCCCTCCCTTGTTCAAGACGCTCAAATCAACAAGCATTCATCACTTGGTCTTGTATTTAAGTTGTAGGGATAGATATACCAGACTGGTTTTTTTGTAAAGTTTTATGATCCATATCAAACTTACTTTAAGTTTTAATACTACTGACAACAACAAATAGGAAAATGGAAAAATCAATCATGCAAAGTCTCCAACATTATAAGCAAGTTATTACATGTCTAAATCATTCTGAATCCTTGGAAATGGAACTCTCTGTTAAAAAGAAACACACAAACAGGCCTCTTTGGTATTATTAACCTACCTTAATTTGAGATGATTTACTATATGCATTTATTTATTTATTTTTAATGGAGGTACTGGGGATTGAACCCAGGACTTCGTACATACTAAGCATGCACTTTGCCACTGAGCTATACCCTCCCCCCACTACGTGCCTTTATTTATTGAGACACTTATTATAATGTTCTACCAAGGGAAATGTTGATCTCAAAGAGTTATCTGTTGTAGGTTGAATTCTCTAACGTCAGACAGGCTGAAAGTGGGGGCTGTAAGATGTTTATCAGTGATTCATTCTAGTGAAGGGAGGGGAAAAAGCAGAATTGGTCAGAGGAAGAAGTCAAACTGCAATACAGTCTGGATGGAGTCAACCCTGTTGGAAGCTCTGGAGCATGTACTGGCAATCAGATTACCTGAAATGAGGCCAAATGGCCAACAGTTTTATCTCCATCTTGCTTATTCAACCAATGTGGGCTGGCTGCTTTGGGAAGGATGTGACCTCTTTGGCAGTTCTCTGCAGCTGTAGTTGACCATAAAATAGCAGACAACTAGCAGGCCGTTATCTGACCAGCTTCTTTGCAGCTGGTCAGCAAGTCCTTTCTTGATGAGGACTGGGTAGTGCATTTATGGCACCCACTGTATTATCTGCTACAAGTTTTGGATTCAGGAAGCTTAACTACCATAGTCGTGTTTACAAAGATGTTTCTGTGTATTCAACATTCAAAAAATTGAGTATCATATTCCGTGAGGATTAAGAGTCCTGTTATTTAGAAGTGACTATTGGAATATTGAGGATTAGTCAAGAAATGCATAGATAAATCAGTCTCTTCTCACTCCCTAAACTTAAGGTGATCATGACTCTGGTATATTTGCTCAAGAAAAAACAAAATAAATTGTAGGGATAGGAGGAATTTGAAAAGCATTGAATATTGATATAATAACTATGAACCATTAGTATCATATAACGTGACATATGCATTATAAAAATTAATGTGCAAAAATTATGCAACATAGTACAATAAAAACAGCATGCTTCATGGGAAAAATGGTATTAGAGACACAACACTCAAAAATTTCATTGGTGACACATTACTAATAAATGTTTGGGTCCCCCCAAATTTATATATGTTCAAGTGGTAACCCCCAAGAGGGTGGTATTAGGAGGTGGGGCCTTTAGGAGGTAATTAGGCTATAAGGGCAGAGCCCTCATGTATGGGAACAGTGCCCTTATAAAAGAGGCCTGAAATCACTCCTTCCTCCCTGCTACCATGTGAAGACACAGTAGGAAGTGATAGTCTACAACCTGGAAGAGGACCTTCACCAGAACCCTACCATACTGGCACCCTGGTCTTAGAATTCCAGCCTCCAGAACTGTGACAAATACATTTCTGTTGTTCATAGGCTACCCAGTCTGTGGTATTTTGTTATAGCAGCCTGAATAGACTACGACACACACATACACAGAGGTGAGCCATGATAAAAACATTAACAGTTTTACACAGGTCAAATTGTTAGGGAATGCACAGATACTACAGTGAATATGGGCTTTACCTTGAAAAGGACCTGAATTGTGCCTGTAAAAGTGGTCACAGGAAGGGTTGCAGCTTGTGAATTATAGATAAACGGTGGTGGAGGTTATCTGATCAGACAAAGTGGTAACACAAGATGCGGATGGGTGTACCTCATCAGACACACACACACACACACACACACACACACACACACACACACACACACAGTGTGTTTGGGATGGGAGATGCTATTCCTGAATGACTTGGTTCAGCTCAGTGCACTTTTATGCATTCACCTGCTATTTGTCATGAGTGAAATTATGTATAAGTAAGCTTGAAATTTGTTTTATGCTCAAATTGTTCCCAAGTATTGAAATAAATTTGCATTTCTAAAACAAGAATTATAGCAGAATGGACTGTACTTTTAAGACATGTTTCCTCTTTGTTCTTTAATGGGAAAACATAGCTAATAATGTCCTAGATGTTCTCACTTTACATCCATTTAATCAGCTTATCTCATTCAGCTTTCTGGGCAGCCTTAAGAGGGATATATTATTGTCACCACTTTTGTAGATAATACACTGACAGAGGTTAAGGAAATTTCCAAAGGTATTACAATCCATTAGTGGTGGGGCAGAAATAGATTCAAGACTGTTGGAGTACAAAGCCCATGCTCATTTGTCCATACCACGCTTTGTCTCCATCATTTAAACAAAGAGAAGTGTGAAGCAAACATGGTAACATTAAAACATTTTTTTCACTTGTGTGGATCTACATTTTAATGCAATAGATAACTATATTTTCATATACCATAAACATTAGCATACTGTTATAATTTTTATGTTTATATTCATTCTTAGATATTTCCAAAGAGGCTGCTATTTATGCAAATAATATTTTTTGCTAAAAATGCTTTTCCTTGTTGACTCAATTTATGTCACTCTTGAAAGACAATGAAATAATAATAGACAATATATAGGATTGTAAAAAAGGAAGAGTCTTTCGACACATATATACATTTTGCTCAATTTTCAGACATTATAATAAATTATATGTTATACTGAAAAAGCACTATAAAGAAAGCACTTTGAAAACTCTTTATTAATATAGCTCAAATGACTTACAAATTTCTAAATTGGTTACTTCTCATAATTTTGTCTATGAAATATAACACTGCTACTTTCCAGCTAGCGTCATTCCTTATGTGCCTATGTGCATGATTTTATGAAATTTTAAAGCACTAATTTTCGTTTCATTCGAGTCCATCAGTGATTGTTGAGACTGTAATTGTGTCCGCTATTTTGCCTCAGAACCAGGTCACAACCTTAGAAAACATTACACTCTCTATACATCAAAATGCTTACTTAAACATTAGCCACTTCCCTTAGTACTCTTCTCCTCCACCAAGGAAAGGGAAGACGTTACAACTGGACAAAGTTTGGAGTGATTTCAAGTATGTAATATCAAGGGTACAATCATGACTTATCTCTAAATTAATTTTGGACACCAGACAGTTAAAATATCCTAATTGATACACTCATCTGAACAAATATATGTATATTTGTTTCCCTAAAAATAAAAGTACTACACAAATGATTATTAAGTGGCTATAAACCATTAATGTCTTTATGAGTATATACTTTTAGCTATCTCTCCCTTGTGTCTCTCTCTTTCACTGTAAATTTATGTTTCTGCATTAATGTGCATATGTGTAATACATAGGCCATAGCACAGACACACTTTTTTGAAACTGCTTTCATTGACAATAAATCATGGTAAGCTTTTATGCTAATACATTTTCATATGCAACTTTATTTCTACAGGCTGAATATTATATCACTGTATGGAAACATAATTTTTTAAGCAAGTTTGTATTTTGACAGCACTTCTATTTTATAATTTTTTAATAGTTTGAACAATACTATAAAGAACAACCAAAAGTTTAAATATTTGCACAAATGAATTCATAGTATCTTTAGGCTAAATACTTAGAGTAGAATTGCTAGATTGCAATTATTTCTGAAAATACTCACTATAATTTGAACAACTATATTTTTATAAATATGAGACTATTCATTCTCTATTTTGTCACCAGTAATGGATTGTACAGTTTTAAAAATTGTATGCATTCCTTGGGTGGTTATTTTATATGATACTTTTTTTTTTTGGTCTGGTGCCTATTTATACCTTGAAATTTCACCTAATTTTCTCATTGTTTTTTTTCCAAGTTGATGTTTTTCTAAGTTTGTCTGTTTGAATTTGTCTATTGTAAACATTTCATGTAAGTAGAATAATACAATCTATGGTCTTTGTGACTAGCTTCTTTCACTTAGTGTGCTTTCAAGGTTGATCCATTTTGTAGTGTGATCACTACTTTATTTCTTTATATTGCCAAGTAATATTCCATTTTATAGATATACGACATTTTGTTTTTCTGTTCATTAGTTGTTAGGTATTAATAATGTAGCTACAATCATTTGTGTACAAGTTTTTGCATGGAAATATGTTTTCATTTTTATTGGGAATGTAACTAGGAGTGGAATTGCTGTGTTACACCTATGTTTCACTTCTTGAACAACTGCCAAACTGTTTTCCAAAATGTGAATGAATGTTCAGTTTTACCACATTCTTATGAAAATTTGTAATTGCTTTTTGTTTTCTGACAGTATTTTTGTTTTTAATTGAAGTATAGTTGATTTACAATGTTGTGTTTATTTTTGGTGTACAGCACAGTGATTCATTTATATATATACATATATATATGTATATATTCCTTTTCATATTCTTTTTCATTATAGGTCATTACAAGTTATTGAAATATTGTTTGTTTAGGTCTTCCACCCATTTTTGGATTGGGTGGTTTGGCTTTTTTGTTATTGACTTGTATGAGCTGTTTGTATATTCTGGAGATTAAGCCCTTGTCAGTCGCATCATTTGCAAGTATTTTCTCCCATTCTGTGGGTTGTCTTTTTGTTTTATTTATGTTTTCCTTTGCTGTGCAAGAGCTTATGAGTTTAATTAGGTCCCATTTCTTTATTTTTGTTTTTATTTCTATTACCTGAGTAGATTGTCCTAGGAGAACATTGCTACAATTTATATCAGAGAATGTTTTGTCTATGTTCTCTACAAGAAGGTTTATGGTGTCTTCTCTTATGTTTAAGTCTTTAAGCCATTTTCAGTTTATTTCTGTTTTTACCTATTAACCCCCTTTACTCATTTCTCATACTTCCCACCCCTGCCTCTGGCAACTACCAGTCTGTTCTATCAATGAACTTGGCCTTTTAGTTTTTTTTCTTTTTTAGATTCCACATATAAGAGAAATCATACGGTATTTGTCTTTCTCTGTCTGACTTATTTCACTAAGCATAAAGCCCTCAAGGTACATTCATACTGTCACAAATGGCAAGATTTCATTCCTTTTTATGGCAGAATAATATGCCATTGTATATACATATTTTCTTTATCCATTCTGCATCAGTGAACACTTAGTTTGTTCCATTTCCTGGCTATTGTGAACAATGCTGCAATGAGTATGGGGGGTAGTGCATGTATCTTTTCAAGTTAATTATTTTGTTTTCTTCAGATAAATACCCCAAAGTAGAATTACTGGACCAGATTATAGTTGTATTTTCAACTTTTTGAGGAACTGCCATGCTGTTTTCTATACCAATTTACCTTCCTACCAATAGTGGACAAAGGTTCTTGTTATTTCTGAATAGCTGTTATAACAGGCTTGAGGTTTTATTGTGGTTTTGACTTACGTTTCCTTGATGATTAATTATGTTAGGCATCTTTTCATGTACTTATTGGCCATCTGTATGTTCTTTGGAAAAAAAACTATTGAGATCCTCTGCCCACTTTTAATTGGTTTCTTTTTTGCTATTGAGTTATATGAGGCTTTTATATATTTTGGATATTAGCCCCTTATCGGATATATGATTTGTAAATACTGCCTCCCATTCAGTAACTTGCTTTTCATTTTTTTCCCCTCATTTCCTTTGCTGTGCAGAAGTTTTTTAGTATGATGTCCTACTTGTTTATTTTCATTTCTGTTGCCTTTGCTTTGGGTGTCAGATTCAAAAAAATCATTGCCAAAACTTATGTCAAGTTGCTTACTGCCAGTGTTTACTTCTAGGAATTTTATGGTTTCAGGTCATATGCTTAAGTCTTCAATCCATATTGAATAAATTTTTGTATGATGTACAATAGTAGTTGAATTTAATTTTTTTGCATGTAGCTATCCAGCTTTCCCAGCACCATTTATTAAAGAGATTGTCCTATCCTCATTGTATATTCTTGGCTCCTTTGTCATCAACTAATTGACCATATATGCATGGGTTTATTTCTGGGCTCTCTATTCTATCCCATTGATTTATGTGTCCATTGTTTATGCTAATACCATGTTGTTTTAATTAATATAGTTTTGTGATATAGTTTAAAATCAGAGTGTGTGATACTTTCACCCTCATTCTTCTTTTTCAAGATTGCTTTGGTTATTTGGGGCCATTTGTGGTTCTATATAAAATTTAAAATTATTTAATCAGTTCCTGTTAAAAATGCCATTGGAATTTTGATAGGCACTGCATTGACTCTGGGAGATTGCTTTGGGTAGTATGGACATTTAAACAATATTGAGTCTTCCAGTCCATGAGCATAGAATATCTTTCTGCTTATTTGTATCATTTACTATTTGTAATATTTACTATTAGTTTTATACCATATTTTACTTTTTGAACTTCATGCATTTTATCACAGCAAGTAATAACAAAAATACTTAAAATTCTGTAACTCCTACTTCTCTACTTCTCATACATAATGGAAGAAATGCCAGTGGTAAAGAGTAGAGAGTTCAAAATCAGATCACTGTATACATAGTCACTTTAAGACAAAGGTGACACTGCAGGGTAGTGAGGAAATAATGACCTTTCAATAACAGTGTTAGGTCAATTGGTTTTACATATTAAAAAAGTGAATTCCTATCTTACATTGTATACAAAATCAACTCCAGAGGAATTACAGAATTAAATATGAAAAGTAAAGCAATAAATATTTTAGAAGAAAATCTGAGAAAATATCTTCATAACCATGAAGTATGCAAAATATTCTTAAATGGGATGAAGAGAGCTTTAATTATGACCAAAATAAAAATAATTCATTAGACTACATTAAGATAAAATCCCTCCAGTAAAAGTGTGAATAGGCAACCCAATGAGTGAGATAAGATATTTGCAATACATGTGTTTGCAAATGACTTGTCAGAATATGTATTAAGAACCACTGAAAATCAGTAAGACAAAGAAATCTAATAGAAAAACTAAGCAAAAGATTTGGACAAGCCTTTAAAAAGAGGACATCCAAATGGCCAATAAACATAGGTAAAAGTTTTTAAATTCATTCATCTTCTACAAATTGCAAAATGTAACTATGGTATGTTACCACTACCACTGAGTTGAAACAGAAGCCAATGACAAAATGTTGGTAACGTTGTGGGGATATAAATTGATAAAATAACTTTGAAAACTGATTTGGCACTGCTTACTAGCAGTGGTTATTTGCATACACTAGGAACCAGTAATTCCATTTCTAAGTATGTAAGCAACAGAAATATGTACATCCATTCACTAAATAAATTTATTAGAATGTTCACAGCAGCACTGTATAGCTAAAAACTGAAACTACGTATATTCCCAGCAGCAGAATGGACAAAAAAAAAAAAAAAATACAGAATATTCACACACAGAATAGTGATTTGCGATGAGAACGAACATACCGTGACTGCCTTCACTGATATGGATGAATCTCACAAATACAATATTGCATGAAGGAAGTCATACCCAAAAAGAGTTCATGCTGTCAGAGTCCATTTGTATATAGTAGTTCAAAAGCAAAAGATGTATCTTCACTATATTAAAAGTCAAAGAGCAGTTAACCTTTGTTATGTGACTGCCTGCATGGGAGTTCTGGTAATATGGCTGCTTGACCTTGGTGCCAGTCACATGGGTGTGTTCAGTTCATGAAAAGTCACCCAGCTCTACAGTCACGATTTGTGCACTCTCTATATATTTTATTCCTCCATAAAAAGTTCAAAATTATTAAGAAGTCTGGCCCAAAGTCATTTTGGAAAATAGTGTCTGCATTTATCTCTTTAGTCCTGTATAGGTTCTAGAATAGTCCAAACAGAAGAGAAAAAGTGGAAACATTTGGAACCACAATCCTCTAAGCATAATCAACATAGTACAATTTCTCTCTCTCTCTCTCTCTCTTTTTTTTTTTTTTTTTGGTGCAGGTTTTCTTATTGATTCATAAATCTTTATGTATCTTTTAAGTGTTTGTGCCATCTTTTCATTAGCTGCACCATATCTGCAGCAAGCCTATCCATCAGGACAGCAGATTGCATACTGTTATGCATTTAAACAATGATCAAAATGTAGCCGGGTGAAGCATAACTACATAGATAAGGATTGTCCTATCAGGGGTTTGACATCAAAACAATTTTTTGAATGGAAACAGTTCTTAATAATAATTTCATTTTCTAATCTATGGAAAAAATTCCATTTACTGTACCTGCTATGGATATGAATTTTCAATCTGACTTTCACATTAAGGCTGCAGTGAACAAATTCTCTGTAAAGATGAACCTCAGTAATTCATTTCTTGAACCAGTCATAAAAACCCTATCAAACTTGACTGAACTCAAAATAACAGTCACTTGCCCAGTAATCTGTATTCAAAGTTATGTGATGTATGAGTTTCTCTAAATCTGTTGGCTCACTTAGGTCAGTAATCCTGGCTTTATATTTCACTACTAATAACGCTAAGAAATTGAATGAAAATGGACTTTCAGATCCAATCTGGAGTAAATAGATGTAGGGATTTTCTGAGTCTCCTTAGGCATTTAAATTCAAGTTACATCAAAAACTCATCAATATTTTCTATTCTAATAGTTATTAGTGTATGAATAAGGTTTGCCATTAGTCCTTTTTTTTTTTCAAGAGCAATTCAGCAAAATAAATTCTTTGCATCTCCAATTTTCTTTTAAGTATCTCTAAGTATTTATAATTAAGGAGTCATGATTCATTTTAGAACTATTGGGAGATTAAACTACTGAAACTTAAAATGTTAATTTCAGCAAGTAGAAAACTATACTAGCTTTTTATTACTAGCCGTGTTATTTTCGGACATAGAATATGCTTGGCAAATGTAGTAAAGCTGCACCCCCACAAATAAGTAATTAATGATAGCATATGATGAATACTAGCCCATATTTTTTAAATCCTGGTCAAATTTTGGTTATGTCAAACAATTTGTGAAGTTTGAAACCTGTCATGTTGTCTCCCTCTCAGTGTTTCTGCACATTCAGATCTTTCTGTCTTGAAAGCCCAAAAAATACTTTTTAGCTCAACTCCTCACTACCATTTTTCTTCCTGAATTGCCTCCATTTTAAAGAAAAACAGTATTGTTCACCAGATATTTAAAAACAGCATGAGAGTGACCATACTTCCTAGTTTGCCTTGGACAAACACTTGTCCAGGCATAATTATTAATAGTACTTCATTTTCCTTTCAAAATTGTTGTCCCACTTAGACAACAATTAGATGGCAACATAATCATCTGTGATTTTCTAGAGCTAATCATTATGTCCTGTCAATTTTATCTCTAAAAAGTACGTGGAATCTAGCCTCTTCTCTCTGTCAATACTGCTGTCGTTCTAGATCAGCTAACAGACTCCGCAGACGGTTTCTCTCCTCACTTTCACTTCACTCTTCAAATCTTTTGTCTCCGCAGTGGATGCAGTGATCTTCTTAAAGCAAAGCAAATGTCTATCTTTTGTTTCCATTACTCTTAACAATAAAATCTAAACTCCTTACTCAAGTCCCTATCTGACCTGGCCTTTGTGTACATCTCTGGCCTTGCTTTGGCCAGTGTCTTCTTACAGTTTCTCAAACACACCTTGTTCTTTCTGTGTTGGGCCTTAACACACGTGGTTTCCTCCTCCTGTAGAGATCTTTCCCCAGATTTCCGTATGACCACTGCCTCATCCTTAAGCTTTTGTTTGTGTCACCACCTGAGAGGTATTTGCTGATCAAAAAAATCTAAATAAATTCTCTTTTTATTCCCTTTCATATTACCATATTCATTTCTTTTGTAATTCTTACAATAATTTGGGTTTTTTGCTCATTTTCTTTCCGTTAGTTCCATGAAAGCAGTTGTTCACTGGTGTATGTTCAGCATGAGCATAAGGTCAGGGACGCAGTGGTCTTTAAAGCCACCAGCAAGTGTATGTCAAACCCCTACTTTTCCCTAAACACCCTTCCGGGCAATGGAGTGTGGTGAGAAAGACAGGTGTAATCTTGACCCTCCATACACCTATTCCAGTGCAGAAAAAGTGGCATATGCTATAAAGACATAAAGTAGAATAGTATGTTGGAGAAAGACCAGAGACGAAAGCCTTTGCTCAAGGAAGGCCTCAGTGGAGAAAGAGCTGTTAGATGTGAGACCTCCACCATGAGTAAGGGATAATTAGCTGAAAAAAGCTTCAAGGAGAAGGAAAAACTTGTGCAAAAGCCCCTGAAACCAGAAGGAACTTGGCATATTAAAAACAGAAAGAAGGTACAGTGTGATGATCAAGTAAATAATTCATTCAGTCTTTCATATAATTCAATAGATATTTATAAAACATCTCTTATATGCCACTAATTGCTCTAGGCATTTGGGATACCTCAGCAAACACAGTCAGGAGAAATCTCTCTCACCTTGAGTTTTATAGTTTTAAAGACAGGAGAGTAAATTTTGACATTTAACAACAAAATAACTTAATTACTCAAGAATAAATAATTTCCATGGCCACTTCTGATAACTCCAAAGTGAATTAAGTTTTTAATTATAACACACTGAACAGTGTTCACATGTCACTTGATGAACAGAGAGGAATGTAGCCCTAGAACATGGATTGACTTGGTCCATCAGATTGTCACCTCATTCTCAAGGAATGAGCAGTCTCGTACTATAGAATTATAAATATTTCCTGAATTGTCAAGTCTAATTTACTGTTCATCAGTATGCTGAACTAACTTCTTTTAACCAGTCTAGTCATCTTGTCATTAAAGGAAACTGAGTGTAGTCTAGCGTGCTGATTTCTGTTTGCTTTTCCAAGGGCTAAGAAACTGGAGACAATTCTAAGTTCATCCTTTTGCACAGGAGTAGAAAAATAATGGTGTTATCCAAAGATTAGGTGCCATACTGAAAAGGCCTGCAAGAGAGGCATCCAAAGAGCAGTGAGAGAATTTACCTTTGGTCTGTTCTATTTATGATACTTTAGTTCTTTCACTCATGCCTTGCTGCTTGAACCAGAGACACCGTATAGTTAAATAGTCCATTTGTTCTTGAGAAAAGTAAGACTTGTTTTGTTGGTATGTTTGTTGGAAGGTTGGAAATTTAGTGGCTAGGCACTTTAGAGCAGAGGTTATAACCTGATGGTCACAGCATTTTTTAGCCTGCACAATGTAAACATCGGCAATGTTTTGTTTTGCTGTTTTTTCTTTATTGTAGCCATCTATATTTTAGATTTTAGCCAAAAATAAACAATATCTTACAGCAGAAAAAAGGGATTTTGTCCTGTATTCTCATGCAAAATGATACCTAAAATCACCTTTATGATTAAATTATCTGGATTAAAATCAACGTATAGTATCTACTCACCTTCTATAATGTTCTTATTTAACTCTTTCTAAAACTAAAAGAATAAGATTGTGACTGATACGTTGATCAATTATCTGAATTGTGTGGCCCTGAGAAGGCATAATGCGTTAATGGGCTTCTGAAAATTATAGACTTAGTTTGATTAGTAGAAATACAATCTTTAAAGTAGGGGAGATAATGATCTTATTCTACTATTTACTGTGGTCAGATTGCGTCATAGAATTATGCTCAGTTTTGGAGAACACTCTCTGTGATGTTTAATTTTGTGTCAACTTGACTGGGCCTGGGCTGCCCAGAAATTTGATTAAACAGTATTTGGGGAGTGTCTTTGAGAGTGTTTCTTGGTGAGATTAACATTTGGCTCTGTAGACTGAGTAAAGCTGATTGCCCGCCTCGGTGTGGGTGGGCTTCATCTGACCCACTGGAGAACTGAATAGAACACGACAGAGCAAGGGAGAATTTGCTGTCTCGGCCTGGCTGTTTTTGATTTGGGACATTCGTCTTCTGCCTTAGGACTTGGACTGAAACTATATTATGGGTTCCCCTGGGTCTCCAGTCAGTTTGCTGACTGGAGGTCTTGGGACTGCTCAGAACCACATTAACCAGTTCCTTATAATAAATCTCTCTGTATACCTATACTCCTATTGCCTCTGTTTCTCTGGAGAACCCAGACTAATACACACTCTAAGAGTAGTATTGGTAAAGTAGAAGTTATTTATAGGATATATTCAAAATGGTTATGGGGTGTATTGATTATGGAAGTCTAGGCTACAGGAATGTATAAATTAAAAACTGTATAACTGTTTCAACATAATAGATTATCTGTAGCTCACCTAAGAGTTCAAGCTGATTCCAAGGTAGAGACTGGAATTTCCACACATTCATTTAATGACCCGGTTTGACGGAGGCTGTGATGATTCAGTCCGTGGGGACCATAGTCAGCTTGGGCATTGCCATCTCAGGTGGTTAGAAGGCTAAAGCACGAAGGGGCAAGCACAGAGTCTCATGAGTCTAGCAGTAGAGATAGACTCCAGATGTCATGAGAAATGAGAACAGTGAGAGATTTCTCCATTTTGTATCTGGGAAAGGCGCCACATATAATGCAGAAGTTGAACCTGATAATGAGGTAGAATTTTGCTCGATTGAAAAGAGAAGGAGAAAAGTATTCACAAAAAGTGACAGATATAAGGCAGGGGATCTGAACTATAAAATTCTGAAATTTGTTAATTGCGGTGGAATCAAAATCATAGTGTTTTGGGACCTGCTCAGGGCAGTTTCATAATAGTTAAAATTAAATTTGAAAATTAAAAAAAAAATGTGATTCTCATCTCAAAAATAGTCTCTCTCTCTCTCTCTCTCTTTACATTTTAATTTTCTGTTTCATTAGGATACCAAATCCTTCAGCATGGGGACTTTCAAGTTTTTATATTCTGTTAAGTCTATTGCTAATACAATGCCTCCAACACAGATGTTTTGAAGAAATATTTGTGTAGGGTGTCCTGATGTTCCCCAACACATACACACAAAATTTTGTTCTATCTGGTGACTGCTACTTGAAATATATTAATAGGAGACAGATGCTTCTATCTCTTGGATAGATAGCACCTCAAATCCTTATTCTCATAGATTAAACATTTTCAGCATAAATTAACAAGAATTTTAAAGATTTTCATCAATCACTCTCTTAAAGAAGGTTTTGCTAAGGAGCTTTGGAGAATTCCTAAATGAGGAGGAGGACATGGAAGTCAGGGCTTAGAAGTCTGCCTGCCTCTATTTAAACTATAAGTCTTGGTTTATAGACTTTATATTATGATGTTGCATTGGTTCAGTTCTTTGCCAGAGTATAGAACTTAGATCTCTCAAGTGAAGGAGGAGGAATATCCAATTACTCCCTGTGTATGTTACAGTGTGCCTGTTAATCACACGAGGTGGTGCATTACATTTATTAATGGGTGGCGCTGGGAAATGTTACATATTCCCAGTAAAATTTAGAACTAATACAAGGAAGCATAGAGTTAGAAAATGAACAATATCAGCAAAATAAAAGTCTCCTTTGTTAGAAAACACATTACGTGAGACAACATCCTATCAGACAAATATGTACTGGATATAAGTTCAAAAAATGAAAAAGCATACTAGGGCTATCAAGCTTCTGTTTGACTCATTTTTACAGAAAGGGACTGTGAGTTGATTCCAACCCTCTTTTGAATAATGTTTGCAGTTAATTCTCCCTTGGAAAATTTGGAGCTGTTCCCCCTGCCACCGAAGAAAACTACAGGTTATTAGTGAATTTTCTGGTACTATTGGCCTCAAGTTGTTCTCTGTCGGCTGCCTCATAGACATGCTGTCCTTCATTTATGCAGACGGCACAGATGACCCACTACCAGTAGGATATTGCATCAATTAATGGCACATAATTGCGAAATAACAGATTGGGGTTAGGGGTGCAGTCTGTGAGTAGAGAACAGAATTTTCCCAGTCAGAAGTGTACTAGCCCGTGTGGAAATTAAATATGTGACCTTGACTTTAATACCACCAAGATCTAATTGAGTTAACCATCTCTGTCACACAATGTCGTATAAATAACTAATATTCTTGTCATTATCACTCCATGATACCTACTAATGTTATAAATCTCTAAGTTTCACTATTCAAATAATACTGTTTCTACAATGACATTTCTAATGATATATTTTTTTTCATGTAGTGCAGACTTCATACTATCTGGAATCATTTCAAACTTTATTTAAAGTTATAATGATAAAATATAATTTTGAATTAAAATTTATAAACCGCTTAAAAGACAATTACAGAGAGCATTTCTGGATTCTAACTCATAAGAGATAAGACATCATGGTTGCTTGTTGTTAATAAAATAATAGCAATCACATGTTAGATTTTTAAGGAGACATAACAAGGATCTCTCTCTCCAAACACCATACTTACTTTTCCATATCAGACTTTCAGTGTGTTTGGTAACATGCTGGCAGTTTACATGGGTGGCCTCATTTCATCTTCCAGGTAAGGCCTGAGTCAGGGATTAGTATCTCCAAGAGTAGAAGAGGGATTGGAGATCCAAAGAAGTTAGTTAACTGTCTTAAATATTAAGTGAGAGATCCTGATTCTGAATTCAGGGCTCTCTGATTCCAAAGTCTGCATTCTTTGTTTCTATAATTTTCTGCAAATAATCACTTGTGTCTTATTATACATAATGTCAGCAGATACCAGCAGATAGAGAAAAAAAACATTCTTCTTTTTGAATGGTTTTGTAGCTTCAGATTTGCAGAAATACTTTTTGAGCTGCTAATAAGCTTTACAAATATAATCTTCAGCTCCTAAGCTCTCTCCTCACTTCTCTCCCACTTTCTTTTCACTTCCTCACATGTAAGAGATCCAGAGAGAAGGCTTGGAAGCATGTATTGGAAAAAATAAACTCTGTTTTTCTTCTCACTCAGTGTTGCTCCAAATACTTATTCCACAAATATTGAAGAATTGTGTACAAATCTCTCTTTCTCTCTCTCTCTACACCTATCTATCTTTCCTTCTAGCCAGCCAGCCAGTCAGCCATCCACCTACCTATCTGTCTATCTATCCATCCATCCATCTAACTACTGATCTCTCTATCTTATTTATCACAATTAAATAGAACTCTTGCAAGAGTTTAGCTTTTTCAATTAACAATGTTCAACACTTGTGACATTGGTGTCCATTTTAACTGGTAATTTGAGCAATCTAGAGTTTCTTAGATAACTTGAGGATATATAACTAAAAGTCTGTCTTTAGGCAATTCTGCCATTGATTTTTCAACTAAAGTTGTGTATAAGTCTTATATGGTCACTGATCTTAAGTTTTCTCAAGGTAATAATTAACTTGAACACATCATTGCAACTTACTCTTTCATTTCTGAAAATGAAGTATATTTCACATCTCCTTGAACTCTTCCCGCTGCTTCTTTAATCTTAAATATCCCTCTCTTTCTGTGGGTCCATTGAAACTCCTACTCTATGAAGTCTCAATAGTAAGCTACTCAGTAGAGATTTTAACTTCTTCTTTCAACACGTCTATTTACTACTTCATTTTCATGTCTTTCTTCTATTTTTTGTTTGTACTAAAAAGAAGAGATGATTACATCTCAGTTATTTCTCTATACCCCATACATTTATTCTAGTCTATTTCTTCACATAAAGTAAACATAAAACGTATTTATCAAGTGAATCCTATCATAACTTATTCAAATCCATTATTCACATAAACATGTTTGCACTATTTTGCCAAATATAATATTTACAAATAAAAATGCTGCACACGAAAAGTCACCTAATTTTGGTACAATAGTTCCCACCAGACTTGAAAAAATGATGTATTCCTTAAATTATAGTTGCTTTCTCTTTTTTCCTCTGACACAGATACAATAATTATGTGTTGTAGAGAAACTTCTGAGTGTATTTGTCTCTGTTCCATTATCAACAAAATAATATTTGATCCAGTTTCTTTCTTTTTCTTCAGCAAATGTGTACTGATTTTTTTAATTTACAGAAAGTCATGTAACTGTCTTTCCATCTTGAAGTTTGAAGTAACAGTTCCCAGGCAGTTGCCTCAGATTCTACTTTTTCCTCAGTGCTCTATTTTCACAATTTTACAACCATTCATTATGTTTCTCTATGGATTTTAATCCTCTTAGAGCCTACTCATTTCTAAATTTGTCACTGCCTAAATATCATCATTTGCTTCCTCTTGTTTATCCCTACAAATAATATTTCAATCCATTTTATTATATAGCTTTATTCAAATGTAAAGTGTTCATCTTCCTCACCATAATTATGTGGTGATGTAACATGATAATCTGATGAGGAAAAACACAGTACAACATAGACATGACTGGCTCATGTGTTGGCATTGACTTGTAGGAGAACCTTGCAAAATGATTCCTTTGCTTTGTCTCCCTTGTTTGTCAATCCTCTTCCTGTCTTAGGGAGATGATTCTCAAATTTGATGTGAATCCATTTTAGTCCAGGTACTTGCTGATTCTGCATGATTGTACCCTACATGGCTCTCCTTGATGAAGACTGGCATGAGGACCAGCTATATCTATATATCTCTATCAATCTAGCTAGCTAGCTAGCTAGCTATATTTTTTTCATCTCTGGTGATACAGTTTTTGTAGAAACCCTGATCAGCATTTGAAAAGTGAAGCTTAGAGAACATTGTAAATTACAGCCCATAATTGAGAAAAATTTTTGCTGTACATTGGTGATTGATTTCACCCCCAAACAAGATGTTACAAATTTCTGTTGTCTCCCCAAACACTGTGGCAGTCCATTCCTTGTTTTAAAGTTTTTGAGAATTGAATTCCACCCTATGTATATGTAATTTTGTATAATCATAACCTCAAGAGGGCTAAAATGTTTTCTGGATTATTGAGGTAGGATTGTATTTTGCAAGACTCTCCTAAAGGTAATATAACATTCAGTAGGTGGCAAGTAGACCTGTGTATGTGCCCCTTTCAAATCTATTTGCATGCATGCACGTGTGTGTGTGTGTGTGTGTGTATGTAATTCTACTCTATGTAAAGAGCATGTGCATAGCACAATGTCAGTAGTGCATAGCAATTGTAAATGGGCTTTCTCATATTAGACAGCCTTTATTTCTCTTTGTTCTGCTTATAAAATTTGTAATGTTTAGCAAATTATTTCATATCTCTCTATCCCATTTTCTTCATCTTTATAATGCAGAAAAGGACAGTGTTTTTATAAACATTTCATGAAATAATACAGGTAAAGCAGCCTTCAAACACTGTTAGATGATACCATAGGCAGAGGGGCATAAAGATGAAAGTATACAATTTCTGTCTCTCATGACTTAAATCTAGAACTGCTCATATCAAATGAAAAGGAAAAAGTTAGAGGCTTATCTTTGGAAAAATTTATATCACTGATATAAAATGACAAATTTTTAAATTTCTTTATAGAAAATGACAATATTTAAAACTTCTTTCATGTGCTAGCTGCTAATTCTTTCTCCAGAATACTTTTCCTTTAAAATAAGCATTTTAGCAAGCAACATGAACTCATAAAATACTATAAAGTCAAAAGTTTGAAGGCCCTCAATACTACTAGCTGAAATGTAAGAGATGTTCACGTGAAAATTTTGGTGTTGTTTACATGTGAGGTATTTTGACTTTTCTTTCATCATGCTCTATATAAATATGGTATTTAATATAGAAATGAGTTAATGTCAGTGCGTCTAAAGGATCAAATTCCTGGCATCTTTCTCAAAGGCAGAACTTAATAAAGGATGAGAGAGCCATACGAATATGCATTTTATTGTGTGGACTAGCTCACTAAGCTACGTGAGGAAAGATGGGGAGAAAAATGAGAATGTGACATTATGCCCAAGCTTGGCTCAGTAACAAAGAGGGAAAGCTTGTCAATGTAAAAAACTAAAAACAAAAACAAAAACAGAAACAAAACAAAGCAAAAAAAACCCAAAAAATAAAACCCCAAAAAACATTGAAATTAAGGTGGTTATGACAGAAGAGGGTTGATATTTCCCAGAATATTTTTCTGACAATTGGCAGTAAATTTGGCATGCTTTCTTAGAAAAATCATAGCCTGCCCTGATCAGTATTGAATGAGCTTTCTTTTAATAGAGTTAGAAAATTTATATGCAGATACCACCATTTGACAACTAAAGAAACACAGAAGAAAGCATGGCAACTTTCCGGCATTTTCAAATTCCTATGAATTTCATGCATTTGAGCATGGATTTCTTCTCCACAGGATATGACGTAGGACAGCTGCACAGTGTTTCTCATTGGCCTCTGCCCTTTTCTGCTTGTTTCTTATAGGGAACTCTAAGACTCTAAGAACTCTAAGAATACTTATCATGCAACAGGAATTTTGGTTATTGATGCAAAGTACTTTACTTACTGGCCTTTTATCTATAAATCAAGATTTAGGTATGTGCTTCTAATGATTTTGTTCAGTAATAGTTAAAATAATTTTGCTGCTGACATATTTGAAGCATAAGTCCAATTCACTATATCTTCTATATTATGTCAAAATAGGAAAGAACTCTTAGGAACCTAGAATCGTAGCACTAAGGGAAATGATTCTTTTTGTCTCAGCCCAACTACAAATATCAAAATTTGGTGATGAAACTGAATTCCTTTGAGTAAAGAATTTGAGCATCTTTTTATATGGTGCTTTGAGATAAAAACCAAGAAGTTCTGATTTTTTTGTTGTTATGTAACAATCTGATGATGTTAATATGCTACACATACTTTTTGGACTCTGTAGCGCATTCTTGGGAAGTTAGCAATTTATGGGTATTACCACATGAGAAACAAGAAGCTGGACATAAGAAGACATTTATTTCCTAGGTTACTGGGAGAAGATTTAATAATTAGTTGCATGTGAACCTCAAGGCATATTGCCAGGAAGCCCAATACATAGTGTCTAAAAGGTGTTCAAAGTGAAGTTTAGTTCAGACCTTTCCAGTAAAGTGACATTCTTCTCCTCTCAGTAAACATAGACTTTCTGTGGCCTCATAGATGGCAAAAAAAATCCATCTTCAAAAACCTCAGGATCTTTGATTCCCATTGACGTTAAGAGAACTGTTCATGTGACAGCTCAAATGTTTCACAGAAAATAGTATCTATCCTCTAAAAAAAGCCGAAAAAAAAAAAAGAATGTAGGTTTTCATTGCCAAGAAAAACAACTACAAATATCAAAACTCTATCATATGTGACAAAATGGTAGACTTCTATTCCTTGTTCTAAATGGCAAATATAACTGCATTATTTGTGTCATGCTAACATGGATCATATTTAGTTTCAGGTAGAAAGAATTATCATAAGTGTTTCAGGAAGAATTATTAGTCTTTCCAAAAATGTCATTCCAAATATGATGGAATACTTTATGTGGTATTACAAGGAGCAGATGTGGAAAATATTGTGATGATTGTTCTCTAGTTTGTGGATATCCAAGTCATTGTCATGCCCAAATTCTAGGAGAATGCTGGAGTACTGAGCATATTAACAGAATAATAACATGGGGTGAAGGTTGGAAGGCAGAGTTAATGAATACACTGCAGGAGGCATCTGGATACCAAATGGTTGTGACTGAGTATCCCCATCTGATTTCCAATGAGTATCACTCATTCTAAGTTTGTGTAGATGCTAAGCAGAAGCTGATGATCTTCTGTGTGGGGCGTAGGAATTACAGATGTAGGAAATTCTAAACTTGTGAGTAGGTTTCCTATTAGATTTGTTTGAAGGGAAATGCCAAAGTCCAAAAAACTAGATTGGAGCTAACATAGTGAAAAAGTCATTTCTTTTCAGATGAATTGCACAAATAGGACAAATATAAAATTCTGATAAGCATTGCCACCTTTTTTCAGTGGCACAGCATTCATGAATATTCATTCATTCAAGGTTATCTTTCTATTCATCATATATGTTACCTTAGTTACCAGGGGAAGAGGCTTTGCTGGTTGACCTTGTTCTGCACAGAGAGCACTATCACGTTGTGAAAATACTCTCTCCTAAACGGAAACTTTTAACACAAGCTAGCGATTAGATATGGTAGAAGATTAACTCCCATTTGGTTGGCTTTCTAGTACAGGTTTTACCCTGTTCCCTGCTTGTTTGTGTCAACTTTTCTGAATCTTTTTGTACAATCAAAACACAAAAGTCTTGAGTCAAGATCTCAAAGTTACAATTTCGTCTTTTCAATAACTTGTTATGTAAATTTGGTAATTCATTTGTTCACGGTAATCCCTTTCTCAGCTTAGAGGAGGAAATGATATCTATCACTTGCCCCCATTCTTATTGACATTCTAAAGAATTAATTATTAATGGCTTCAAAGCACTTTTCAAACATAAAGAAATAGGTGTTCTTTTAAATTAAGAAAGTACTTTTCACAATACAATTTATACTGACTCTTTGTATTTGATAGAAATATTAGTCTATTTATAATATATTGTAAAGAAAATGAAATTGTTTACAAGGGAAAATAAAAATCATCACCAAAGAAGTAGTTAAAAGCTTCCAGCTAGGGTTTTCATTTTTATCCCTTTGTGTTCAGACTATATGCAGTAGTCCATACTTTCATTTAGTGATTTTTGTAACATTGACACATAAATGAAAGGAGTTAAAACTCATATCTTGTGTGTATTTGACAAGCTCTAACAGAATTGTTTGCAAAATTTTATTGAAATCCCTGCTTTCATTTATCTTTGTTAGCACAAGCCTCAGAAATCAGTGGTATGGAATTTTTGTATAATTTAACTCTAAGAGAATTAAGTGTGCAGGTGTTCAGAGAATAGCCTATTTTTCTAAGTAAATAAAATCTCTTGGAAGAAAATGTATTATTTTTATTACCTTATGAAAGAATATTCAATTGGTTTGATTCATTTCTAAAAGAACCAACAAGAAAGGTATTGCAAAGGAGTTGAGAGACCAAGAAACAAAAATGCAATTAGTTGCCAGTAGTTTCATGAACTTGAATTAGTAAACAAGCTTAAATTGCTTGAACAGCTACAAGAAGTTTTAGAGTTGCAGTGCTACTTAAGGTTGCTATATTAAACAAGGGTATGTGCATACTTAAAAGCTGCATTTCAAAGAATTTGATCTGCGAACACTCTTTTCCTTGTCATGTACTTTACCAAATCTGTAACACAGATTCACAATTCAGACACAAATGGAAAACGTTCATAATTCAGAGGGGGAAGGGGCAGGGGGGATAACTTGGGGAAAATAGTCCTTGCAAAGACTTCATGTGTTTCTCTTTGCTCCCCACTTGTTAGGCTGGCCTTCGTGTAAACTTCCCTAGACAAATGAGTTTCAAGTGCATTTTGAAAGGTCTATACAGAAGGAAATTTAGTGCTTTCTGTTTTAATGGCTTGCAGTCCTGATGGAAGTTCTTTCTTTTAGCCAACCTAAATGCTTTGTACAACGTTTCAAGCTCACTTATTCTTGTTCTGCCCTCTGTGGCATCGGAGTACTGATCAGCACCTCCTAGGTAATAATCCTTCATGTAATTGAAAACCAACTTGTTTCCCCCAGCCTGTTTTCTAACTTAAATAATATTAGTTCCCTTAACCTTTCCTCTGAGATTCTATTTTCCAAGCTATTAATCATGTTTATTGCTTGTCCTTAAACCGTCTTCAAGTTTTCCAAGGTCTTTTTAACTTAGTGAGTCCAAGCCTGTACACAGCACGGTGATTATGCCGGGAGAATTACTTCTCACATCATGGGCATTGTTCTTCTGCTTCGGTGTCCAGGGAGTTCCAATTGCTAATTCACCTTTGAGATGTGACTCTTGTACTGTTGTAGTTATTACTGTTGTTGCCTTTACTCCGACCAAATCCATCCTTTCACAGGTTATGATCAAAGAGTTCACTTCTAAGTATTCTCCTTCTGCATTTGTTTAATCCTGAACCTTTCTGGTGGAGAAAAAACTATTTTAATTTGATATTTCTTGCTCAAAATGGGGTCATCCCTCCCACCTCACCTAACTTAGTATTTGTTTTATTCAAATCATCATATGTATTTGAGGGTTTAAAATACACATACAATTTTATATCAAAAGAGGTACTAGTATTTGATTAAACACATTTCTTAATTTGGAAACTTTGTTTCATGTGTCATTCAGATTTTATGCGTGACTCATTCTGAAATGAAATAAAATTTAAAACAAGGGCAAGTTATTTCTTACATAGCTATAATCACTCAAACATTTTTCACTTCCAATTTCATCGGTGCCACTGTCCACAAGATAATTTTCTACCAACATCTTAGTTGTATTTCAGAGTTTCTCCATTCCCACAATGGAGTATATTTAACTCGTACTGTTACTTGGAGTACTTAGCACACTAATTCCAGTCTTTCTTACATTCTTCTCTCCAATTTTTCTCCACAAGAGCAATAGGAAATAAAATTTTATTCCTCTTCCATCTTATATGATTTCCATCATACAGTTCTGCTGATACTTTTACCATGCCTCACCTTCAAGTTTTTAGTCAATTTCATATGCTATAATAAAATGTACATGCATTAAACCAATAAATTTTTCTTTACCAGTATATTTTAAAAGTTAAATAGACCATCCATGCGTTTTACAAACACATCTACATAATGCAGTGCATCACTTAGAAAGGACTGGTATATTACTAAATTTTCTATAACTATCTATTCTAGAATTAGTTTAAAACCCATTTGCCTGGAGGAAAAATAAATTATCATCTTGTAAAAATAGAAAGGTTAAAATGATGAAGTGTGGTTCCTTCCTTGTCATGGGCAAAAATCGATTGAAATTCTGATTCCTTAAGCCAAGATGCTATCTTATGGGACAGATTAATTAAAGGCTTTATTGTTTATTTCTCACTTAAAAAAAATTATTCTGAACAGTACATTTTGGAATTTATGTAAAGATTCCTGTGAGTCTCTCCAATTTTGCTGAATCTTACAATTCTTGCTTTGTGTTTAGTTTATAAGTTGATCACATCTTTAATGTGCCTGCTGTTCAGAGCATTTTGTCTTAATTTGATTTCCAAGAATCTGTGAGGTATATGAAATCATTAAGACCTAAATATAAATGGGTGAAACTCTGCTAGGCACCACAATTCACATGTTTATCTAATCATCACAATAATTGTTGCTATTAAGCAGCTACGAATAAAGTTTAAATAGACTACCTTATACATACTCACAACAAACCACGATTACTTAACCACTGTCATCATCTCTGTTTCATTGAGACATGAAGTGGTCCCATCTCTTGATTGTTTATGAAGGTGACAAGTGGTGAAGCTGGGATTTCATCCCAGGTTCTAAAACACCAGAGCCAATGTGCTTCTAACTAAATCACCCAGCAGGGCACAATTGATGTTTCAAATGCAGTTGCTATCGGAAGGAACACCTAACTGATCCCCCATCAGCCATTCAGTACATTGTTTGTTAATTCTCTCTGGGGAGAAAATGAATGAAAGTCTTCATCAGCGTTTTTTCTGCTACAATTATTTGTCAGTTTTCTGAATGATTTATTGTATCATTAGTTTACAAAATATGGCCACATTTCATGTTTACATTCATTTTTAATTGGTCCCACAATAATGATGCATTAGAAAAGTTTGACCTCCATTTAAAAATAAGACTAATTGACACATGTTTGTAAACTATCATTTGGCAAAATAATATTGTAAAATGTACAGCTTTTAAAATAATTAAATGCCCATGGTAGCTTATCATTTTCGTTATTTATCAGAAACTTGGAAATGAAATCTCTTCTCCTTTTAAAATTGTTTTAATAAACAATTTTATAATTAGGACCTCCTGAGAATATTCTAATACTGTGTTAGAGTCCTCAAACTTTCTACCTTGTTTTTATTAAAGATTGAATTCCTCTACTTTGCATTTCAAATCTAAGACCAGGCAAAACCAATCCTGGCACCTGAATTTATGTTTTCACTCTTCACGTCCAGATGAATTATAAGTATGTATATGGGAGAAATGCATGACCTTTCAGTCAGTCTTTTCATTTAGACCATTAGTATAGAGATTGACATGCATTGGCAAACCTATAGTGAAGCCAACAGAGGTAAATAGTGTAATCAGGGCAGCAGCTCGGTTTCGGGTAGGCCAGTCATTAACCTGGAGCTACTTAGGCAGCTGGGGCCGGTGTTAGTGATCTAAATGAGGGTGGTGGAAAGACTTTTATTACTTTACAGTAGTTCTGGCAACTAGACCTATGTTCCTGCCATTCCAGTCTTGGTTCCCACTTTGTTTTCTACGGTTTTCCAGCAGGTTTTTAAAAGTTTTATATCCACCTCCCCCCCACAATTGCTTCACTACCACGTCTCTCTCCAGGCCAGATGTAGAAGTAATGCACAAAACTGTAGTACTTCATTTTGCAGTATACGTTAGAAGCAGAACCATAATTTAAACATCCTGCCAGTAGTTCTTTTATTAACAAAGTGACCCAGCCACAACTGCAAAACCCACTCTATTTTGTAATAAAAGGGATGTATTATCTTTTCCTCAAACACTAAATCAACAAAATTGATGGAGTGCCTACCATATATAAGACATTTTTATAATAACTATTTAGAAGTAGTTTTCCTGTCTTTAAGGAGGTTAAAGACGTTTGGGGAAGCAGGCTATAAACTCTGAAATAAAACTAACAATAGATGCTAGCAATTGACCAGTGCCAAGTTAATGGTCTAGGTATCAAGCACTATAGGATGTTCAAGGTGAGAGAAAGTACACAGAAAATTCACACAAATGCGCTCTGTGGACCTTGCTAGGCACAGAGATAGTTAGAATTTAGAGAAAACAAAGGATATATAAACAGCATAGAACTGGCATTTATTCCAGTTTATCTGTAGCAGGTGGCCTGTATGTGAGAACAACGGGAGATAATAAGGGAACGTAATGAAGTAGTTGTGATGACAGGGTCACAATAATTATAATAACAATCATAATGATGGTAAAGAGCTAAAACGAGGATTCTTCCTGTGAGCTAAACACTGTGTGCATTCTTTGTGTTAAATAGCATCTAGTTTAATCCTTAGAACCAAGCCACATAGCAGGTGGTATGATTTTCTAGATCTTACATGTAAGGAAATGGAGGCTTAGAAAAAGAAAATACTTGAATAAGAACGGATTTCCCTAGTGGTGAGGCCAGGGCATGAATGTACATCTCTTTGATGTGGAAACCTTTTCATTTAGCCAGGGCTCACTTTACCACCAGAGGCACAACTTAAGGTCTGGGGCATGAGGAAACAGCTAGGACAGAGAAAGTTCTTTAAGAGGATTGATTTGTTACATATGTATCAGATAGATGAACACATCTCAGATATATTTCAGAGTGGGGAGAGACACAAAGTCATTTAGTCATTTGAGGTAACTTAGATTCTCTCACCTCTTCTCCAGTGTCCCCTGAGACCCCTATCTGGCCCCCTGTTCTTCCCCAAATGTGGCAGGCACATCATGGCCACTATATGGTTGTTCCCTCCTCCTGAGAGGTACTTGCTGTTCTCTCTTCCTCTGGATGTACACGTGGTTCTCTCTCCATCTCCATCTTCATCCTAGCCAGCTTTACTCAAACATCACTTCACATTGGGGCCCCTTTTGACAATTCTACCCAATGCAACCGTCCCCTTCCCCAGGCACTTCTGATCTCCCTTCTGTTACTCTGATTCTTCCTGTTTTTTGATAACACTTTTAACTTTTTAATACATTCTATAATTTAATTACTTATTATGTGTATTGCTCTTTGATCCCCTCCACTTTCTAAAATATAAACTCCCACAAGGGCAAAGGATCTTTTCTGTTTTATTCACTAATGTACCTAAGAGCCCAGAAGAAATTCAAATACATATAGCTTCTCAATAAATATTTTTGCGTGAATGAGTATATTAACAAAACTTTGTTATGCAAATAGCAAATGCTAATTCTAACAAATATTGGAAATACACAAAACATAATAAAAACAGTCAAAACAACCATAATCTCACCAGTGATTAATATTAATGCTATTATTACATTTGTATGCATTAACATCTTTTTATTACTAAAAATTAGTTCTGAATCTATTCCTTTTAAAAGACATCAAAAATAACTCATTATCAAGATTATTTCTGAGACTCATTAGGAAAAAAATATTTGTTACTGTGCATTTTACTTATTCAAAGGTCAGAGTGACTTGTTTTTCATAATTTCAATATATTTTACAATATTTATATATTTAATTTTGAATGCAGAATATAGTTAGAGATATAATGATCAGTAAGTTTTTTTTGCATTGAAGATGAAGGTACTGTTTAAAAGTATTATTCAAAGATTTATAATCTCAAATGTGATTTCAAAGTAAAATCTTTCAGTGAGATGAGCAGGAAAGATGAATGCCGAAATGGTACTACTGCTAAAACACTAAATGTCCAGATCAGTAAACTACTCTCAAATGAAAGACTTTCAATGCTTCCATAGCAATATTAATGTACCTTTAATATCGCATTCGTCACCTTGAACAGGATTTATTAGTTATACATTTTGCTGTCTTTTATATTATTTGTCTCTAAATCATTCTCCATATTGCAGGAAGTGATGTATCTGGTATATCTTACAACCAAATATCTGACTTCCACATATATGTGAGCATTTGCAATTTTAAAAAAGCCTGAATAGTAATAAAATGAAAGAATTGTAATTTTATTAAAAAACCAAAAAAACTAAAAGACTGCAAGCATTAGTGTTATGATTAAAGTAGATGGGGTACTTCCACAGAATGAAATGCTGAGAAAGTGTTTTAAATTTTGTGATCAGGTAGAGCCTCTCTGAGCAGGTGAAACTCTAGCTGGGAGTTGAAGGATGAGAAGAAATCAAAGAGTCTATGAGAAAAGACTTCTAAGCTAGTGGATCTTTAAGTGAAGAGCCTTGAGGTGGAAAATGCCGTCCACGAAATGTGACTGGAGCTCTTTGAACAAAAGAGAGTGGTGTGATCTGAGGTTGGTAAGATGGACGGGTGCAAGATCATAGATATTCATAATCTCTGGTTATGAGTTTGAATTTTATTCTGTGTGAAATTAGAAGCCCTTGGATGATTTCAATGTAAGGTGTTCCATTATCTAATTTAGGCTTTCAAAATCTTAATCTGACTTCAGCCTGTTATTGGACTGGAAAGAGGAGCAGCTGGGATTGGCTATAATGAGTGTTAGAAGATTAGAAACTGATTACTATATAATATACTCTAAAGTTACTAAGAGAGAAGATCTTAAATGTTATCATCACAGGAAAAAATATCATAATTATGTGATATTGTGAGGTGATGGATATGTTAACTCACCTTGTTGTGGTAATAGTTTAATAATATATACATGTATAAAATCATCATGTTGTATCGCTTAAACTTACACAATGTAATATGTCAATTAAATCTCAATATAACTACAGGGAAAAGAGAAAGGTTAGAAGCATGGAGACTGCAGGACATGGATGAGCTAATCAGATGTTCTAGCCAAGATTTTTAATCTTGAGACCAAAGTTGAAGGAATTAACTTATTTTTTTCTAATTTCTGATACCTCACCATACACTTAAATGATTTGGGAATCAATGTATTTTTATATTTATTATTTTTATATTATGGGAAAACAATGTTGACAATTACATATAACAAGGAATCTTGATCTGTTAGCAGTCTTTTAGATATACTCTGTTTTTAGACAATTAAATATCATAATTTTCTTGAAATGGCTTCCCCATTTGTAAGTTAATTCATTTATCTTTTCATTTGACAAAATTATATCTTCAAATAAATTCTTCTGTAAGTGTGTATGATTATATTATTGAATCATTAAATAGTTTAAACTTATTTTCCATTTCCTTTTCATATAAAAATAAACTTAATTGGGTAAAGGGTCATCGGCATGGGTCTTTTCCCCTGTACTTACTTGTCAAAGTTGATTTATTGGCTTCTGGCTTCTGGTGTTGTTGAGTAGATGTTGAAAACTGTAAAATAATTCCAGTTATTTGTTTGCTTTGTGGGCAGCCTATTTTTCTGCCTAGACCTTTGTAGATTTTTCTTGTTCTTTTTTTCCTGAAGTTAGTGACTTTACAAGGATACGTCTTACTTTGCTCTTATATGTTAAAGTTTTTTATGTCAATGAGCTGTTTTCTTTGGCAGGATAGGAACAATTTCCTTCTCTAAAGTTTCTTTTACTATACCAGAGAAGAGTTTTGCTGTAGTTCAGCAAAACTAAACCAGACAAAGGAGTGATAGCTATTTAAACAAATTTTCCAGAGTTTTGTATGCATCCTGGATATTTTTACTAGAATCAACTAACATTTTTAATTATATGTATTTTTTCTAATTTTAATATGTAAATTTATAAATAAATACAAAACTAAGTATCTTACAGCCATTCAAAAGTAAAGAATAACAATGTCAAATTATTCTATGAGTAAATTATTTCAAATGAGTGAAAGATATTTATAAAATGGCAAAATGAAAAATTGCTATTTAGCTAAGAAGATAAAAGTAATTGGATACGTATACCTGGCCATATGATTTTTTGAGGATGATTTTATAATATGTTATATTTTCCAAATATTTCTTAATAAACATGTACTTTATAATTTAAAAATACGAAGTTCATGCTCAGGAGTATCACAAGACTGTCTTTGAGAATATTTGGTTATTTATACATTTTTGGAAACGTTCTGCCTGTATTTAAAAACCATAAGTTTTGTGACAGCCATAAAATTAAGCACTGGCTCACAAACCCTATATCTAAATCATAAAATTTAAGTAATTAGTCAAAATGAAATGAAATAAGCTAGTGTTTTCTAATTCCCTTTTTGTTATGTTTCCATGGAAATCAAAGGTTCACACTATCTGAATGCTTAAAAATAAACTGGAATCAGTGGCCTGATGCTTAGAACATTTACTGGCTATCAATTATATGCTAATTATAGTAAAAATGTACATTCCCCTTTGTCCTAGTGTCCCTGAGAAGAAAATCCGGTTAGCTAGTGGCTAGAATTGATTGGTAGGTGGAAGATTATAAATCCTTTTGTGAGATTGGTATTGGAATCTTGGTAGTCAATTTCATTTGCTCAAACTTACTAACAAATGGAAATTCTCCTTTTCAAAATGTCCATTTGTAGTTATGAACACATTTTTGCTGTTATGATTGCTCACAAAAATTTTTGACCAAAATATTTGTAATAGGAGCTTCGTGTACTTAGCTTATGTGTACTGGGAGAAATTTTCCCTAGCTAAGGTGTCAGGCAGATGCTTTAATGTCTTTGCTAAATTTTATCAGGTAGGATTATATTTAGCTATGATGAGAGAAACCCAAAATAGCTATGATTAAAAGAAGATAGAGAAGTTTATCTCTTTCTCAAATAAAAGGCCAGAGGTAAGTAGTCCAGGGCTGGTGTAGTTTTCTGTTGTGGTAGTTATTTCAGCTTCTTTTATATGTGCTCTGCTGTGCATGTATTTAATTTCTAGGGTCATTTCATGGTCCATAGTGGTAGTTCCAGCACTGATATCACATGAATTTCATGAAGAAGCATGACACCTACGTTTTGCTCCTACTGGCCTGAGTGTGGCCACCTTTCCATGTCTAGTTGCAAAGTACAGGAGGAAATGTAATCTTTAGGCAAAATGGAATGTATCCTTCCAAAAATGTAGGGCTGTATTTCTAAAGAATTTGAGCAACTGATACTGGGGAACAAATATTCTTTGGCAGAGACCATTATTAGGCATATACAGAATCTGTCAACACCTTATTTCTGTACATGGGAAACTTCCCAAATTAAATATACATATACATATACATAAGAGTGCACCCTGACTTTTTCCTTTTGCTTCTAATCCTCTTTTTAATGTAGGTGAGTAATTGTATTGAAACATAAGGTAAAGTATCTCATCTCTCTGTTTATAAACTTCCGGTGGCTCCCATCTCACTTAGAATACAATTTATTCTTCAGCATGGCATGTAAGGCCCTCCATGAGGTTGGCCCTCTCTGTTTCTCCAAACTCCTATTTCTGAATCTCCATCATATTTAGGTACCATGGCTCCTTTCTGTCTTCCAACTAAGTCAAGCATGTTTCCAAATTAGAGCACTTACACACTGTAAGAAACATTTCGTTAATCATCCATCATTCTCCATCACTGACACTTGTTTCATTTTTCTTCATAGAAATATCACCTCCTAAAAATGAATTTATTTTTATCTCCTCCCACTAAATGTAAACTCCTTGAGATCAGGGACTTTTAAACATTTATTGTTAGTTCTGTCTACTCCAATTTCCTGTTTCTTTAAATAATGACCTTTTTTTAAAATCTATTCTCCTAATCAGATATGAATGACTAATATTTAATTTTTAAGAGGATAACTGTTCTTCATCACTGAGATATATTTTCCCCAACCATGCCACTTTAATTTACCTCCCCTTCAAAAGAAGGATCTTTATAATAATCTAACTTTCCTCCCATCTGTGAGTTTTTGTCACATTTTTCCATGATACTTTAGAATATACTTACATCCTCCCTCTCAGCCTTCATTTCCTAGCTTTTTTTTTTTTTTCCTAATCATTAGTATCTAATAGAAATTTTCTTATTCTATGACCTTCTGATTCAGGAAACTTCCTTTGATATTGATATCACATAGTCCTAAAGAGGCTGTCTTTAGCCATTAAATCCCTAAATATCAAGGTTCACTTCTTACCACTATTTCGTCTGCTGTTCATCTTGCCCCATATTGAGTTCTCTGTTTCAGTTTATTATTTTGGCTGAAATCTTCCTTCAAGTACTTAAATAATAAGGTTTCTCAGTTTTAAATTAGCATAATATATCTTTTTTTCTCTCTCTCCTATGACAGATATGGTACTGTTGGAGTGAATTACTTCTCTCATTTTCTCATTTCTTAACTCTTTTGTTTTCTCATTTCTTAATTGTTGTAACTTGTATTTTTGCAAATAAGTTCAATGAAATTTTTTTAGGTTTTTGTCTGTTTGTTTGTTTTATGACTCCTTGAATTTTAGACCTGTGTTTTGAATATCAGTAAGAGTGGAATCTCCCATCTAGTGAAAGGTAAAAAAGCTAATGACTTTTTCCTGACGTTTTTCAGTGTCAAGGACATCAGCATACTTGTTCCAGTTGAAGTTCTTTTTAGACTTGAGTACTCAGACCTTTGACATCTAAGCTTTTCCTGGGACATATTGCCTGGACTCTGCCCTTTCTACTGATTTTTTTCCCCCAAGACTGTTGAGGGAGCCCTTTGAATATTAACAGAGGATTGCCACTCCAAGTTGTTTTCCAGGTTTAGCAGGATCCTCGTTCAGCAAAGGCAAGTAAATTATAGTTGAGATTGGAGGATAAGGAAGGTGTAGTCAGGTTGCCATATTCCCAGAATTCCTCAGCCAAAAAGGATCTCTTGTTAATAATAGCAGGATGTTGAGATTAAACAAGCTATGGCTTTTCTCTCATGAAGATTTGTAAACAAAACAGTAAATTATGAAGTGTTAATATTGAAAATGTTTACTTTCAAGTGATTGAATTATTAGCTTTGGAAATTATTTATTGCATACAGTAAGTCTTTTCTAGGACATAATGAAAATGGTTAAATTTTAGTTCAAAGTGAAGATAGGAACAAAAATAGATTTAATTGTTAAACATTGAGAGGGTACACTTATGTTACTATAAATCACAATGACTTTTACAAGTGAACTTTGGAGCAAAGAAAGGTTAACCTAATTATTCTGTTCTGGCAAGATTGGTTTTTGTTTTTTGGTTTTTTTAAATATGAAATAAAGGAGCTTACTAGGAAATCTAATTAAGAAAAATTCATGGATTTCAGAGAAAGTTGGTAGCATATGAATAGACATGCAAAGATAAACTTTAAACATCTGACCTAAATCATCAGAGAAAAAGATGCCTAAAATTATTTTAACATCATTGAAACTAAAAATTCTATGAGAATGAACCTCATGAAATCACTTACATTCAACCATTTTTGATGTACAAAAATTACAGTTTCATGTGGTTCAACTTAATGTAAAATACATCCTTAGGAAAAATTCTGCAGACACACTATAGCTTGATCACATATGATAAAAAAACACATAACTCATATTAAAGAGAGTTACGCATTATTATAGGAAGTTAAAAAAATTTAGTGCATAGCATTGGGTTTTTTAATTACACAACTACTGTATTGTAATTTAATTTTAATTAAACACTCAGTTGGCTGGATTATGTACTCAAAATAAATTTTTTTCAAAAAAGTATACGCATGCTATGCTTTCATAATTCCTGAGTATTTGAGAATGTATTTCTTTGTTTCAGTGATGTAATATGAGGGATATTATTTTCCATAAAAATACATAGATAATCCTTCTTGTTTTCTTTCTTTAGAGGCAAATTCCACAGACAGGATAATTCCCTATAGAATTCATTTTTTTAATCCATGTAGGTCAGTACATTCATCAGGAAATGTCTTAATCATTATGCTTTGTCATTTTTTTTTTGTATATTGAATAATTTATACCTAAATTTTAGGCATTTTTAGTATTTCAAGAACATTTCTTTAAATTTTTGGAAGTTTTTTCCTGTACCAATGTTTTCCTATTTCCTTCAGGAACACTAATTATCTCTACACTGAATCTTAGTTGTCTTCTCCTTAATGACCGTTTTCTCACTGAATCCCTTTAATTCTGATGGAAATTTACAATAATTTTCTGTGATTTTTCTTAAGCTTTTTCAATTATGACTTTAAATAATATTTTACTGCAGAATAGATGCTCTAGTATAGCTTGTATTATAACAGAGCAAATTGATACTATTCAAATAATTATGCAAATACATATATAATTAAAAACGCTGAAGAAAAAGTACATGGACTTTTAAAGTGTATGTGAGAAGAATCTTATATTTTCCAGTTGCTATATGAAGAAAATTAACAGAAATTTGCTAAGCAGAATAGTAAAAAGGAAAGAGGGTTGCACACAGTGAGAAATTGAATCAAAGGCCCTGAGATGGGAAGGATTGTTATTGCACATTGAAAATTCTACTATGAGGCTAATGTAGCTACACTATAGAGATTGAATGGGATTGTCACAAACAGAAAGCTAGGAAAAATACGGCATTTGGGGTCTTGTAGACCAGCTTAAATTTTAATCTGTAAACAATGAGAAACAGTTATAATTGAGGGATAATCAGATTCTTTTAATCGTATCATCAAGCTGAAGTATTAAGAATGAATTTGGTAGAGGACAGAGATAGATGAGGATTTAGGAATCTGTTGAAGTAGTGAAGTGAGAATCGGCAGAATATAGACATAGACTATAGCACAGAATAACACTATGGTATTAATATTATTTTCCAGCAGAGTTCAGATATCCAGACAAAGTATATATTTTATTTCACTTATATTTGGAATATAGATACACAGTTATAATGATAAAGCTTATGGAAATGATGTTCCATAAAATCTAACCTGGAAAATACAGGTAAATTGAGAGGAGGATGTAAACTGATATGAGAGAGGAAGGAATAAAATGAGCTGGGGCTCTTAATACTTTGCAAATAGCTTATTTAATCATCATCACCACACTGAAGTATTATTATTATCCCAGTATATCGATGAGGGGGATAAAGTACAGAGAACTTAAGCCCCTTGTTTCAGCTTGTAAATGTTGAGATATGGTGTGAATCAACCAGAGAAGGGAGAAGCAAGCAGGTTTAAGCATCAAATCATTCCTGGAAGCGGATATGGGCAGCACGCACTCATGTTCGTCATAAACCACAAAGGAATACTTTTGAAGCAGTTATACATTCGCCTTGTTTCAATTCTAGTAACTTCCCTTTACTCTCATTCTGTTTTACTGTAGTGTCTCTTTTGACTTCTTAGTTCATACAGATGATGAAATCTAAAAATTCTCTTATGGATCAAAGCAGGAGAATTTTTTTCTTTTTTCTGTTTTCTAAAGTAGATCATCATCTAAAGTGATCTCTTCATGGTTTTTTTGTTTTGGTTTGGTTTTTTGTTTTTGTAATCATTTTTACATACTACATTTCTCTTCCATTTTTGAATAGGTTCTGTATTGTGTCTTTGCTCTCATTTCATCTTTGACTTAAGACCATTTTATCTGAGCATGACTGATACCTCTATTAGGCAGTATTCAGGTAGATGATGAAGTATATGATGCCTTATAGCTAATGAAATGAACGAGCCCTGCATTTGGTCTCCCCATTTTAATGAATAATAAATAAGTCTCCTTCCTGATCCCTGCAGGCTGGTTTACTTGAGAAGTTTAGGAGCTCTTCCCTAATAACTTGAACTACAAAATGGGTTTTTTGCAATGTCATTTAGTGTTTAAGTGTACAAGGGAGAAGATGAGAGTAATAATCATAGTCTGAGTGGACAGTTTTGGCAGATACTCCTCTTCATTTATCAACTTTCCTATCTTGGCTTATCTGTTCTTGTGGTCAGAGAGGGGTACCTCCCTTCCAGCACTCACATCTGCTTCCTTGCATCTTTATCCTTTCTCTAACACAATGCCAAGAGTAGACCCTATTAAGAGGTAAGGCCATTGCAAACCTTTGTGGCAAACATACTTTATTCCATAGATTTTTCTGTATATTCCTTTGTTCAGTCCACTTTGGTTAGTACTTATGAAGATGTTATAAGGATTTTCTTTTCTGTCTTGCCTCGCCTGCCTCAGCAGGCTTCTATTTCTCCCTCCCCTGTGCTGAACTCTCTATTCAAATTTTAAAAATACATCAATTAAAACAAAAATGAAGGAGCCATTTCGCCTCCTCTTCAGCCATCTTCCTTTGCTATTGAACTTCATCAAAATTTAAAATATTTGCACTTCAAAAGGTACTATTATTTCTTTCCCTGAGAGTACTATTTCCAGCTTTGTACTTCTGCTTATATTAATCCCTGAGACTATGATGTCCTTTCTTCTTTTCTCAACTGTAAAATCCTACTTGTTCATTAATATTCAAATGAAATGTCATTTTCTCTATGAACACACTTCTTATTTCCCAATGTAGAAATACATTGGGAAATAAGAAGTGTGTTCCTCCCAAATACTTCTTTCCTCCCAAATACTTAAAATTATCTCTTAACACTGACAAGTAGTATAGTGTTTATTTCATCCTGCTGTGTATTACAGTTATCTTTACAATCTGGTGGCCAACAAGTGTGTGATCCCGAGGACAGAGATCGTGTCCTTTCTAATTTTAATTTATCACATCAAGCATAATAGTGTATTCATTGGCTAAATAATGATACTCTTAATAGCTACCAAATAAATAAGTCAGTATAGCCAATACTTCACTCTTACTAACCTAATAATAGAGACAATGTAAAAATCCAGTTTCATAGATATAACTAGAAATAGTGTCAGGGTCTCTATGTTGAAAGCTTATTGCAAACCAATCTAAAGTTAGATTTTTAAAAGTATTTTCAAAACAGATGATAAATAAAGAGATCGAAATAACTTAAATAGATTAAAACTATTTTCTATTTAATGTACTGCTGGTCCTTGGTAACTCAAAGCTTAATTTAAGACACTTTATTTCTTGAAATCACCCTCAATAATTGTCTTCTACACAATGAACTGAATCTTGACACTATGTAACATAGTCATCTTTGTAAAATGGGACCTTTTACTTTTCACGAGAAAAACATTGAACAAAGGTCTGTGTGTTAAGGGGAATTATGAATCACAAAGACAAATCACTAAGACTTGTTACTTGAACAACCAACTAGGATTTATAAAGTATCTACTAGCTAAGTTAAAATTGAATAAGCTTATTTTAGGACCATATCCTAAATAAATAATTTGATCTGTAGATAAGGATTGATGTGTAAGATTGCTCCTTAAAGTATTACTTTTAATTGCAAAAAATGGAAATAACTTAATGGGCCAAGTATCTTCTACTGCACCTGCAACTGACTGTCTGTAAGTCCTGACCTTGCTTGGATTTGGGACCTGCCTGATAAGGACTACATGAGAAGGCTCCCTCACCCTCTGATTTCAGGTTAGGTTTGGCCTGTAAGGAACCTTGGCAGGAGGTAGGAAGAAAAGAGGAGAGACAGGTCATACTGTAATCCTGCTGTTTATCCCCATGGGGTCTCCTTAGCTAGGTCTCCCCACGGAGGTCACTGTCATTCTCCAGGGGCCCCATCTGCAGTCCCCTCTCTTTCCAGGTTTGCTGACCTCTTCTTCCCTCATCCAGCTCCCATTCCAAATGTATTGCACTAATTGCCTTAGGCTCCTTCCTTTGTATTTGAACATTCCTCAAGTTATTCTTCATTATTTACCATCTGTTTCCTGTACAGACCCCAGCTAAGACAAAATATAAAAAACTCTGAGAGTCAAGTCATGCTTTCCACTGTTCCCTTTCTCCTTTCTCCATGATCATGGAGACATGTATGAAATGGACTCTCCAGCAGCCTGGATCTCTGACAGACTGCAGTGAGGGAAGGAGCCCCTATATAGGATATGTAACATACACTAAAATAAACTTTTCATAAATCACTGGTATGAGGGTGTTTCTTACTATTGTATAATAAATAAACCTATCATTACTAATAAACATTCAACTGCCAGGCACTGTTCTAAGTGTTGTGAATAAAACAAAGAACAAAGTTCTTGCCATCAGGAAGTTTACATTCTACTGGGTAAGAAAGATCATTTAAAAAATAGAGACTATAGTGTCAGTTTTTGAGTGAAAAGTTTTATGATAAAAAAAAATGAGAGCAGAGGTAGTTTGCATATATTTCCTAGGGCTGTCATACAAAGTATGACAAACTTTGTTGCTTAAACAAGAGAAATGTATACAATCACAGTTCTGGAGGCTGTTAGTCTAAATTCAGGCATTGGCAGCACCACGCTCCTTCTGAAACGTGTAGGGGGGGACCATTTCTTGCCTCTTCCTAGCTTCTGGTGATGTCTTTTAATCCTTGGCTTCCCTTGGCTTACAAGTTGCATCATTCCAATCTCTACCTCTGTTGTCACACTGTATGCTTCCTATGTTTCTATGTCCTCTCCTTTAAGAACATCAGTCATTCTGGATGAAGACACCACTCTACTCAAGTATGAACTCATCTTTATTACATCTGTAATGACTATTCCCAAATAAGGTCACATTCTGCAGTAATGGAGGCTAACTCTTCAACATATCTTTATGGAGAATATAATTCAACCCTTAAAACTATTAGCTTCATTATCTCTAAATGCAATGGTATAATAACAAATCTTATTCAAATAAGCATATTCTACATTTGCAATGAAATAATAAAATAATTTGTAATTTCTAATGACCTCATTGTTATCATAAATCATAACAGACTGCTGTTTCTTTTTTTCCTGTACTCTATAAATCTATAATCTGCCAAAGCAAAACTGAAGAAAAAGAACAAAGCTGGCGGAATAACCCTCCCAGACTCCAGACAATACTACAGAGCTACAGTAATCAAAACAACTGTGGTACTGGCACAAAAACAGACACATGGATCAATGAAACCGAATAGAGAGCCCAGAAGTAAACCCATGCACTTATGGTCAATTAGTCTTCGGCAAAGGAAGCAAGAATATCCAATGGAAAAAAGAAAGTCTCTTCAGCAAGTGATATTGGGAAAACTGGACAGCAGCATGTAAATCAATGAAGCTAGAACACTCCCTCACACCATACACAAAAATAAACTCAAAATGGCTTAAAGACTTAAACATAAGACAAGACACTGTAAAACTTCAAGAAGAAAACATAGGCAAAACATTTTCTGACATAAATCTTAGCAATGTTCTCCTAGGACAGTCTACCCAGGCAACAGAAATAAAAGCAAAAATAAACAAGTAAGACCTAATTAAACTTATAAGCTTTTGCACAAGAAAGGAAACTATAAACAAAATGAAAAGACAACCTACAGAATGGGAGAACATATTTGCAAATGAGGTGACTGATAAGGGCTTAATTTCCAGAATATACAAACAGCTCATACAACTTAACCAAAACTGTGCAGAAGACCTAAACAAACACTTCTCCAGTGAAGACGTACAGATGGCCAATAGGCACATGAAAAAATGCTCAATATCACTAATTGTCAGAGAAATGCAAATCAAAACTATAATGAGCTATCACCTCACACCAGTCAGAATGGCCATCATTCAAAAGTCCACAAATGATAAATGCTGGAGAGGGTGTGGAAAAAAGGGAACCCTCTTCTACAGTTGGTGGGAATGTAGTTTGGTGCAGCCATTGTGAAAAGCAGTGTGAAGATTCCTTAAAAAACTAAAAATAGACTTACCATATGATCCAGCTGTCCCATTCTTGGGCATATATCTGGAGGAAACGCTAATTCGAAAAGATACGTGCATTCCAGTGTTCACAGCAGCACTATTTACGATAGCCAAGACATGGAAGCAACCTAAATGTCCATTGCAGATGACTGGATAAAGATGTGGTATAGTTATACAACAAAATACTATTCAGCCATAAAAAATGACAACATAATGTCATTTGCAGCAACGTGGATGTCCCTGGAGAATGTCATTCTAAGTGAAGTAAGCCAGAAAGAGAAATAAAAATACCATATGATATCACTTTTATGTGGAATCTGAAAAAAATTACACAAATGAACTTATCTACCAACAGAAACAGATCCATAGACATACAAAACAAGCTTTCAGTTACCAGGGGAAAAGTGAGGGTGGAGGGATAAACTGGGAATTCAGGATTTGCAGATACTAACTACTATATACGGAACAGATAAACAACAAGATCCTACTGTATAGCACAGGGAACTATATTTAACACCTTGCAATAGCCTATAATGAAAAGGAATATGAAAAAGAATATATATATATATACATATATATATATATATATCTGTATTACTGGATCACTATGCTGTACACCAGAAATTAACACAACATTGTAAACTTACTACACTTCAATGAAAAAGGAAAAAAAAAATTTATAATTTCTAAAGACCTCATTGTTATCATGAATCACAACAGACTGTTGTTTTTCCTGTAATCCATAAATCTGTTTTTTTTTTTGTTACAACCAAGATGTCCCACCACACTTTTGTATGTAGAGAAGTGTACTAAGAATATTTATCAACATATAATCTTTTACACAGTATGAACCCATAGTAAATAATTCAGTGAGCCCTGAGAAAGTTTTGTTTTTATTTCTTTAAACTGAGTATCTCTGCGATGGACAGGATAAAATGTTTAACTATGAAATACATCCATATTGCTCATTGTGATGCTCATCTTTGGGTAATTTTACTTTTATCCTGTCAATTGATTTTGTTTGGAAACAAAAATCCATTGAATATTATATAAATATGTTAATGCATTCTTATAGATTAATAATTCCCTGTTACTGTAACATATCTTCTGAATAATAAAAGCATATTTAATTACTGTCTTTACTGATTAGAAAAGAGTCAAGCTAAGCTAGAGGTTATTAAAAATACACCCTGAGAAAGAAATAATGGGCAAAAAAATATTAGGGAATTTATATATATTTAAAAACTAAATTGCATGTTGCCATGACAATATGCTTGGCTTACATTATCTTTTGGTTTGTTTTATTAACTAGTAGACTTAATTTATTAGAGTAGCTTTAGGTTACAGAAAAATTGAACTGTAAGTACAGAGTTCCCATATACTGTCTCCCTTCTCATCACGCCCCACCCATGCCATCAGTTTCCCTATTAACATCTTTCATTGGTGTGGTACTCTTACTGCAGTTGATGAACTAACACTGATACATTATTTATGAACAAGCCTGTGGTTTAGAGTTCACTATATCGCACAGCTCTGTGGGTTTTTCCAAGTGAGCAATGCCAAGTATCCACCATAAGAGTATCAAACACAGTATTTTCACTGCCCTGAAGACCCCCTGTGCTCCACCTCTTTATCACTCCACGCTCAACCCCTAGCAACTACTGATTTTTTTTTTAACTATCCCTATAGTTTTTCTCTTTTCAGAAAGTCCTATAGTTGATTTCACACAACATGCAGACTTTTCAGACTGTTTTCCTTCACTAAACAAAATGCATTCAAGGTTCCTTCATGTCTTATCATGACAGGATAGCTTATTTCTTTTTATCCCTGAATAATATCCCATTGTATGGATATACTAGAATTTATCCATTGCATTCCATTCACCTACGGGAGGACATCTTGATTGCTTCAAAGTTTTGGCAATTATGAATAAAGCTGCAGTAAGCTTTTATGTGCAAGGTTTTGTGTGGTACAGCATGATTCCTCTTTGTTTTTAAATACTACTGTATAAACCAATCGAAGATAGCATTGCATTGCTGTTGTTCGTTTCTAATCTTAAAAGCAATCTACCGTAATTTTTAAAGAGAAGGTTTTTACTGCTAATTTTGTAGAATGGTATACTTTGTTGGCCTTGACATAATAATGTGTTGCTGTTCACTGTCCATTTCTTGATATGTTCAAGAAGTTAGCCAGCAAACATATCCCTGGACCAGCATCCAGATTACACAAAGAAAGGGAATCATATCAGGAATTGTGCTAATAAGCATTACAGATCTATGATCTCCACCTACATAAATATGATAAGAAAATTGAGGCAGAGACAGTAATAAGACAATGCTAATATTTCCATTTTTTAAAGGAACAATCTATATTCAAACTCAATTTACTTTTACTGAGAAACAGTATACAAAACCAAACAAAAAACCCTTTAGTTAATTCAAAAAAATTCTAAATTATATACTAACTGAATCTTTATGCAGACTGATTATTTTCTTTAATAGATCAAATCATATTCAAACCATTGCAGTGCTGCTCCTTATTTTGTTTTACCTAATTTTATATTTATACACTCAAGTTCATCTTTTCTTCCCTTTTCCACTACAGTAAATGATACTCTCTTTGGTTTGGAAACCCGGTGGCAAATTTAAGGTTTCAACTATATTCTCTTAATTTCTCCTTTTTTCATTGCTCCTTTCAGAACTCATATCTGATTGATGACTCAATTGTAGGGAGTAAGCATTGTATTGGCAAGCATCATGCTTGTCTGTATTCCTGTAGTCATTGTCTTTTCCAAACCTCATTTTTTGATTTCTGGATTGCAAAATTCTAGTCCTCTCTTCTGTCTTTTTCTCACTTCTCTCTAGGCAGAGTAAATATAACCACTGGAAGCAATTAACCCTCAGTGTCAACTTGGAAAAAATTTTAACCTAAGGTCGGGGAAATGATGAGAGATGGAAATAATAATTAAATATACTAGCTTGATCAGTGTCAAGTAGTAATTTAGAAACAAATAAAGTTTAAAACTTGAAGGGAAAAATAGGTTTTCACCAGAAGAATAAATAAACAAGAACAATAAAAACAAAACAAAAAGATGAACAAAAACCAAAGCAATAAGGTCTATGACACAAAGAGGCCACAAAAGAAGAGCTGAACAAATTTAACGTCACCAGATATTTATCAGAAATAACAGAAATTAGACATCTATACTCTGTAGAATTTGAAATAAAAGTAAAATACGATGCTTTTCTCCAGGCATTTTGGCCAGTGGACATACCTTGAGTGATTTAAATACCTAGAAATCTACTTGCTACATAGCCAAAATATGGTCATTTTATTTTGTAAAATGTCCTGTTTGTTCTTGAAAAGGGTGTGCCTTCTGTAGATATTTCAATTAGGTCAAAACAAAATTCTAAAAACAAAAGAACAAGAGCTGATCACCTACAGAGAGCTGAAAATTAGCTGTATATCAAGTCTTAATACCTGCAGTCTGGTTGCAAGAAGATAATGGGGTATCATTACAGTGTGGAAGGAAAACAACTCTGATGTAGAATTTTACATCCAACTAAAATGTTACTGAACACTGAGAATGTTAAAAAAATACTCCCAGGCACATTCAGCCTCAGTTGCTCTGGTATACAAAGCGTATACTGAAAATATTTTTAAAGAAAGTATTCAAATAACAAAATCAATATAGATTACCTGCCAAGAGATATAGGATGTCCAAATCCTAAAATGTCAATAAAATTTATCATTACTTATTTATTCATTTTTCAAAATAAATGTTTTAGAGATGTTTCACATGCATAGAAAATTATATGCAAATCATAAATATAAATACATATCTTAACAAATAGTACATAAAAAACATTTCAGTGGATACAAAATAAAAAGAAAAAACTGACTAGAATTTTGCAATAAACATAAGTAACAACAACATAGGTCAGAAATTAAACATTACTAGCAACACAGAATCTCTCAGTTCCTTTCTAGGATAATTTCCTCCTAATCTTTTCTAAGTAAGTAATATCTTGATTTTCAAAATTTTCTGCATAATGCTTTTTAGGTTTCTCTTTTGAAGTCTTATACTCTATTTAGTAGATTAGTTCCTGGATAATTGATTCTGATATTAATATTAGTGGAATCATTTTTTCAAATTTTATTTTGTAAGCTCCCTTTTTTTGGTAAATGGAAATACAATTGATTACTCATCTTATAGCTAACTACCTTGTAAATGTATTCATATATAAAAATAGTTTATCTGTACATTACTTAAGCTTTTCTGAGAGAAATGAGTTTCATTTCTTCCTTTCAAGTTCTTGCACCTTTTTTTATCCTTGCCCTTTTCACTGTCTATATTGTCAGGTAAAGTGTTTAACAAAATTGATAATAGAGAGTATAATTTTCTTGTTCCCAATATCTAGAGGGAAATGTCCAATATGTCACCATTACAAAAGATGTTTGCTACACTCATTTTGGAGATAACCTTTGGTCAATTGGGGAATTTTCTCCTATTCATAGTTTTGGTAATAGTTTTTACCATGAATAAAATTAGGAATTTATTATTTTTTTAATTATGGAGTATTTCTTATTATTTTTCTACTTTCTGCTATTAAGGTAATAAATTGTTTTTAAAATTCTGAATATCAAACTACATGATTTCTTTAGCAAATGCAACAATTGCTAGATTTGATGTGTAATCTTTAATTTAGAATGTTTATATCTATATTTGTAAGAGGGATTGGCGTATAATTGTCTTTTCTTGTAATGTCTTTCTCAGATTTCCAAATTAAAGTTATGCTAGATTCATAAAACAAGCTGGGAATTATCTCCTTTTTATCTCTAGAAATAGGTGTATAAGGTTGGTTTTATTTCCTTCTTAAATGTTTTGAAGAATTCCCCATTGAAGCATCTGGACCTAGAATTTTTGCATGTGTATGGCAAAGTTATTTATTATGGATTAATTTTTAAAACAGGTGTAAGAATACTTCAATTTTCATGTCTTCTCATGTCAGTTTTAGTAAACGGTAATTTTCAAAGATTTTTTTTCCATTCAATTTGAATTGTCAAATATATTGGCATAAAGTATCTCAAATCTTACAAATTCCTTTAGATTCTGTAGGTCTCTCATTATACTGTGTTTTAAATTACTGTACATTCTGCTGTCCTCTCCCTCCCTCTCTTCCTTCACCCCTCCCACCTCGAGTTTTGCAGATTAGTGATTTTACTTTTCTTTACAAGGGAGCAACCACTTTAAAAAAATGTTTTTGACTGTGTGATTCTCTTTTCTGTTAATATCTTAATTTTTCACATTGCTTCTATTTTCATTGAATTTGGTTTACTGTTTAGTTTCTAGCTTCTGTATATTAAGTTTTTTAGGCTTATTGTTTCTTTAACTGTTGATTGTAACCTGAATTTAGATTTTCTTTTTCCTTTTTAATATATACCATTGAGGTTATACATTTTTCTGAGTTTTCAATATGTCATATTTTTATTCCCATTCATTTAAATGTTTTCTAATTATTTTGTTGTGATTTATAATTACTTAGGAATAGATTGCCTGACTTTAAAACATTGAGGGATTTTTAAGTTGCCATTTGTAGTTGATTTCTAGATTAATTCAACTGATGTCAAAAACTGTGTTCTCTCAGTCCTTTAAATTTGTCAAGACTTGCTTCATGGGACAGCATATGGTCTGTTTGAATGAATATTAAATCTGCACGTCAAAAGGATGCATTTTGCCATTCTTGAGAGCAATGGTTTATGTACGTTAATTAAGTCAAAATTTTAATAGAAATATTTAAATATGCTAAATTCTTATTGATAAACTTTTTTCTAATTCTTCCTATAGATAATATGGTAAAAATTCCTAATATGATTATGGAGTCATATTTTTTTTCACTATCACATGCATACAAATTTAAAAGTGCCATATCTTCCTGATTTACTGCTCTTTTATCATTATGAAAAATGTTTCATTATCCCTAGTACTCGTTCGCAACAAAGTTTATTTTCTGTCATGTTAGTATAGCTATACCAGCTTTCTTTTGGTTGTGTTAGCATAATAGAGCATTTTTCATCTTTCTTACCTGGGTTTTCTATGTCCTTGCTATTTTTTGCAAAAAGCTTTTAAATAATTTTAAAATTCATTTTGGAAATTTCCCTTAAGTGAAGTATTAAAATCATTTGTATTTAACTAAAGATACTTACATTTTAAGCTAGCACCTTGCTGTTTTTTCCAGCTATTATAGGTTCCTTTTGTTCTCCTTTCTTGTCTTCATTTTAATTAAGCATTTTTATTCTTCTATTTGCCCCTTTATTATCCTGTTAGTTTTAATATCTTTTGATTTTACTCTAGATATCATATGATTCCTTGCCTTATTAATGTCTAATATAAAATAAAACTTTAATCATTTTCTTAAACTATAAAGATCATAGATTACCTCTGATACATTTTATTTAGGTAGTTTTTGTCTATTTTTATTTAAAATTTCACATTATAGCATTTTTTTGCTTATATGGTCACCATTCATTTAGATTTATTGACATATTTTATCCTTCCCTTACATGACATTTGTTTGAATTCCTTTATCTATATATCTGGAATAATTTTTCTTTTGCCTGAAGAATACTATTTTTTTCCCTTTAGTTCAGTATTTATATCTGATGTAGACAAATACCTCATTTTTTTTGTTTTTCTGAAATAATATTTCCTTATGTTAAAGGATACTTTAACTGTGTGTTGAATTCTAGTTAGCAATTGGTTTCCATCTGAGAAGTCATTGCTGTCATATTGTCACTCCTTTTAAGTAATATCTTCCTCTAGAACTACTTTTATGATAGTCTTTTGTCATTAGTTTTCCTTAATTTTAAATTAGGAGCTATTTGGTCATCTCTGTATTTGTCCTGCTTTATTGCAGTACATCCTGAATCTGTGACTTAAAATGTTTCATCATTTGGAAAAATTCTAAGTGTTTACCCCTTTCATTGTGGCTTTTGCCCATTATACCTCATTCTTTCTAGAATTCTACTTACTAGCTAATTCTGGTTAACTCTAAACATATGTTACTGCATATAAATGCTATTAGGACTACCTTTCCATTTCTTAATTTTGATTATTATGTTATGCTTAGAATTTCTTTAAGTTTCTTTACTGAATCACAAGTATTTAAAGTCTAAGTCTGATTCTCCTAGTATTTGGATCCAGGCTTGTTTCTACTGTCAATATTTTTTTTTTCTTTAGTTTTTAGTCAAACTCATTCTTTAGAATTTTACTGTTTATACACGCGCACACACCCACACACCCACACACACACACACAAACACACCCACACACATGCATATTTAAATGATGCTCATTGCTTATGAAAATTCTTTTGAAAAGTTAAAACATCAGGTTTATATTACCTTTTTCTGCTAAAGACTAATTTTGTTTTTTAGGGGTGGTCTGAGAGTCAATGCAGAATCACTTCCAAGCAAGTAGCAATTAAACTGGTTTGTGGTTGGGCTGCAATTCTTCTGAATGATAATCTGTTTCATTTCCATCCTTGCTCTTAGGCTTCTGAGGTTTCAGATGAAAGCTTTGAATGGTTGAAAGGGGACTTCCTAATAGTGAGTCTTGAATCTTTTTTTTTTTTCCACTTTTTTTATTGAAGTATAGTCAACTTACAATGTTGTGTCAATTTCTGGTGTACAGCACAATTTCAGTCATACATGAATATACATATATTTGTTTTCATATTCTTTCTTATCATAAGCTACTACAAGTTATCAAAAATAGTTCCCTGTGCTATACAGCATAAAATTGTTTATCTATTTTATATATACCAGTCAGTATCTGCAAATCTCGAACTCTCAGTTTATCCTTTCCCACCCTCTTCCCCCCTGGTAACTGTAAGTTTGTTTTCTATGTCTATGTTGAACCGTATTTTTTTTATCCCCCTCAGCACTGTAAGACTGTTAACGTTTCTGTCTAGCTTCTCAGCCTATCAACAGACATTTACAGATGGGAAAATCTTTCAAGGGGCAAAGGATAATCAACAGTGTTCTTTCCTTTCTGAAGTGCGCTTTTCTTCAGTATTTTGGCCCTTTAATCTTTAATGGCTTGGTATCTTTTTGACACTTCCATTCAGATTTTTATACTGTTTTTCTTAAGGCGAGAATTGAATCCAGAGGGAGTTTATGAGTGGTTAGAGAAAAATAGGAACAATAGAAATAAAAAACATATAAATTAAAAAAAATTGAAATTATAGAAATGCTAGGATATCCATCTGGTTAAGATTAAGGAACCTTTTCTGAAAGAAATTTTATAGAACCATGAAAGACAAAAATGAAGTTTATTGAATGACATCACAAAGATTGGTTTGTTCATTAAAAAAAAATGGATTGTTGCTCTGTAATTTTCACCAATTTTAATTTCCTGAATTCTTTCTGATTTCCTGAATCTTTCCTATATTTTTCGTGAATTCTTTTATTATGTAGAAATATGTGAGATGTAGCTAAGATATCAGAGAATTGTTAGTAAAGGTACTGAGAAATAGCAAAATATAATTTTATTATGGAATTATAACCTAACCGTGTTATAACGCAATTATACTTCTGTCTTTCAAAATGGGTTAGTTAAACTCCAATCTGTCAATAAGTAGAAACTAAACAAATGGGAGTTTAAAAGCTGTACTATGTGGTAAAATTATTTGGGAAAGTTTGGTATTCAGTTGTTTTTGTTTTCTGCCAATACTGCAGGTTTAAGGGGTAACTGAGCTCATGCAACACAGAAGTATTATTTATGATATTTATGATACAGACCCCTGAGCAATCAGAGTTCAGTGCTAAAACAACAATGGGGGAAATCGTACTAATATAATCTTAAACAAAATAAACAGAAAACATAATAAACCCAAATGGTGATGCTTCAATGGATAAAACTAAAAGAAGATTGTAACTAAACTTTGAGAATGTGTGTTTACCCTTCATTATATTTCATTACAATAAAGAAGCTGCAGTTACAGTATTGAGTGCATTGGCCTTTCAGGTTCAAAAGGCTGGAGTTCAGGCATTATGAATGAAGAGAATCATCAGGACCTTTTAATCTGTATTAGTTCCAAGATGGCTGGGCAACTGGTTAAAAATGCAATTTTATATGATCGACAATTTCCTGATTTTTTTCCATAAGTATTTACTCAGATTGCTAACTGTAATCAGAATATATGTGTGTGTGTGTGTGTGTGTGTGTGTGTGTGTGTGTATAGTTGCATAGTTGTTAGATTTTTCAAAAATAGAGAAGTATATTAGAAAACTGTATGCAATAATTTGAATGTTACTACTTTTTCTTTCTTTTTTTTTATTGTGCTGCTGAGTGCAGACTGTTCTGTTTCACATTTGATTACAAGACTCAGTGAATAAAACATATTTGATAGCTTGGCAATAGAAGAAAAATTTGTATTTAAATGAGGACAGAAGACATTGGGCTCGAATTGATATGATTATGCCACAACTGATGAGTCATAACTAATGACACAGTCTAGTGCTCGCAAAACAAATCTGCTGATGGGAGTGAGAGGAATGCAATCAGTAAGAGATGTGCAGGGAAGACAGGGGCACGTCCACACGTGCATGAGAGATTCGTGAGCAGAGAGCTTGCTTCTGATGGCGTTATCTGTGGGAAACAGTTTGTATGATTTCTCAGCAAAGGTCTTTGGGGTGAAGATATTATATATCATGAAACAACAACAAAAAAAGTTGAGCCGAATGACACTTGAAAATGTGCTGGTTTTGACATACATGTCTGTACTGTTAAAGATAGATATATATGTATGTATGTATATGTATAACTGAATCACTTTGCTGTACATCTGAAACTAACATTGTAAATCGACTACACTTCAATTAAAAAAAATAATTAGAAAAAAATTTCTGTCCACAACCACACACACATACAAAAAGACAAATCAAATGGTTAGCTAACAGACAGTTTGGGACATTTAAAACTCAGATTTATTTTATGTCCTTTTTATATATGAAAGTGATATCACAGATTAAAAATTACAAATTTTTCAGAAATAGCCACTCCTGCTTTTTTCTTTTTCCTTTTTTTTAATTGAAGTATAGTCAGTTACAATGTGTCAATTTCTGGTATACAGCATAATGTCCCAGTTATGCATCTATATACATGTATTCATTTTCATTAGAGGTTATTACAAGATACTGAATATAGTTCCCTGTGCTACACAGAAGAATTTTTTTTTATCTATTTTTATATATAGTAGTTAACCTTTGCAAATGTCAAACTCCCAAATTTATCCCTTCCCACCCCCTTTCCCTGGTAACCATAAAATTGTTTACCATGTCTGAGTCTGTTTCTGTTGTATAGATGAGTTCATTAGTGTCCTTTTTTTCTTTCCTTTTCTTTTTTTTTTTTTTTAATTCCACATATGAGTGATATCATATGGTATTTTTCTTTCCCTTTCTTTCTGGCTTACTTCACTTAGCATGGTGATCTCCAGATCCATCCATGTTGCTGCAAATGGCATTATTTTATTCTTTTTATGGCTGAGTAGTATTCCATTGTATAAATACACCACAGCTTCTTTATCCAGTCATCTGTTGATGAACATTTAGGTTGCTTCCTTGTTTTGGCTATTGTATGTTGTGCTGCTATGAACATTGGGGTGCATGTATCTTTTAAAATTCGAGTTCCCTCCAGATATATGCCTAGGAGCCATTCCTACTTTTATCATACATTTTGAATGATTCAACATTGACATTGTGTTATTACTGTTTTTCTTATTTCTCACTGAAGTTCATCACCTATCTTGTCTAATATTTTCCTTTTCTTCTGATAATTTATTGCTTTGTTATAGTCATACATATGACTATAACAAAGCAATAACAGACCCATGAAATTTTGCTTTTCTTAGCCTAAGAAACTCTCTGAGGGAATGTATTGTTTCTTTTTTATCTTTAAATTTTGAACTGAATAGAATACCTTGCCTGTTAAGGTTAAAAAAGGATAAATGTGGAATGACTGAAAATAAGTATATAAAAAAGCAGCCTTAAAATGAAAAGAGATGGGATATTTATAAAAGAGACATCTGTTTTATTTTTTCCTAAAGCAAAGCTATTACTATTAGTTGAAGATTGTGTCATCTTGAATTCCTTTATAAAAGGCAGAACAAAACTAGTGGTTTAAAAAAAGTTGCCCCACCTCCTCACTATTCTTCCCTCCAAGATGTCTGGAATAGTTAGCCCAGGGTGGATACAAGAGCAAGCCAAGGACATAATCAAGGACCAAAATTCTTGAAATATTCATACTCCAATATTTTAAGAGTCTTGCTTAGTCTTCATAGCTTACAGCACTTA